>NC_080176.1:90278928-90579014 GCF_950295315.1 Erinaceus europaeus | reverse complement strand
ATGGCCCAGATCTTCCCTCCTTTTTCTAGTGTAAGCTTCAATACGTATGTGTTTGTTTTCTTTCTCCGGAAATCTTAATGACCCTGGACCCTGAAGTGTTAGGGAATTTTTGAAGCAGCCCTCTGTTTCTCAGCAGATGGTTTCTATGTTTCTGCTGTCATCAGGTCTTCTTGTGGTTTTTGTCTTTATTTATTTTTATTGTTTCAAGTCCTCCTAGATCATCCCCATTTATTTGCATATTTATTTATTTAGTCAGGTATCACATGTGGCATCATTTCTTCTGCTTGAGAGATTTTCTCTTATAACTGAAGGGAACTTTGGATGCACAATACATTTCCTGGGGCAAATACTACACACATATGGTGAAGGCTTGGGTTGTCTGGGGTCTGTGGGCATTAGAGCTGCTGCGTGACAATCTCTACAACCCAGGTTTGAACCTGTCATGAATGAACACAGCCTAGGGGGTTTTTGACTTCTGGTCTATTTCCAACTCTTCTATTTCTCTTCTCGCCATCTCTGTCTCTGACTCTCACAGGCTCTCTCTCACTCTGTCTGAACTCAGGAATATTTTACTTATATCCTTATTTTATTGACAGGCCCAGATATACAAAGAGAGTGGCCAGAGCACTGCTGAGCTCTGGCTGGTTTTGTTTGTGATTTCACCTAGGCTACTGGAGCCTCTGATTGGTAAGTCTCTCTGACTTAAGCCATATTCTGTCTCCTCATATCCATGGCAGTATCTCTCAGACTTTATAATAAAGATATACATCCATATACATATATAAATATACATATATATCTCTGTCATTTTTAGAATTGTCAACCTATGTAATTGATCTTAATCAGAATTCACACATTTACAACAGGTTCCTTTTTCCCTACTAATTGGCCACATAGTTGGAGCAGGATTCAATACAATTATAAATAATAGAACCTTCCAGTAGCATTTCTAATAGCATTTCTATCAGCATCCTTATTTTAATTATCATAGTACAGAACTTGCCTCCTTTCTCTAGTGTAAGCTTCAATACATATGAGTTTCTTTTCATTCTCCCGAAATCTTAATTTCCCTGGACTCTGAAGGGTCTCGGAACTTTTGAAGCAGCCCTTGATTCTCATCAGATGGTTTCTATGTTTCTGCTGTCATCAGGTCTTCTTGTGCTTTTTGTTTTTATTTTTCATTTGTTTCAAATCCTCCTAGATAACCCCCATTTACTTGCATATTTATTTATTTATTTATTTATTTATTTGGTTCTATATTACATGAGGGGTCCATTCTTCTGCTTGATAGATTTTTCTCTTATAATTGAAGGGAAGTTTACACTCACAATACATATCCTGTCGTAAATACTACACACATATGGTGAAGGCTGGGGTTGTCTGGGGTCTGTGGACAGGAGGCTGCTGCCCTACAATCTCGACAACCCAGGTTTGAACCTGTCATGTATGAACACAGAGTGGGAGCTTTTGGACTTCTGGTCTCTTTCCAACTCTTCTATTTCTCTTCTTGCCTTCTCTGTCTCTTACTCTCACAGGCTCTCACTCACTCTGTCTGCACTCATTAATATTTAACTCTTATATTATTTGACTGACAGGCCCAGATATACAAAGCGAGTCACCAGGGCCCGGCTGAGCTCTGGATTGTTTTGTTGGCGATTTCACCTAGGTTTCTGGAGCCTCAGCTTTGTAAGTCTCTCTGGCACAAGCCATACTCTGTCTCCTCATAGCCATGCCAGTATCCCTCATAGTTGATAATAAAGATACACATACATATATGTACATATACATACATATATATATATATATATATCAGACATTTTTAGAATTGTTGACCTTTTTATTTGATCTGAATGCAGAATTACCGCATTTATAATAGCCTCCTTATTCATAACTAATTGGTCACATAGTTGGAGCAGGATTGACTACAATTATAAATTATAAACTTTCCAGGAGCATTTCCAATAGCCTTTCTATCAGTATCCTTATTGTAATTATCATAGCACAGAACTTGCCTCCATTTTCTAGTGTAAGCTTCAAATCGTATGCGTTTCTTTTCATTCTCGGAATTCGTAATTTGCCTGGACCCTGTGTGTCAGGGAATTTTTGAAGCAGCCCTCTATTTCTCAGCAGACGTTTTCTATATTTCTGCTGTCATCAGGTCTTCCTGTGGTGTTTGTTTTTATTTTTTTATTTTTTTCAAATCCTCTTAGATCATTCCCATTTATTTGCATATTTATTTATTTATTTATTTCGTCCGATATCACATGAGGGGTCATTTCTTCTGCCTGATAGATTTTCTCTTATAATTGAAGGGAACTTTTGACACACAATACATTTCCTTTTGCAGATACTACACACTACTACAACTGCTACTGCACTGTTTTTGACAGTGACATCCAATGCACAATGGATTAGTATTGCATGGCTCTAGAGAATGTTCACTATTTAACCTACAATGTTTTTAACCTCACAAATATTTATTCTGTTCTTTCCTGGGGGATGAATGGTTTACAGTCAACAGTTCCATGTAATAGTGGGCACGGGGGGGGGTAATTTTTCCCACTACCCCTGTATTTCTGTACATCCTTTGTAACTTTCTTATTGAGGAGAAGCAAACAGTCATAAATTGAGAGAGCAGGGCCCAAGCAGGAAGAGAGACAGAGAGACATCTGTAACTCTGATTTGTCACTAGTCCAGCTTTTCCCTAGCTGGGTAAGTGTGACCAGGGGCTCAAAACAGGGTCTTGGGATTCCACATAGTTCCCTGGCAGCTCCACCAGCTGTTCCTCCAACCCATGCTCCCTTCGTTGTCCATGTAACTATCGATCTGCTCTAGGCATTTCTCACCTTCATATGCCAGAAACTTAACACTTCTCCCTTCCACCCATGAAACTTTGACCTTTTGCTAGGGTGCAAAACAGCAACTCCAATCCAAATTATTTTCGGGACAAGTGTGTACGTCTCTGTGGGAAGGTGTGTGTGTGTGTGTGTGTGTGTGTGTGTGTGTAAGTGTGCATAAGTGTGTTTCAGTTAAGATTACCGCTGTTGATTCTTTATTCCTGACACAGGGACTTAGGAACTGGGTTGTGTTATGACAAAGGAAGTTTCCACTGCACAAGTGGTTTTTCAAGTATGAATTGGCACATTGGATTGTGGACTCTGTTGTGCATTCTCCCAGGTGGTCCTCAGATGGGTTCTTTCCTTTGCTATTCCCATGCTGTGTGTAATTTTCTGGGTAGACTCAAAGAGGAGTGGCATGGGGAGCTCAGCTGCATTCTTCTGTAGGTCCACAAGGTGGCGGCAAAGACCATAGTTGAGTGTAGTGATTCTGTGGAATGAGGAGAACTCTAGGAATTGTGGCCCGTGGACAGCAGGGTTGAAATTGACGTAGAGTGCCCTAGACATCTGTTCTTTCCTGTGGGGTGGGGGGATCCCCCATTTGGCTTTGCAAGTGGAAGGGGTTTCTCTCTTTGCCTGGGATGACTCTACTGGGAGCTTGTGAATCCCTGAGCTCAGCTGCATTCTTCTGGGTGTCCACAAGAGGGCAGCACCAGGGCGGGACTAAGGCTCCATGGGGCAAGTGCCCTGAGGCACTGGGCTAGGAGAGTGGCGACAGTGTTTCTGGGTGTGCCCCAAGAGCATGGCCAGCCTAGCGCAGGCAGGCAGTGTCCTAAGGATGGGCCCAGACAGGAGCTGTGGGGGTCGTGTTTGCAGAAACAGGGCCTTCAGAGGATGGCAGAAAGTCCCCGGGGGCGGGCCTCAGAGCCCGTGCCCAATGAGCCTGAGGGGAGGGCCCCGTGGGTATTCATAGAGACAGCTGGCCAATCAGAGAGGAGGAACATCACCCTCAGGGGCGTGAAGCAAGAGCTGGCCAATGAGAACAGAGGAGGAGTTGCGTGGGCGGGCCTCAGAGAGCAGCCCACCAATGAGAGCCTGGGTGCTGGCTCTGGGTGGGCGTACCCCTGGAGGTCAGCCAATCAGGGTCCAGTGGAAGTGCCTGGGGGGCGGGCCCTCGGGAGGCTGTCCAATGAGTGCCTGGGGCGGGCCTCGTGGGCGGAGCCCAGGAGGCTGGCCAATCATGGGGCAAGGGCGGTGACCTTCCTGGGCGTGCCTTATGAACTGGCCTACCAGAGGGTGCCCCTCAGACAGCAGCCCGCCAATGGGAGCCAAGAGAAGGCTGGCTGGGGGCGTGTCCCTGGGACACCAGGCCAATCAGAGTCGAGCGGAAGTGGCTGGTGGGCGGGCCTTCCGGAGGCTGCCCAATCAGCGTGCTGCAGGGCCGTGTGGGCGGTGCTCAAGGCCGCTGGCCAATCACTGACTAGGGGCCCGGACCCTCCTGGGCGTGTCCAAGCACACTGGCCAATGAGATTGCTGGTGGGGTTCTGGGCGTGGCCTAGGCCTCTGGCCTATCAGAGCCTGGCTGGCGCCCTGTGGGCGGGCCTTCTGAAGAAATCCCGCCAATGGGAGCTCAGAGCTGGCCTTAAAAGGCTGGGCGTGCTTCCAGGAAATGCGAAGCAGGGTTCAGCCCAGGGCCCTGCCTTGCAGAAGCTGTCCAGTGCGCATGTGTATAACTCCGTTTGTGCCTGTGCCTCTGTGGATTTGTGTGTGTGTGTGTGTGTGTGTGTGTCTGAGGGAGGGAGAGAGAGAGAACAACAGAATCACTGTGGCACAGGTGATTTTGTGCAAAACACTTGGCACATTCTGATTTACAGCTCAATATTGACACCAGGGCAGCTCTCCTTGGCCCTTGGTCACTTTTCTTCTTTTCAGATGTAAAGACACTGAAGAGGGAGAGGTTTTTGCCCTGAGGCTTGCACTGGGAACTAGCAGCTGCCCTGTTTGTGTTGCCAGACTAGGAAACCTGTGGTGCCTGTCCATGTGGAGAGTCTCCTGGATGAGTTCCTTCTCGAGCCTTTTTCGCTCGGTCCCGTTGGAGCTGCATATAGCTAATGATTTGGAGATTTTATTCCTTTGGACAATTCTTTTCCTGATGCGAAGTTTCTCTCCAGGTTTTAGCAATCAATTGTGTGAATGTCACATCGAATCCATTGTAGAAAATGACTACATCAGTGTCTCTCTCTCTCTTTCTCTCTCTCTCTCTCTATCTCTCTCTCTATATATATATATGTATGTAACATGTAGAGGTCTGAAAATATTTTTTAGCTAGAGACCTGCACAGCTCTGGATTAGGGTAGCAATGTGGATACACCTGGCCCTTCTGAGCCACAGTCATGAGAGACATCTCACAGAGCCATATCGTATATCACTCTACAAATCTCTCTCAGCACAAACTACCACTGCCAAATCATCTACTTCCCTCTTGCTCTTTTTGTCCACCGAGTCTTATCCCAAAACTGTAAATCAAAGAAGAAATAGACATAGTGAAGTTCCCTGCACACAGGACAGGCTGAGGCTGGACCAGGGAGATGCAATACACCAGCCTGCATCTTGGCTGGAGCATCACTATGACTACTTCGAATTTGGAGAGGCGAGGGCAGTTTTGGAGAGTGGGCTGCCGGCCAAGGGTTGCTTCTCAGAGTGGCTAAGACCTAGATGTTCTAAGTGTTACCTTTCCTCACAAACATAAAATAGCAATGCCACTTGTAAGAAGTATGCATGGGCATGGAGGGTTTGTCTTCAGTGCTCTGGCACTGATCAACACAGGGCCAGAATTTCAGTCCTTGTCTGTCTCTGTCATTCTGTCTCTCTGACTGTCTCTACGTGCCTTCTTCACTGGGCCCTTACTGGAAGTCAGTGCATGCATCGTGAACTCAGCCTTCCTGGTGTTGAAATTTTCCTTTCTTTGCCCTTTGGATTATTTAGTCTCCTGCACATGGTGTAGTACAGAGGGGAACGGCGGAGACAGCGTTGCTGCTGCAGGTTCCAGGCATATGTCCATCTCCAGCTGCAGCTGTCCAGGCCCTCTGTGCTTGACTGCCATTCTCCAGGGCCCCGAGGCTGACACTCAGCCTCAATGCAGCCCTCCTCACCTTCCTGCACAGCATCCTTGTCCTTATTCCATGAGAGCCCTGGTCAAGGGAAGTGAAACTCGATCCCCCTGGCACACACACTGTGCTTTCCCTCTATTAAGCCAAACGGAAAGGATCTGTGGTACTGATGGCCACACCAGTGTCCAGATTTCCCATGCAAAACGGAAGCTTCCAGTGTTCAGAAAGAGGGTGTTTTGATGGCTGTGAAATGTCTTTTCCAAGTGCCTCATGGTGTTTCAAATCCCTTTGAAACCTGAAGTTCTTTATTGTATCTAGGGAATATTTTCACCACTGGCCAGAAGGGCCGCCCAACTAGGAGCACAGCTATCCAGGGGTCAGGAGGTCTTCCAGCCTGCTAGCTCCTGGAGGGATTCCTGAGTATGTCCTCAGGGCCCAAGTGTAAAAGGTGTTTCCAATTGCCTTGATTAGCAGCAGCCAGGCCCTCAGGTGAGGGGCGGGGCTGTGATCTTGACTGGAAGCCCCTAATTTGGCCAATGGAGGCATCCATCTTTCTTTGTCTGTCCATAGCAAGGGCCCGGGGAGTTTGTGCTTCCTGCAAGCAGAGCGACATTGTATGGGACACTCATGCAAGCCTACTTCTAGGAATCTCTCTGAGTGTGATGTGTGGACACCAGGACACCATGATCAGGGATGTGAGGCCACAGGAGCAATTGCCTTAGCCGGACCCAAAGGGTAGGTGTAAGGGGCCGGGTTCATCCACTATTGTTTGGTTCAACACACTTCCCATCTATGTGGAAACACAGCCCTTTCTGGGTACTTTCTGGGATTGTAATCTGCTGCCCTGAGCAGTGGACTGAGAGCCTGGAGGCTGAGTAGGCAGCCAAACGTGACTGGACAGGCTCAAGCCCCTGAATTCTGAGGGGTGCCCCAGCTTCCCCCATTGGCAGTGTTTGGATCATAGTGAGGCATGGCATTGATTCGGAACTCAGGAGAGTGAGACATGAGAGTCCCTTTGCATATGCATTCTTGCTTAGCCACAATCTGGGCTAGCTGGCTTGCCCTGACCAGATAGGTTCTCTGTACATAAGTTGCAGGAGAGGCTGGCTCCCTTGCCACCCATGCTCTGAGACTACTACAGGTGATCTCTGAGCACACACAGACACACACAAACAGACAGACACACACACACACACACATTACTGTCAGGTTGGTAGTAGAGCCTATGGTGAAGGCTGGGGCTGTCTGGGGTCTGTGGGCATGAGAGCTGCTGCCTTACAATCTCTACAAGCCAGGTTTGAACCTGTCATCAATGAACACAGTGTAGGAGGTTTTTGAATTCTGGTCTCTTTCCAACTCATCTATTTCTCTTCTCGCCTTCTCTATCTCTAACTCTCACATGCTCTCACACACTCTGTCTTCACTCATTAATATTTTACTTAGATTCTTATTTTACTGACAGGCCCAGATAGACAAAGAGAGTTACCAGAGCATTGCTGAGCTCTGGCTTGTTGTGTCGGCGATTTCACCTAGGCTACTGGAGCCTCAGTTTGTAAGTCTTTCTGACACAAGCCATATTCTGTCTCCTCATTTCCATGCCAGTATCACTCAGAGTTTATAATAAAGATATACATACATGTATATATATACATATAGATTTATATATCTGTCATTTTTAGAATGTTCGACCTATGTATTTGACCTTCTTTCAGAATTACCACATTTATAACAGCCTAGTTTTTCTGAAATAATTGGCCATATAGTTGGAGCAGGATTCAATACAATTATAAATAATAGAACCTTCCAGTAGCATTTCTAATCGTGTTTCTATTAGCATCCTTATTGTAATTATCATGGCCCAGATCTTCCCTCCTTTTTCTAGTGTAAGCTTCAATACGTATGTGTTTGTTTTCTTTCTCCGGAAATCTTAATGACCCTGGACCCTGAAGTGTTAGGGAATTTTTGAAGCAGCCCTCTGTTTCTCAGCAGATGGTTTCTATGTTTCTGCTGTCATCAGGTCTTCTTGTGGTTTTTGTCTTTATTTATTTTTATTGTTTCAAGTCCTCCTAGATCATCCCCATTTATTTGCATATTTATTGATTTAGTCAGGTATCACATGTGGCATCATTTCTTCTGCTTGAGAGATTTTCTCTTATAACTGAAGGGAACTTTTGATGCACAATACATTTCCTGGGGCAAATACTACACACATATGGTGAAGGCTTGGGTTGTCTGGGGTCTGTGGGCATTAGAGCTGCTGCGTGACAATCTCTACAACCCAGGTTTGAACCTGTCATGAATGAACACAGCCTAGGGGGTTTTTGACTTCTGGTCTATTTCCAACTCTTCTATTTCTCTTCTCGCCATCTCTGTCTCTGACTCTCACAGGCTCTCTCTCACTCTGTCTGAACTCAGGAATATTTTACTTATATCCTTATTTTATTGACAGGCCCAGATATACAAAGAGAGTGGCCAGAGCACTGCTGAGCTCTGGCTGGTTTTGTTTGTGATTTCACCTAGGCTACTGGAGCCTCTGATTGGTAAGTCTCTCTGACTTAAGCCATATTCTGTCTCCTCATATCCATGGCAGTATCTCTCAGACTTTATAATAAAGATATACATCCATATACATATATAAATATACATATATATCTCTGTCATTTTTAGAATTGTCAACCTATGTAATTGATCTTAATCAGAATTCACACATTTACAACAGGTTCCTTTTTCCCTACTAATTGGCCACATCGTTGGAGCAGGATTCAATACAATTATAAATAATAGACCCTTCCAGTAGCATTTCTAATAGCATTTCTATCAGCATCCTTATTTTAATTATCATAGTACAGAACTTGCCTCCTTTCTCTAGTGTAAGCTTCAATACATATGAGTTTCTTTTCATTCTCCCGAAATCTTAATTTCCCTGGACTCTGAAGGGTCTCGGAACTTTTGAAGCAGCCCTTGATTCTCAGCAGATGGTTTCTATGTTTCTGCTGTCATCAGGTCTTCTTGTGCTTTTTGTTTTTATTTTTCATTTGTTTCAAATCCTCCTAGATAACCCCCATTTATTTGCATATTTATTTATTTATTTATTTATTTGGTTCTATATTACATGAGGGGTCCATTCTTCTGCTTGATAGATTTTTCTCTTATAATTGAAGGGAAGTTTACACTCACAATACATATCCTGTCGTAAATACTACACACATATGGTGAAGGCTGGGGTTGTCTGGGGTCTGTGGACAGGAGACTGATGCCTTACAATCTCGACAACCCAGGTTTGAACCTGTCATGTATGAACACAGAGTGGGAGCTTTTGGACTTCTGGTCTCTTTCCAACTCTTCTATTTCTCTTCTTGCCTTCTCTGTCTCTGACTCTCACAGGCTCTCACTCACTCTGTCTGCACTCATTAATATTTTACTTTTATATTATTTGACTGACAGGCCCAGATATACAAAGCGAGTCACCAGGGCCCGGCTGAGCTCTGGATTGTTTTGTTGGCGATTTCACCTAGGTTTCTGGAGCCTCAGCTTTGTAAGTCTCTCTGGCACAAGCCATACTCTGTCTCCTCATAGCCATGCCAGTATCCCTCATAGTTGATAATAAAGATACACATACATATATGTACATATACATACATATATATATATATATATATATATCAGACATTTTTAGAATTGTTGACCTTTTTATTTGATCTGAATGCAGAATTACCACATTTATAATAGCCTCCTTATTCATAAATAATTGGTCACATAGTTGGAGCAGGATTCACTACAATTATAAATTATAAACTTTCCAGGAGCATTTCCAATAGCCTTTCTATCAGTATCCTTATTGTAATTATCATAGCACAGAACTTGCCTCCATTTTCTAGTGTAAGCTTCAAATCGTATGCGTTTCTTTTCATTCTCAGAATTCGTAATTTGCCTGGACCCTGTGTGTCAGGGAATTTTTGAAGCAGCCCTCTATTTCTCAGCAGACGTTTTCTATATTTCTGCTGTCATCAGGTCTTCCTGTGGTGTTTGTTTTTATTTTTTATTTTTTTCAAATCCTCTTAGATCATTCCCATTTATTTGCATATTTATTTATTTATTTATTTCGTCCGATATCACATGAGGGGTCATTTCTTCTGCCTGATAGATTTTCTCTTATAATTGAAGGTAACTTTTGACACACAATACATTTCCTTTTGCAGATACTACACACTACTACAACTGCTACTGCACTGTTTTTGACAGTGACATCCAATGCACAATGGATTAGTATTGCATGGCTCTAGAGAATGTTCACTATTTAACCTACAATGTTTTTAACCTCACAAATATTTATTCTGTTCTTTCCTGGGGGATGAATGGTTTACAGTCAACAGTTCCATATAATAGTGGGCACGGGGGGGTAATTTTTCCCACTACCCCTGTATTTCTGTACATCCTTTGTAACTTTCTTATTGAGGAGAAGCAAACAGTCATAAATTGAGAGAGCAGGGCCCAAGCAGGAAGAGAGACAGAGAGACATCTGCAGCTCTGATTTGTCACTAGCCCAGCTTTTCCCTAGCTGGGTAAGTGTGACCAGGGGCTCAAAACAGGGTCCTGGGATTCCACATAGTTCCCTGGCAGCTCCACCAGCTGTTCCTCCAACCCATGCTCCCTTCGTTGTCCATGTAACTATCGATCTGCTCTAGGCATTTCTCACCTTCATATGCCAGAAACTTAACACTTCTCCCTTCCACCCATGAAACTTTGACCTTTTGCTAGGGTGCAAAACAGCAACTCCAATCCAAGTTATTTTCGGGACAAGTGTGTACGTATCTGTGGGAAGGTGTGTGTGTGTGTGTGTGTGTGTGTGTGTGTGTGTAAGTGTGCATAAGTGTGTTTCAGTTAAGATTACCGCTGTTGTTTCTTTATTCCTGACACAGGGACTTAGGAACTGGGTTGTGTTATGACAAAGGAAGTTTCCACTGCACAAGTGGTTTTTCAAGTATGAATTGGCACATTGGATTGTGGACTCTGTTGTGCATTCTCCCAGGTGGTCCTGGGAGATGGGTTCTTTCCTTTGCTATTCCCATGCTGTGTGTAATTTTCTGGGTAGACTCAAAGAGGAGTGGCATGGGGAGCTCAGCTGCATTCTGCTGTATGTCCACAAGGTGGCGGCAAAGACCATAGTTGAGTGTAGTGATTCTGTGGAATGAGGAGAACTCTAGGAATTGTGGCCCGTGGACAGCAGGGTTGAAATTGACGTAGAGTGCCCTAGACATCTGTTCTTTCCTGTGGGGTGGGGGGATCCCCCATTTGGCTTTGCAAGTGGAAGGGGTTTCTCTCTTTGCCTGGGATGACTCTACTGGGAGCTTGTGAATCCCTGTGCTCAGCTGCATTCTGCTGGGTGTCCACAAGAGGGCAGCACCAGGGCGGGACTAAGGCTCCATGGGGCAAGTGCCCTGAGGCACTGGGCTAGGAGAGTGGCGACAGTGTTTCTGGGTGTGCCCCAAGAGCATGGCCAGCCTAGCGCAGGCAGGCAGTGTCCTAAGGACGGGCCCAGACAGGAGCTGTGGGGGTCGTGTTTGCAGAAACAGGGCCTTCAGAGGATGGCAGAAAGTCCCCGGGGGCGGGCCTCAGAGCCCGTGCCCAATGAGCCTGAGGGGAGGGCCCAGTGGGTATTCATAGAGACAGCTGGCCAATCAGAGAGGAGGAACGTCACCCTCATGGGCGTAAAGCAAGAGCTGGCCAATGAGAACAGAGGAGGAGTTGCGTGGGCGGGCCTCAGAGAGCAGCCCACCAATGAGAGCCTGGGTGCTGGCTCTGGGTGGGCGTACCCCTGGAGGTCAGCCAATCAGGGTCCAGCGGAAGTGCCTGGGGGGCGGGCCCTCGGGAGGCTGTCCAATGAGCGCCTGGGGCGGGCCTCGTGGGCGGAGCCCAGGAGGCTGGCCAATCATGGGGCAAGGGCGGTGACCATCCTGGGCGTGGCTTAGGAACTGGCCTATCAGAGGGCGCCCCTCAGACAGCAGCCCGCCAATGGGAGCCAAGAGAAGGCTGGCTGGGGGTGTGTCCCTGGGACACCAGGCCAATCAGAGTCGAGCGGAAGTGGCTGGTGGGCGGGCCTTCCGGAGGCTGCCCAATCAGCGTGCTGCAGGGCCGTGTGGGCGGTGCTCAAGGCCACTGGCCAATCACTGACTAGGGGCCCGGACCCTCCTGGGCGTGTCCAAGCACACTGGCCAATGAGATTGCTGGTGGGGTTCTGGGCGTGGCCTAGGCCTCTGGCCTATCAGAGCCTGGCTGGCGCCCTGTGGGCGGGCCTTCTGAAGGAATCCCGCCAATGGGAGCTCAGAGATGGCCTTAAAAGGCTGGGCGTGCTTCCAGGAAATGCGAAGCAGGGTTCAGCCCAGGGCCCTGCCTTGCAGAAGCTGTCCAGTGCGCATGTGTATAACTCCGTTTGTGCCTGTGCCTCTGTGGATTTGTGTGTGTGTGTGTGTGTGTGTGTGTGTGTGTGTCTGAGCGAGGGAGAGAGAGAGAGAACAACAGAATCACTGTGGCACAGGTGATTTTGTGCAAAACACTTGGCACATTCTGATTTACAGCTCAATATTGACACCAGGGCAGCTGTCCTTGGCCCTTGGTCACTTTTCTTCTTTTCAGATGTAAAGACACTGAAGAGGGAGAGGTTTTTGCCCTGAGGCTTGCACTGGGAACTAGCAGCTGCCCTGTTTGTGTTGCCAGACTAGGAAACCTGTGGTGCCTGTCCATGTGGAGAGTCTCCTGGATGAGTTCCTTCTCGAGCCTTTTTCGCTCGGTCCCGTTGGAGCTGCATATAGCTAATGATTTGGAGATTTTATTCCTTTGGACAATTCTTTTCCTGATGCAAAGTTTCTCTCCAGGTTTTAGCAATCAATTGTGTGAATGTCACATCGAATCCATTGTAGAAAATGACTACATCAGTGTCTCTCTCTCTCTTTCCTCTCTCTCTCTCTATCTCTCTCTCTCTATATATATATGTATGTAACATGTAGAGGTCTGAAAATATTTTTTAGCTAGAGACCTGCACAGCTCTGGATTAGGGTAGCAATGTGGATACACCTGGCCCTTCTGAGCCACAGTCATGAGAGACATCTCACAGAGCCATATCGTATATCACTCTACAAATCTCTCTCAGCACAAACTACCACTGCCAAATCATCTACTTCCCTCTTGCTCTTTTTGTCCACCGAGTCTTATCCCAAAACTGTAAATCAAAGAAGAAATAGACATAGTGCAGTTCCCTGCACACAGGACAGGCTGAGGCTGGACCAGGGAGATGCAATACGCCAGCCTGCATCTTGGCTGGAGCATCACTATGACTACTTCGAATTTGGAGAGGCGAGGGCAGTTTGGGAGAGTGGGCTGCCGGCCAAGGGTTGCTTCTCAGAGTGGCTAAGACCTAGATGTTCTAAGTGTTACCTTTCCTCACAAACATAAAATAGAAATGCCACTTGTAAGAAGTATGCATGGGCATGGAGGGTTTGTCGTCAGTGCTCTGGCACTGATCAACACAGGGCCAGAATTTCAGTCCTTGTCTGTCTCTGTCATTCTGTCTCTCTGACTGTCTCTACGTGCCTTCTTCACTGGGCCCTTACTGGAAGTCAGTGCATGCATCGTGAACTCAGCCTTCCTGGTGTTGAAATTTTCCTTTCTTTGCCCTTTGGATTATTTAGTCTCCTGCACATGGTGTAGTACAGAGGGGAACTGCGGAGACAGCGTTGCTGCTGCAGGTTCCAGGCATATGTCCATCTCCAGCTGCAGCTGTCCAGGCCCTCTGTGCTTGACTGCCATTCTCCAGGGCCCTGAGGCTGACACTCAGCCTCAATGCAGCCCTCCTCACCTTCCTGCACAGCATCCTTGTCCTTATTCCATGAGAGCCCCGGTCAAGGGAAGTGAAACTCGATCCCCCTGGCACACACACTGTGCTTTCCCTCTATTAAGCCAAATGGAAAGGATCTGTGGTACTGATGGCCACACCAGTGTCCAGATTTTTCCATGCAAAACGGAAGCTTCCAGTGTTCAGAAAGAGGGTGTTTTGATGGCTGTGAAATGTCTTTTCCAAGTGCCTCATGGTGTTTCAAATCCCTTTGAAACCTGAAGTTCTTTCTTGTATCTAGGGAATATTTTCACCACTGGCCAGAAGGGCCGCCCAACTAGGAGCACAGCTATCCAGGGGTCAGGAGGTCTTCCAGCCTGCTAGCTCCTGGAGGGATTCCTGAGTATGTCCTCAGGGCCCAAGTGTAAAAGGTGTTTCCAATTGCCTTGATTAGCAGCAGCCAGGCCCTCAGGTGAGGGGCGGGGCTGTGATCTTGACTGGAAGCCCCTAATTTGGCCAATGGAGGCATCCATCTTTTTTTGTCTGTCCATAGCAAGGGCCCGGGGAGTTTGTGCTTCCTGCAAGCAGAGCGACATTGTATGGGACACTCATGCAAGCCTACTTCTGGGAATCTCTCTGAGTGTGATATGTGGACACCAGGACACCATGATCAGGGATGTGAGGCCACAGGAGCAATTGCCTTAGCCGGACCCAAAGGGTAGGTGTAAGGGGCCGGGTTCATCCACTATTGTTTGGTTCAACACACTTCCCATCTAAGTGCAAACACAGCCCTTTCTGGGTACTTTCTGGGCTTGTAATCTGCTGCCCTGAGCAGTGGACTGAGAGCCTGGAGGCTGAGTAGGCAGCCAAACGTGACTGGACAGGCTCAAGCCCCTGAATTCTGAGGGGTGCCCCAGCTTCCCCCATTGGCAGTGTTTGGATCATAGTGAGGCATGGCATTGATTCGGAACTCAGGAGAGTGAGACATGAGAGTCCCTTTGCATATGCATTCTTGCTTAGCCACAATCTGGGCTAGCTGGCTTGCCCTGACCAGATAGGTTCTCTGTACATAAGTTGCAGGAGAGGCTTGCTCCTTTGCCACCCATGCTCTGAGACTACTACAGGTGATCTCTGAGCACACACAGACACACACAAACAGACAGACACACACACACACACACACACACACACACACACACACACATTACTGTCAGGTTGGTAGTAGAGCCTATGGTGAAGGCTGGGGCTGTCTGGGTCTGTGGGCATGAGAGCTGCTGCCTTACAATCTCTACAAGCCAGGTTTGAACCTGTCATCAATGAACACAGTGTAGGAGGTTTTTGAATTCTGGTCTCTTTCCAACTCATCTATTTCTCTTCTCGCCTTCTCTATCTCTAACTCTCACATGCTCTCACACACTCTGTCTTCACTCCTTAATATTTTACTTAGATTCTTATTTTACTGACAGGCCCAGATAGACAAAGAGAGTTACCAGAGCACTGCTGAGCTCTGGCTTGTTGTGTTGGCGATTTCACCTAGGCTACTGGAGCCTCAGTTTGTAAGTCTTTCTGACACAAGCCATATTCTGTCTCCTCATTTCCATGCCAGTATCACTCAGAGTTTATAATAAAGATATACATACATGTATATATATACATATAGATTTATATATCTGTCATTTTTAGAATGTTCGACCTATGTATTTGACCTTCTTTCAGAATTACCACATTTATAACAGCCTAGTTTTTCTGAAATAATTGGCCATATAGTTGGAGCAGGATTCAATACAATTATAAATAATAGAACCTTCCAGTAGCATTTCTAATCGTGTTTCTATTAGCATCCTTATTGTAATTATCATGGCCCAGATCTTCCCTCCTTTTTCTAGTGTAAGCTTCAATACGTATGTGTTTGTTTTCTTTCTCCGGAAATCTTAATGTCCCTGGACCCTGAAGTGTTAGGGAATTTTTGAAGCAGCCCTCTGTTTCTCAGCAGATGGTTTCTATGTTTCTGCTGTCATCAGGTCTTCTTGTGGTTTTTGTCTTTATTTATTTTTATTGTTTCAAGTCCTCCTAGATCATCCCCATTTATTTGCATATTTATTTATTTAGTCAGGTATCACATGTGGCATCATTTCTTCTGCTTGAGAGATTTTCTCTTATAACTGAAGGGAACTTTTGATGCACAATACATTTCCTGGGGCAAATACTACACACATATGGTGAAGGCTTGGGTTGTCTGGGGTCTGTGGGCATTAGAGCTGCTGCGTGACAATCTCTACAACCCAGGTTTGAACCTGTCATGAATGAACACAGCCTAGGGGGTTTTTGACTTCTGGTCTATTTCCAACTCTTCTATTTCTCTTCTCGCCATCTCTGTCTCTGACTCTCACAGGCTCTCTCTCACTCTGTCTGAACTCAGGAATATTTTACTTATATCCTTATTTTATTGACAGGCCCAGATATACAAAGAGAGTGGCCAGAGCACTGCTGAGCTCTGGCTGGTTTTGTTTGTGATTTCACCTAGGCTACTGGAGCCTCTGATTGGTAAGTCTCTCTGACTTAAGCCATATTCTGTCTCCTCATATCCATGGCAGTATCTCTCAGACTTTATAATAAAGATATACATCCATATACATATATAAATATACATATATATCTCTGTCATTTTTAGAATTGTCAACCTATGTAATTGATCTTAATCAGAATTCACACATTTACAACAGGTTCCTTTTTCCCTACTAATTGGCCACATCGTTGGAGCAGGATTCAATACAATTATAAATAATAGAACCTTCCAGTAGCATTTCTAATAGCATTTCTATCAGCATCCTTATTTTAATTATCATAGTACAGAACTTGCCTCCTTTCTCTAGTGTAAGCTTCAATAAATATGAGTTTCTTTTCATTCTCCCGAAATCTTAATTTCCCTGGACTCTGAAGGGTCTCGGAACTTTTGAAGCAGCCCTTGATTCACAGCAGATGGTTTCTATGTTTCTGCTGTCATCAGGTCTTCTTGTGCTTTTTGTTTTTATTTTTCATTTGTTTCAAATCCTCCTAGATAACCCCCATTTACTTGCATATTTATTTATTTATTTATTTATTTATTTGGTTCTATATTACATGAGGGGTCCATTCTTCTGCTTGATAGATTTTTCTCTTATAATTGAAGGGAAGTTTACACTCACAATACATATCCTGTCGTAAATACTACACACATATGGTGAAGGCTGGGGTTGTCTGGGGTCTGTGGACAGGAGACTGATGCCTTACAATCTCGACAACCCAGGTTTGAACCTGTCATGTATGAACACAGAGTGGGAGCTTTTGGACTTCTGGTCTCTTTCCAACTCTTCTATTTCTCTTCTTGCCTTCTCTGTCTCTGACTCTCACAGGCTCTCACTCACTCTGTCTGCACTCATTAATATTTTACTTTTATATTATTTGACTGACAGGCCCAGATATACAAAGCGAGTCACCAGGGCCCGGCTGAGCTCTGGATTGTTTTGTTGGCGATTTCACCTAGGTTTCTGGAGCCTCAGCTTTGTAAGTCTCTCTGGCACAAGCCATACTCTGTCTCCTCATAGCCATGCCAGTATCCCTCATAGTTGATAATAAAGATACACATACATATATGTACATATACATACATATATATATATATATATATATATATATATCAGACATTTTTAGAATTGTTGACCTTTTTATTTGATCTGAATGCAGAATTACCGCATTTATAATAGCCTCCTTATTCATAAATAATTGGTCACATAGTTGGAGCAGGATTCACTACAATTATAAATTATAAACTTTCCAGGAGCATTTCCAATAGCCTTTCTATCAGTATCCTTATTGTAATTATCATAGCACAGAACTTGCCTCCATTTTCTAGTGTAAGCTTCAAATCGTATGCGTTTCTTTTCATTCTCAGAATTCGTAATTTGCCTGGACCCTGTGTGTCAGGGAATTTTTGAAGCAGCCCTCTATTTCTCAGCAGACGTTTTCTATATTTCTGCTGTCATCAGGTCTTCCTGTGGTGTTTGTTTTTATTTTTTATTTTTTTCAAATCCTCTTAGATCATTCCCATTTATTTGCATATTTATTTATTTATTTATTTCGTCCGATATCACATGAGGGGTCATTTCTTCTGCCTGATAGATTTTCTCTTATAATTGAAGGGAACTTTTGACACACAATACATTTCCTTTTGCAGATACTACACACTACTACAACTGCTACTGCACTGTTTTTGACAGTGACATCCAATGCACAATGGATTAGTATTGCATGGCTCTAGAGAATGTTCACTATTTAACCTACAATGTTTTTAACCTCACAAATATTTATTCTGTTCTTTCCTGGGGGATGAATGGTTTACAGTCAACAGTTCCATATAATAGTGGGCACGGGGGGGTAATTTTTCCCACTACCCCTGTATTTCTGTACATCCTTTGTAACTTTCTTATTGAGGAGAAGCAAACAGTCATAAATTGAGAGAGCAGGGCCCAAGCAGGAAGAGAGACAGAGAGACATCTGCAGCTCTGATTTGTCACTAGCCCAGCTTTTCCCTAGCTGGGTAAGTGTGACCAGGGGCTCAAAACAGGGTCCTGGGATTCCACATAGTTCCCTGGCAGCTCCACCAGCTGTTCCTCCAACCCATGCTCCCTTCGTTGTCCATGTAACTATCGATCTGC
This sequence comes from Erinaceus europaeus, assembly GCF_950295315.1. NCBI lineage: Eukaryota > Metazoa > Chordata > Mammalia > Eulipotyphla > Erinaceidae > Erinaceus > Erinaceus europaeus. Next base: position 90,560,545 of record NC_080176.1, on the reverse strand, counting down.
TCTAGGCATTTCTCACCTTCATATGCCAGAAACTTAACACTTCTCCCTTCCACCCATGAAACTTTGACCTTTTGCTAGGGTGCGAAACAGCAACTCCAATCCAAGTTATTTTCGGGACAAGTGTGTACGTATCTGTGGGAAGGTGTGTGTGTGTGTGTGTGTGTGTGTGTGTGTGTGTGTAAGTGTGCATAAGTGTGTTTCAGTTAAGATTACCGCTGTTGTTTCTTTATTCCTGACACAGGGACTTAGGAACTGGGTTGTGTTATGACAAAGGAAGTTTCCACTGCACAAGTGGTTTTTCAAGTATGAATTGGCACATTGGATTGTGGACTCTGTTGTGCATTCTCCCAGGTGGTCCTGGGAGATGGGTTCTTTCCTTTGCTATTCCCATGCTGTGTGTAATTTTCTGGGTAGACTCAAAGAGGAGTGGCATGGGGAGCTCAGCTGCATTCTGCTGTATGTCCACAAGGTGGCGGCAAAGACCATAGTTGAGTGTAGTGATTCTGTGGAATGAGGAGAACTCTAGGAATTGTGGCCCGTGGACAGCAGGGTTGAAATTGACGTAGAGTGCCCTAGACATCTGTTCTTTCCTGTGGGGTGGGGGGATCCCCCATTTGGCTTTGCAAGTGGAAGGGGTTTCTCTCTTTGCCTGGGATGACTCTACTGGGAGCTTTTGAATCCCTGTGCTCAGCTGCATTCTGTTGGGTGTCCACAAGAGGGCAGCACCAGGGCGGGACTAAGGCTCCATGGGGCAAGTGCCCTGAGGCACTGGGCTAGGAGAGTGGCGACAGTGTTTCTGGGTGTGCCCCAAGAGCATGGCCAGCCTAGCGCAGGCAGGCAGTGTCCTAAGGACGGGCCCAGACAGGAGCTGTGGGGGTCGTGTTTGCAGAAACAGGGCCTTCAGAGGATGGCAGAATGTCCCCGGGGGCGGGCCTCAGAGCCCGTGCCCAATGAGCCTGAGGGGAGGGCCCAGTGGGTATTCATAGAGACAGCTGGCCAATCAGAGAGGAGGAACGTCACCCTCAGGGGCGTCAAGCAAGAGCTGGCCAATGAGAACAGAGGAGGAGTTGCGTGGGCGGGCCTCAGAGAGCAGCCCACCCATGAGAGCCTGGGTGCTGGCTCTGGGTGGGCGTACCCCTGGAGGTCAGCCAATCAGGGTCCAGCGGAAGTGCCTGGGGGGCGGGCCCTCGGGAGGCTGTCCAATGAGCGCCTGGGGCGGGCCTCGTGGGCGGAGCCCAGGAGGCTGGCCAATCATGGGGCAAGGGCGGTGACCTTCCTGGGCGTGTCTTAGGAACAGGCCTATCAGAGGGCGCCCCTCAGACAGCAGCCCGCCAATGGGAGCCAAGAGAAGGCTGGCTGGGGGCGTGTCCCTGGGACACCAGGCCAATCAGAGTCGAGCGGAAGTGGCTGGTGGGCGGGCCTTCCGGAGGCTGCCCAATCAGCGTGCTGCAGGGCCGTGTGGGCGGTGCTCAAGGCCACTGGCCAATCACTGACTAGGGGCCCGGACCCTCCTGGGCGTGTCCAAGCACACTGGCCAATGAGATTGCTGGTGGGGTTCTGGGCGTGGCCTAGGCCTCTGGCCTATCAGAGCCTGGCTGGCGCCCTGTGGGCGGGCCTTCTGAAGGAATCCCGCCAATGGGAGCTCAGAGATGGACTTAAAAGGCTGGGCGTGCTTCCAGGAAATGCGAAGCAGGGTTCAGCCCAGGGCCCTGCCTTGCAGAAGCTGTCCAGTGCGCATGTGTATAACTCCGTTTGTGCCTGTGCCTCTGTGGATTTGTGTGTGTGTGTGTGTGTGTGTGTGTGTGTCTGAGCGAGGGAGAGAGAGAGAGAACAACAGAATCACTGTGGCACAGGTGATTTTGTGCAAAACACTTGGCACATTCTGATTTACAGCTCAATATTGACACCAGGGCAGCTCTGCTTGGCCCTTGGTCACTTTTCTTCTTTTCAGATGTAAAGACACTGAAGAGGGAGAGGTTTTTGCCCTGAGGCTTGCACTGGGAACTAGCAGCTGCCCTGTTTGTGTTGCCAGACTAGGAAACCTGTGGTACCTGTCCATGTGGAGAGTCTCCTGGATGAGTTCCTTCTCGAGCCTTTTTCGCTCGGTCCCGTTGGAGCTGCATATAGCTAATGATTTGGAGATTTTATTCCTTTGGACAATTCTTTTCCTGATGCAAAGTTTCTCCCCAGGTTTTAGCAATCAATTGTGTGAATATCACATCGAATCCATTGTAGAAAATGACTACATCAGTGTCTCTCTCTCTCTTTCTCTCTCTCTCTATCTCTCTCTCTATATATATATATATGTATTTAACATGTAGAGGTCTGAAAATATTTTTTAGCTAGAGACCTGCACAGCTCTGGATTAGGGTAGCAATGTGGATACACCTGGCCCTTCTGAGCCACAGTCATGAGAGACATCTCACAGAGCCATATCGTATATCACTCTACAAATCTCTCTCAGCACAAACTACCACTGCCAAATCATCTACTTCCCTCTTGCTCTTTTTGTCCACCGAGTCTTATCCCAAAACTGTAAATCAAAGAAGAAATAGACATAGTGCAGTTCCCTGCACACAGGACAGGCTGAGGCTGGACCAGGGAGATGCAATACGCCAGCCTGCATCTTGGCTGGAGCATCACTATGACTACTTCGAATTTGGAGAGGCGAGGGCAGTTTGGGAGAGTGGGCTGCCGGCCAAGGGTTGCTTCTCAGAGTGGCTAAGACCTAGATGTTCTAAGTGTTACCTTTCCTCACAAACATAAAATAGCAATGCCACTTGTAAGAAGTATGCATGGGCATGGAGGGTTTGTCTTCAGTGCTCTGGCACTGATCAACACAGGGCCAGAATTTCAGTCCTTGTCTGTCTCTGTCATTCTGTCTCTCTGACTGTCTCTACGTGCCTTCTTCACTGGGCCCTTACTGGAAGTCAGTGCATGCATCGTGAACTCAGCCTTCCTGGTGTTGAAATTTTCCTTTCTTTGCCCTTTGGATTATTTAGTCTCCTGCACATGGTGTAATACAGAGGGGAACTGCAGAGACAGCGTTGCTGCTGCAGGTTCCAGGCATATGTCCATCTCCAGCTGCAGCTGTCCAGGCCCTCTGTGCTTGACTGCCATTCTCCAGGGCCCTGAGGCTGACACTCAGCCTCAATGCAGCCCTCCTCACCTTCCTGCACAGCATCCTTGTCCTTATTCCATGAGAGCCCCGGTCAAGGGAAGTGAAACTCGATCCCCCTGGCACACACACTGTGCTTTCCCTCTATTAAGCCAAATGGAAAGGATCTGTGGTACTGATGGCCACACCAGTGTCCAGATTTTTCCATGCAAAATGGAAGCTTCCAGTGTTCAGAAAGAGGGTGTTTTGATGGCTGTGAAATGTCTTTTCCAAGTGCCTCATGGTGTTTCAAATCCCTTTGAAACCTGAAGTTCTTTCTTGTATCTAGGGGATATTTTCACCACTGGCCAGAAGGGCCGCCCAACTAGGAGCACAGCTATCCAGGGGTCAGGAGGTCTTCCAGCCTGCTAGCTCCTGGAGGGATTCCTGAGTATGTCCTCAGGGCCCAAGTGTAAAAGGTGTTTCCAATTGCCTTGATTAGCAGCAGCCAGGCCCTCAGGTGAGGGGCGGGGCTGTGATCTTGACTGGAAGCCCCTAATTTGGCCAATGGAGGCATCCATCTTTTTTTGTCTGTCCATAGCAAGGGCCCGGGGAGTTTGTGCTTCCTGCAAGCAGAGCGACATTGTATGGGACACTCATGCAAGCCTACTTCTAGGAATCTCTCTGAGTGTGATGTGTGGACACCAGGACACCATGATCAGGGATGTGAGGCCACAGGAGCAATTGCCTTAGCCGGACCCAAAGGGTAGGTGTAAGGGGCCGGGTTCATCCACTATTGTTTGGTTCAACACACTTCCCATCTATGTGGAAACACAGCCCTTTCTGGGTACTTTCTGGGCTTGTAATCTGCTGCCCTGAGCAGTGGACTGAGAGCCTGGAGGCTGAGTAGGCAGCCAAACGTGACTGGACAGGCTCAAGCCCCTGAATTCTGAGGGGTGCCCCAGCTTCCCCCATTGGCAGTGTTTGGATCATAGTGAGGCATGGCGTTGATTCGGAACTCAGGAGAGTGAGACATGAGAGTCCCTTTGCATATGCATTCTTGCTTAGCCACAATCTGGGCTAGCTGGCTTGCCCTGACCAGATAGGTTCTCTGTACATAAGTTGCAGGAGAGGCTGGCTCCCTTGCCACCCATGCTCTGAGACTACTTCAGGTGATCTCTGAGCACACACAGACACACACAAACAGACAGACACACACACACACACACACACACACACACACATTACTGTCAGGTTGGTAGTAGAGCCTATGGTGAAGGCTGGGGCTGTCTGGGGTCTGTGGGCATGAGAGCTGCTGCCTTACAATCTCTACAAGCCAGGTTTGAACCTGTCATCAATGAACACAGTGTAGGAGGTTTTTGAATTCTGGTCTCTTTCCAACTCATCTATTTCTCTTCTCGCCTTCTCTATCTCTAACTCTCACATGCTCTCACACACTCTGTCTTCACTCATTAATATTTTACTTAGATTCTTATTTTACTGACAGGCCCAGATAGACAAAGAGAGTTACCAGAGCACTGCTGAGCTCTGGCTTGTTGTGTTGGCGATTTCACCTAGGCTACTGGAGCCTCAGTTTGTAAGTCTTTCTGACACAAGCCATATTCTGTCTCCTCATTTCCATGCCAGTATCACTCAGAGTTTATAATAAAGATATACATACATGTATATATATACATATAGATTTATATATCTGTCATTTTTAGAATGTTCGACCTATGTATTTGACCTTCTTTCAGAATTACCACATTTATAACAGCCTAGTTTTTCTGAAATAATTGGCCATATAGTTGGAGCAGGATTCAATACAATTATAAATAATAGAACCTTCCAGTAGCATTTCTAATCGTGTTTCTATTAGCATCCTTATTGTAATTATCATGGCCCAGATCTTCCCTCCTTTTTCTAGTGTAAGCTTCAATACGTATGTGTTTGTTTTCTTTCTCCGGAAATCTTAATGTCCCTGGACCCTGAAGTGTTAGGGAATTTTTGAAGCAGCCCTCTGTTTCTCAGCAGATGGTTTCTATGTTTCTGCTGTCATCAGGTCTTCTTGTGGTTTTTGTCTTTATTTATTTTTATTGTTTCAAGTCCTCCTAGATCATCCCCATTTATTTGCATATTTATTTATTTAGTCAGGTATCACATGTGGCATCATTTCTTCTGCTTGAGAGATTTTCTCTTATAACTGAAGGGAACTTTGGATGCACAATACATTTCCTGGGGCAAATACTACACACATATGGTGAAGGCTTGGGTTGTCTGGGGTCTGTGGGCATTAGAGCTGCTGCGTGACAATCTCTACAACCCAGGTTTGAACCTGTCATGAATGAACACAGCCTAGGGGGTTTTTGACTTCTGGTCTATTTCCAACTCTTCTATTTCTCTTCTCGCCATCTCTGTCTCTGACTCTCACAGGCTCTCTCTCACTCTGTCTGAACTCAGGAATATTTTACTTATATCCTTATTTTATTGACAGGCCCAGATATACAAAGAGAGTGGCCAGAGCACTGCTGAGCTCTGGCTGGTTTTGTTTGTGATTTCACCTAGGCTACTGGAGCCTCTGATTGGTAAGTCTCTCTGACTTAAGCCATATTCTGTCTCCTCATATCCATGGCAGTATCTCTCAGACTTTATAATAAAGATATACATCCATATACATATATAAATATACATATATATCTCTGTCATTTTTAGAATTGTCAACCTATGTAATTGATCTTAATCAGAATTCACACATTTACAACAGGTTCCTTTTTCCCTACTAATTGGCCACATCGTTGGAGCAGGATTCAATACAATTATAAATAATAGACCCTTCCAGTAGCATTTCTAATAGCATTTCTATCAGCATCCTTATTTTAATTATCATAGTACAGAACTTGCCTCCTTTCTCTAGTGTAAGCTTCAATACATATGAGTTTCTTTTCATTCTCCCGAAATCTTAATTTCCCTGGACTCTGAAGGGTCTCGGAACTTTTGAAGCAGCCCTTGATTCTCAGCAGATGGTTTCTATGTTTCTGCTGTCATCAGGTCTTCTTGTGCTTTTTGTTTTTATTTTTCATTTGTTTCAAATCCTCCTAGATAACCCCCATTTATTTGCATATTTATTTATTTATTTATTTATTTGGTTCTATATTACATGAGGGGTCCATTCTTCTGCTTGATAGATTTTTCTCTTATAATTGAAGGGAAGTTTACACTCACAATACATATCCTGTCGTAAATACTACACACATATGGGGAAGGCTGGGGTTGTCTGGGGTCTGTGGACAGGAGACTGCTGCCCTACAATCTCGACAACCCAGGTTTGAACCTGTCATGTATGAACACAGAGTGGGAGCTTTTGGACTTCTGGTCTCTTTCCAACTCTTCTATTTCTCTTCTTGCCTTCTCTGTCTCTGACTCTCACAGGCTCTCACTCACTCTGTCTGCACTCATTAATATTTTACTTATATATTATTTGACTGACAGGCCCAGATATACAAAGCGAGTCACCAGGGCCCAGCTGAGCTCTGGATTGTTTTGTTGGCGATTTCACCTAGGTTTCTGGAGCCTCAGCTTTGTAAGTCTCTCTGGCACAAGCCATACTCTGTCTCCTCATAGCCATGCCAGTATCCCTCATAGTTGATAATAAAGATACACATACATATATGTACATATACATACAAATATATATATATATATCAGACATTTTTAGAATTGTTGACCTTTTTATTTGATCTGAATGCAGAATTACCGCATTTATAATAGCCTCCTTATTCATAAATAATTGGTCACATAGTTGGAGCAGGATTCACTACAATTATAAATTATAAACTTTCCAGGAGCATTTCCAATAGCCTTTCTATCAGTATCCTTATTGTAATTATCATAGCACAGAACTTGCCTCCATTTTCTAGTGTAAGCTTCAAATCGTATGCGTTTCTTTTCATTCTCGGAATTCGTAATTTGCCTGGACCCTGTGTATCAGGGAATTTTTGAAGCAGCCCTCTATTTCTCAGCAGACGTTTTCTATATTTCTGCTGTCATCAGGTCTTCCTGTGGTGTTTGTTTTTATTTTTTTATTTTTTTCAAATCCTCTTAGATCATTCCCATTTATTTGCATATTTATTTATTTATTTATTTCGTCCGATATCACATGAGGGGTCATTTCTTCTGCCTGATAGATTTTCTCTTATAATTGAAGGGAACTTTTGACACACAATACATTTCCTTTTGCAGATACTACACACTACTACAACTGCTACTGCACTGTTTTTGACAGTGACATCCAATGCACAATGGATTAGTATTGCTTGGCTCTAGAGAATGTTCGCTATTTAACCTACAATGTTTTTAACCTCACAAATATTTATTCTGTTCTTTCTTGGGGGATGAATGGTTTACAGTCAACAGTTCCATGTAATAGTGGGCACGGGGGGTAATTTTTCCCACTACCCCTGTATTTCTGTACATCCTTTGTAACTTTCTTATTGAGGAGAAGCAAACAGTCATAAATTGAGAGAGCAGGGCCCAAGCAGGAAGAGAGACAGAGAGACATCTGCAGCTCTGATTTGTCACTAGCCCAGCTTTTCCCTAGCTGGGTAAGTGTGACCAGGGGCTCAAAACAGGGTCCTGGGATTCCACATAGTTCCCTGGCAGCTCCACCAGCTGTTCCTCCAACCCATGCTCCCTTCGTTGTCCATGTAACTATCGATCTGCTCTAGGCATTTCTCACCTTCATATGCCAGAAACTTAACACTTCTCCCTTCCACCCATGAAACTTTGACCTTTTGCTAGGGTGCGAAACAGCAACTCCAATCCAAGTTATTTTCGGGACAAGTGTGTACGTATCTGTGGGAAGGTGTGTGTGTGTGTGTGTGTGTGTGTGTGTAAGTGTGCATAAGTGTGTTTCAGTTAAGATTACCGCTGTTGTTTCTTTATTCCTGACACAGGGACTTAGGAACTGGGTTGTGTTATGACAAAGGAAGTTTCCACTGCACAAGTGGTTTTTCAAGTATGAATTGGCACATTGGATTGTGGACTCTGTTGTGCATTCTCCCAGGTGGTCCTCAGATGGGTTCTTTCCTTTGCTATTCCCATGCTGTGTGTAATTTTCTGGGTAGACTCAAAGAGGAGTGGCATGGGGAGCTCAGCTGCATTCTGCTGTATGTCCACAAGGTGGCGGCAAAGACCATAGTTGAGTGTAGTGATTCTGTGGAATGAGGAGAACTCTAGGAATTGTGGCCCATGGACAGCAGGGTTGAAATTGACGTAGAGTGCCCTAGACATCTGTTCTTTCCTGTGGGGTGGGGGGATCCCCCATTTGGCTTTGCAAGTGGAAGGGGTTTCTCTCTTTGCCTGGGATGACTCTACTGGGAGCTTGTGAATCCCTGTGCTCAGCTGCATTCTGCTGGGTGTCCACAAGAGGGCAGCACCAGGGCGGGACTAAGGCTCCATGGGGCAAGTGCCCTGAGGCACTGGGCTAGGAGAGTGGCGACAGTGTTTCTGGGTGTGCCCCAAGAGCATGGCCAGCCTAGCGCAGGCAGGCAGTGTCCTAAGGACGGGCCCAGACAGGAGCTGTGGGGGTCGTGTTTGCAGAAACAGGGCCTTCAGAGGATGGCAGAAAGTCCCCGGGGGCGGGCCTCAGAGCCCGTGCCCAATGAGCCTGAGGGGAGGGCCCAGTGGGTATTCATAGAGACAGCTGGCCAATCAGAGAGGAGGAACGTCACCCTCAGGGGCGTGAAGCAAGAGCTGGCCAATGAGAACAGAGGAGGAGTTGCGTGGGCGGGCCTCAGAGAGCAGCCCACCAATGAGAGCCTGGGTGCTGGCTCTGGGTGGGCGTACCCCTGGAGGTCAGCCAATCAGGGTCCAGCGGAAGTGCCTGGGGGGCGGGCCCTCGGGAGGCTGTCCAATGAGCGCCTGGGGCGGGCCTCGTGGGCGGAGCCCAGGAGGCTGGCCAATCATGGGGCAAGGGCGGTGACCTTCCTGGGCGTGCCTTAGGAACTGGCCTATCAGAGGGCGCCCCTCAGACAGCAGCCTGCCAATGGGAGCCAAGAGAAGGCTGGCTGGGGGCGTCTCCCTGGGACACCAGGCCAATCAGAGTCGAGCGGAAGTGGCTGGTGGGCGGGCCTTCCGGAGGCTGCCCAATCAGCGTGCTGCAGGGCCGTGTGGGCGGTGCTCAAGGCCGCTGGCCAATCACTGACTAGGGGCCCGGACCCTCCTGGGCGTGTCCAAGCACACTGGCCAATGAGATTGCTGGTGGGGTTCTGGGCGTGGCCTAGGCCTCTGGCCTATCAGAGCCTGGCTGGCGCCCTGTGGGCGGGCTTTCTGAAGGAATCCCGCCAATGGGAGCTCAGAGCTGGCCTTAAAAGGCTGGGCGTGATTCCAGGAAATGCGAAGCAGGGTTCAGCCCAGGGCCCTGCCTTGCAGAAGCTGTCCAGTGCGCATGTGTATAACTCCGTTTGTGCCTGTGCCTCTGTGGATTTGTGTGTGTGTGTGTGTGTGTGTGTGTGTGTGTGTGTGTGTGTCTGAGGGAGGGAGAGAGAGAGAGAGAACAACAGAATCACTGTGGCACAGGTGATTTTGTGCAAAACACTTGGCACATTCTGATTTACAGCTCAATATTGACACCAGGGCAGCTCTCCTTGGCCCTTGGTCACTTTTCTTCTTTTCAGATGTAAAGACACTGAAGAGGGAGAGGTTTTTGCCCTGAGGCTTGCACTGGGAACTAGCAGCTGCCCTGTTTGTGTTGCCAGACTAGGAAACCTGTGGTGCCTGTCCATGTGGAGAGTCTCCTGGATGAGTTCCTTCTCGAGCCTTTTTCACTCGGTCCCGTTGGAGCTGCATATAGCTAATGATTTGGAGATTTTATTCCTTTGGACAATTCTTTTCCTGATGCAAAGTTTCTCTCCAGGTTTTAGCAATCAATTGTGTGAATGTCACATCGAATCCATTGTAGAAAATGACTACATCAGTGTCTCTCTCTCTCTTTTTCCCCTCTCTCTCTCTCTCTCTATATATATATATGTATGTAACATGTAGAGGTCTGAAAATATTTTTTAGCTAGAGACCTGCACAGCTCTGGATTAGGGTAGCAATGTGGATACACCTGGCCCTTCTGAGCCACAGTCATGAGAGACATCTCACAGAGCCATATCGTATATCACTCTACAAATCTCTCCCAGCACAAACTACCACTGCCAAATCATCTACTTCCCTCTTGCTCTTTTTGTCCACCGAGTCTTATCCCAAAACTGTAAATCAAAGAAGAAATAGACATAGTGCAGTTCCCTGCACACAGGACAGGCTGAGGCTGGACCAGGGAGATGCAATACGCCAGCCTGCATCTTGGCTGGAGCATCACTATGACTACTTCGAATTTGGAGAGGCGAGGGCAGTTTGGGAGAGTGGGCTGCCGGCCAAGGGTTGCTTCTCAGAGTGGCTAAGACCTAGATGTTCTAAGTGTTACCTTTCCTCACAAACATAAAATAGCAATGCCACTTGTAAGAAGTATGCATGGGCATGGAGGGTTTGTCTTCAGTGCTCTGGCACTGATCAACACAGGGCCAGAATTTCAGTCCTTGTCTGTCTCTGTCATTCTGTCTCTCTGACTGTCTCTACGTGCCTTCTTCACTGGGCCCTTACTGGAAGTCAGTGCATGCATCGTGAACTCAGCCTTCCTGGTGTTGAAATTCTCCTTTCTTTGCCCTTTGGATTATTTAGTCTCCTGCACATGGTGTAGTACAGAGGGGAACTGCGGAGACAGCGTTGCTGCTGCAGGTTCCAGGCATATGTCCATCTCCAGCTGCAGCTGTCCAGGCCCTCTGTGCTTAACTGCCATTCTCCAGGGCCCTGAGGCTGACACTCAGCCTCAATGCAGCCCTCCTCACCTTCCTGCACAGCATCCTTGTCCTTATTCCATGAGAGCCCCGGTCAAGGGAAGTGAAACTCGATCCCCCTGGCACACACACTGTGCTTTCCCTCTATTAAGCCAAATGGAAAGGATCTGTGGTACTGATGGCCACACCAGTGTCCAGATTTTTCCATGCAAAACGGAAGCTTCCAGTGTTCAGAAAGAGGGTGTTTTGATGGCTGTGAAATGTCTTTTCCAAGTGCCTCATGGTGTTTCAAATCCCTTTGAAACCTGAAGTTCTTTCTTGTATCTAGGGGATATTTTCACCACTGGCCAGAAGGGCCGCCCAACTAGGAGCACAGCTATCCAGGGGTCAGGAGGTCTTCCAGCCTGCTAGCTCCTGGAGGGATTCCTGAGTATGTCCTCAGGGCCCAAGTGTAAAAGGTGTTTCCAATTGCCTTGATTAGCAGCAGCCAGGCCCTCAGGTGAGGGGCGGGGCTGTGATCTTGACTGGAAGCCCCTAATTTGGCCAATGGAGGCATCCATCTTTTTTTGTCTGTCCATAGCAAGGGCCCGGGGAGTTTGTGCTTCCTGCAAGCAGAGCGACATTGTATGGGACACTCATGCAAGCCTACTTCTAGGAATCTCTCTGAGTGTGATGTGTGGACACCAGGACACCATGATCAGGGATGTGAGGCCACAGGAGCAATTGCCTTAGCCGGACCCAAAGGGTAGGTGTAAGGGGCCGGGTTCATCCACTATTGTTTGGTTCAACACACTTCCCATCTATGTGGAAACACAGCCCTTTCTGGGTACTTTCTGGGCTTGTAATCTGCTGCCCTGAGCAGTGGACTGAGAGCCTGGAGGCTGAGTAGGCAGCCAAACGTGACTGGACAGGCTCAAGCCCCTGAATTCTGAGGGGTGCCCCAGCTTCCCCCATTGGCAGTGTTTGGATCATAGTGAGGCATGGCGTTGATTCGGAACTCAGGAGAGTGAGACATGAGAGTCCCTTTGCATATGCATTCTTGCTTAGCCACAATCTGGGCTAGCTGGCTTGCCCTGACCAGATAGGTTCTCTGTACATAAGTTGCAGGAGAGGCTGGCTCCCTTGCCACCCATGCTCTGAGACTACTTCAGGTGATCTCTGAGCACACACAGACACACACAAACAGACAGACACACACACACACACACACACACACACACACATTACTGTCAGGTTGGTAGTAGAGCCTATGGTGAAGGCTGGGGCTGTCTGGGGTCTGTGGGCATGAGAGCTGCTGCCTTACAATCTCTACAAGCCAGGTTTGAACCTGTCATCAATGAACACAGTGTAGGAGGTTTTTGAATTCTGGTCTCTTTCCAACTCATCTATTTCTCTTCTCGCCTTCTCTATCTCTAACTCTCACATGCTCTCACACACTCTGTCTTCACTCATTAATATTTTACTTAGATTCTTATTTTACTGACAGGCCCAGATAGACAAAGAGAGTTACCAGAGCACTGCTGAGCTCTGGCTTGTTGTGTTGGCGAATTCACCTAGGCTACTGGAGCCTCAGTTTGTAAGTCTTTCTGACACAAGCCATATTCTGTCTCCTCATTTCCATGCCAGTATCACTCAGAGTTTATAATAAAGATATACATACATGTATATATATATATACATATAGATTTATCTATCTGTCATTTTTAGAATGTTCGACCTATGTATTTGACCTTCTTTCAGAATTACCACATTTATAACAGCCTAGTTTTTCTGAAATAATTGGCCATATAGTTGGAGCAGGATTCAATACAATTATAAATAATAGAACCTTCCAGTAGCATTTCTAATCGTGTTTCTATTAGCATCCTTATTGTAATTATCATGGCCCAGATCTTCCCTCCTTTTTCTAGTGTAAGCTTCAATACGTATGTGTTTGTTTTCTTTCTCCGGAAATCTTAATGTCCCTGGACCCTGAAGTGTTAGGGAATTTTTGAAGCAGCCCTCTGTTTCTCAGCAGATGGTTTCTATGTTTCTGCTGTCATCAGGTCTTCTTGTGGTTTTTGTCTTTATTTATTTTTATTGTTTCAAGTCCTCCTAGATCATCCCCATTTATTTGCATATTTATTTATTTAGTCAGGTATCACATGTGGCATCATTTCTTCTGCTTGAGAGATTTTCTCTTATAACTGAAGGGAACTTTTGATGCACAATACATTTCCTGGGGCAAATACTACACACATATGGTGAAGGCTTGGGTTGTCTGGGGTCTGTGGGCATTAGAGCTGCTGCGTGACAATCTCTACAACCCAGGTTTGAACCTGTCATGAATGAACACAGCCTAGGGGGTTTTTGACTTCTGGTCTATTTCCAACTCTTCTATTTCTCTTCTCGCCATCTCTGTCTCTGACTCTCACAGGCTCTCTCTCACTCTGTCTGAACTCAGGAATATTTTACTTATATCCTTATTTTATTGACAGGCCCAGATATACAAAGAGAGTGGCCAGAGCACTGCTGAGCTCTGGCTGGTTTTGTTTGTGATTTCACCTAGGCTACTGGAGCCTCTGATTGGTAAGTCTCTCTGACTTAAGCCATATTCTGTCTCCTCATATCCATGGCAGTATCTCTCAGACTTTATAATAAAGATATACATCCATATACATATATAAATATACATATATATCTCTGTCATTTTTAGAATTGTCAACCTATGTAATTGATCTTAATCAGAATTCACACATTTACAACAGGTTCCTTTTTCCCTACTAATTGGCCACATCGTTGGAGCAGGATTCAATACAATTATAAATAATAGAACCTTCCAGTAGCATTTCTAATAGCATTTCTATCAGCATCCTTATTTTAATTATCATAGTACAGAACTTGCCTCCTTTCTCTAGTGTAAGCTTCAATAAATATGAGTTTCTTTTCATTCTCCCGAAATCTTAATTTCCCTGGACTCTGAAGGGTCTCGGAACTTTTGAAGCAGCCCTTGATTCACAGCAGATGGTTTCTATGTTTCTGCTGTCATCAGGCCTCTTGTGCTTTTTGTTTTTATTTTTCATTTGTTTCAAATCCTCCTAGATAACCCCCATTTACTTGCATATTTATTTATTTATTTATTTATTTATTTGGTTCTATATTACATGAGGGGTCCATTCTTCTGCTTGATAGATTTTTCTCTTATAATTGAAGGGAAGTTTACACTCACAATACATATCCTGTCGTAAATACTACACACATATGGTGAAGGCTGGGGTTGTCTGGGGTCTGTGGACAGGAGACTGATGCCTTACAATCTCGACAACCCAGGTTTGAACCTGTCATGTATGAACACAGAGTGGGAGCTTTTGGACTTCTGGTCTCTTTCCAACTCTTCTATTTCTCTTCTTGCCTTCTCTGTCTCTGACTCTCACAGGCTCTCACTCACTCTGTCTGCACTCATTAATATTTTACTTTTATATTATTTGACTGACAGGCCCAGATATACAAAGCGAGTCACCAGGGCCCGGCTGAGCTCTGGATTGTTTTGTTGGCGATTTCACCTAGGTTTCTGGAGCCTCAGCTTTGTAAGTCTCTCTGGCACAAGCCATACTCTGTCTCCTCATAGCCATGCCAGTATCCCTCATAGTTGATAATAAAGATACACATACATATATGTACATATACATATATATATATATATATATATATATCAGACATTTTTAGAATTGTTGACCTTTTTATTTGATCTGAATGCAGAATTACCGCATTTATAATAGCCTCCTTATTCATAAATAATTGGTCACATAGTTGGAGCAGGATTCACTACAATTATAAATTATAAACTTTCCAGGAGCATTTCCAATAGCCTTTCTATCAGTATCCTTATTGTAATTATCATAGCACAGAACTTGCCTCCATTTTCTAGTGTAAGCTTCAAATCGTATGCGTTTCTTTTCATTCTCAGAATTCGTAATTTGCCTGGACCCTGTGTGTCAGGGAATTTTTGAAGCAGCCCTCTATTTCTCAGCAGACGTTTTCTATATTTCTGCTGTCATCAGGTCTTCCTGTGGTGTTTGTTTTTATTTTTTATTTTTTTCAAATCCTCTTAGATCATTCCCATTTATTTGCATATTTATTTATTTATTTATTTCGTCCGATATCACATGAGGGGTCATTTCTTCTGCCTGATAGATTTTCTCTTATAATTGAAGGGAACTTTTGACACACAATACATTTCCTTTTGCAGATACTACACACTACTACAACTGCTACTGCACTGTTTTTGACAGTGACATCCAATGCACAATGGATTAGTATTGCATGGCTCTAGAGAATGTTCACTATTTAACCTACAATGTTTTTAACCTCACAAATATTTATTCTGTTCTTTCCTGTGGGATGAATGGTTTACAGTCAACAGTTCCATATAATAGTGGGCACGGGGGGGTAATTTTTCCCACTACCCCTGTATTTCTGTACATCCTTTGTAACTTTCTTATTGAGGAGAAGCAAACAGTCATAAATTGAGAGAGCAGGGCCCAAGCAGGAAGAGAGACAGAGAGACATCTGCAGCTCTGATTTGTCACTAGCCCAGCTTTTCCCTAGCTGGGTAAGTGTGACCAGGGGCTCAAAACAGGGTCCTGGGATTCCACATAGTTCCCTGGCAGCTCCACCAGCTGTTCCTCCAACCCATGCTCCCTTCGTTGGCCATGTAACTATCGATCTGCTCTAGGCATTTCTCACCTTCATATGCCAGAAACTTAACACTTCTCCCTTCCACCCATGAAACTTTGACCTTTTGCTAGGGTGCAAAACAGCAACTCCAATCCAAGTTATTTTCGGGACAAGTGTGTACGTATCTGTGGGAAGGTGTGTGTGTGTGTGTGTGTGTGTGTGTGTGTGTGTGTGTGTGTGTGTAAGTGTGCATAAGTGTGTTTCAGTTAAGATTACCGCTGTTGTTTCTTTATTCCTGACACAGGGACTTAGGAACTGGGTTGTGTTATGACAAAGGAAGTTTCCACTGCACAAGTGGTTTTTCAAGTATGAATTGGCACATTGGATTGTGGACTCTGTTGTGCATTCTCCCAGGTGGTCCTGGGAGATGGGTTCTTTCCTTTGCTATTCCCATGCTGTGTGTAATTTTCTGGGTAGACTCAAAGAGGAGTGGCATGGGGAGCTCAGCTGCATTCTGCTGTATGTCCACAAGGTGGCGGCAAAGACCATAGTTGAGTGTAGTGATTCTGTGGAATGAGGAGAACTCTAGGAATTGTGGCCCGTGGACAGCAGGGTTGAAATTGACGTAGAGTGCCCTAGACATCTGTTCTTTCCTGTGGGGTGGGGGGATCCCCCATTTGGCTTTGCAAGTGGAAGGGGTTTCTCTCTTTGCCTGGGATGACTCTACTGGGAGCTTGTGAATCCCTGTGCTCAGCTGCATTCTGCTGGGTGTCCACAAGAGGGCAGCACCAGGGCGGGACTAAGGCTCCATGGGGCAAGTGCCCTGAGGCACTGGGCTAGGAGAGTGGCGACAGTGTTTCTGGGTGTGCCCCAAGAGCATGGCCAGCCTAGCGCAGGCAGGCAGTGTCCTAAGGACGGGCCCAGACAGGAGCTGTGGGGGTCGTGTTTGCAGAAACAGGGCCTTCAGAGGATGGCAGAATGTCCCCGGGGGCGGGCCTCAGAGCCCGTGCCCAATGAGCCTGAGGGGAGGGCCCAGTGGGTATTCATAGAGACAGCTGGCCAATCAGAGAGGAGGAACGTCACCCTCAGGGGCGGAAAGCAAGAGCTGGCCAATGAGAACAGAGGAGGAGTTGCGTGGGCGGGCCTCAGAGAGCAGCCCACCAATGAGAGCCTGGGTGCTGGCTCTGGGTGGGCGAACCCCTGGAGGTCAGCCAATCAGGGTCCAGCGGAAGTGCCTGGGGGGCGGGCCCTCGGGAGGCTGTCCAATGAGCGCCTGGGGCGGGCCTCGTGGGCGGAGCCCAGGAGGCTGGCCAATCATGGGGCAAGGGCGGTGACCTTCCTGGGCGTGCCTTAGGAACTGGCCTATCAGAGGGCGCCCCTCAGACAGCAGCCCGCCAATGGGAGCCAAGAGAAGGCTGGCTGGGGGCGTGTCCCTGGGACACCAGGCCAATCAGAGTCGAGCGGAAGTGGCTGGTGGGCGGGCCTTCCGGAGGCTGCCCAATCAGCGTGCTGCAGGGCCGTGTGGGCGGTGCTCAAGGCCGCTGGCCAATCACTGACTAGGGGCCCGGACCCTCCTGGGCGTGTCCAAGCACACTGGCCAATGAGATTGCTGGTGGGGTTCTGGGCGTGGCCTAGGCCTCTGGCCTATCAGAGCCTGGCTGGCGCCCTGTGGGCGGGCCTTCTGAAGGAATCCCGCCAATGGGAGCTCAGAGCTGGCCTTAAAAGGCTGGGCGTGCTTCCAGGAAATGCGAAGCAGGGTTCAGCCCAGGGCCCTGCATTGCAGAAGCTGTCCAGTGCGCATGTGTATAACTCCGTTTGTGCCTGTGCCTCTGTGGATTTGTGTGTGTGTGTGTGTGTGTGTGTGTGTGTCTGAGCGAGGGAGAGAGAGAGAGAACAACAGAATCACTGTGGCACAGGTGATTTTGTGCAAAACACTTGGCACATTCTGATTTACAGCTCAATATTTACACCAGGGCAGCTCTCCTTGGCCCTTGGTCACTTTTCTTCTTTTCAGATGTAAAGACACTGAAGAGGGAGAGGTTTTTGCCCTGAGGCTTGCACTGGGAACTAGCAGCTGCCCTGTTTGTGTTGCCAGACTAGGAAACCTGTGGTGCCTGTCCATGTGGAGAGTCTCCTGGATGAGTTCCTTCTCGAGCCTTTTTCGCTCGGTCCCGTTGGAGCTGCATATAGCTAATGATTTGGAGATTTTATTCCTTTGGACAATTCTTTTCCTGATGCAAAGTTTCTCTCCTTTGTCCACCGAGTCTTATCCCAAAACTGTAAATCAAAGAAGAAATAGACATAGTGCAGTTCCCTGCACACAGGACAGGCTGAGGCTGGACCAGGGAGATGCAATACGCCAGCCTGCATCTTGGCTGGAGCATCACTATGACTACTTCGAATTTGGAGAGGCGAGGGCAGTTTGGGAGAGTGGGCTGCCGGCCAAGGGTTGCTTCTCAGAGTGGCTAAGACCTAGATGTTCTAAGTGTTACCTTTCCTCACAAACATAAAATAGCAATGCCACTTGTAAGAAGTATGCATGGGCATGGAGGGTTTGTCTTCAGTGCTCTGGCACTGATCAACACAGGGCCAGAATTTCAGTCCTTGTCTGTCTCTGTCATTCTGTCTCTCTGACTGTCTCTACGTGCCTTCTTCACTGGGCCCTTACTGGAAGTCAGTGCATGCATCGTGAACTCAGCCTTCCTGGTGTTGAAATTTTCCTTTCTTTGCCCTTTGGATTATTTAGTCTCCTGCACATGGTGTAGTACAGAGGGGAACTGCGGAGACAGCGTTGCTGCTGCAGGTTCCAGGCATATGTCCATCTCCAGCTGCAGCTGTCCAGGCCCTCTGTGCTTGACTGCCATTCTCCAGGGCCCTGAGGCTGACACTCAGCCTCAATGCAGCCCTCCTCACCTTCCTGCACAGCATCCTTGTCCTTATTCCATGAGATCCCCAGTCAAGGGAAGTGAAACTCGATCCCCCTGGCACACACACTGTGCTTTCATTCTATTAAGCCAAATGGAAAGGATCTGTGGTACTGATGGCCACACCAGTGTCCAGATTTTTCCATGCAAAACGGAAGCTTCCAGTGTTCAGAAAGAGGGTGTTTTGATGGCTGTGAAATGTCTTTTCCAAGTGCCTCATGGTGTTTCAAATCCCTTTGAAACCTGAAGTTCTTTCTTGTATCTAGGGGATATTTTCACCACTGGCCAGAAGGGCCGCCCAACTAGGAGCACAGCTATCCAGGGGTCAGGAGGTCTTCCAGCCTGCTAGCTCCTGGAGGGATTCCTGAGTATGTCCTCAGGGCCCAAGTGTAAAAGGTGTTTCCAATTGCCTTGATTAGCAGCAGCCAGGCCCTCAGGTGAGGGGCGGGGCTGTGATCTTGACTGGAAGCCCCTAATTTGGCCAATGGAGGCATCCATCTTTTTTTGTCTGTCCATAGCAAGGGCCTGGGGAGTTTGTGCTTCCTGCAAGCAGAGCGACATTGTATGGGACACTCATGCAAGCCTACTTCTGGGAATCTCTCTGAGTGTGATGTGTGGACACCAGGACACCATGATCAGGGATGTGAGGCCACAGGAGCAATTGCCTTAGCCGGACCCAAAGGGTAGGTGTAAGGGGCCGGGTTCATCCACTATTGTTTGGTTCAACACACTTCCCATCTATGTGGAAACACAGCCCTTTCTGGGTACTTTCTGGGCTTGTAATCTGCTGCCCTGAGCAGTGGAATGAGAGCCTGGAGGCTGAGTAGGCAGCCAAACGTGACTGGACAGGCTCAAGCCCCTGAATTCTGAGGGGTGCCCCAGCTTCCCCCATTGGCAGTGTTTGGATCATAGTGAGGCATGGCGTTGATTCGGAACTCAGGAGAGTGAGACATGAGAGTCCCTTTGCATATGCATTCTTGCTTAGCCACAATCTGGGCTAGCTGGCTTGCCCTGACCAGATAGGTTCTCTGTACATAAGTTGCAGGAGAGGCTGGCTCCCTTGCCACCCATGCTCTGAGACTACTTCAGGTGATCTCTGAGCACACACAGACACACACAAACAGACAGACAGACACACACACACACACACACACACACACATTACTGTCAGGTTGGTAGTAGAGCCTATGGTGAAGGCTGGGGCTGTCTGGGGTCTGTGGGCATGAGAGCTGCTGCCTTACAATCTCTACAAGCCAGGTTTGAACCTGTCATCAATGAACACAGTGTAGGAGGTTTTTGAATTCTGGTCTCTTTCCAACTCATCTATTTCTCTTCTCGCCTTCTCTATCTCTAACTCTCACATGCTCTCACACACTCTGTCTTCACTCATTAATATTTTACTTAGATTCTTATTTTACTGACAGGCCCAGATAGACAAAGAGAGTTACCAGAGCACTGCTGAGCTCTGGCTTGTTGTGTTGGCGATTTCACCTAGGCTACTGGAGCCTCAGTTTGTAAGTCTTTCTGACACAAGCCATATTCTGTCTCCTCATTTCCATGCCAGTATCACTCAGAGTTTATAATAAAGATATACATACATGTATATATATACATATAGATTTATATATCTGTCATTTTTAGAATGTTCGACCTATGTATTTGACCTTCTTTCAGAATTACCACATTTATAACAGCCTAGTTTTTATGAAATAATTGGCCATATAGTTGGAGCAGGATTCAATACAATTATAAATAATAGAACCTTCCAGTAGCATTTCTAATCGTGTTTCTATTAGCATCCTTATTGTAATTATCATGGCCCAGATCTTCCCTCCTTTTTCTAGTGTAAGCTTCAATACGTATGTGTTTGTTTTCTTTCTCCGGAAATCTTAATGTCCCTGGACCCTGAAGTGTTAGGGAATTTTTGAAGCAGCCCTCTGTTTCTCAGCAGATGGTTTCTATGTTTCTGCTGTCATCAGGTCTTCTTGTGGTTTTTGTCTTTATTTATTTTTATTGTTTCAAGTCCTCCTAGATCATCCCCATTTATTTGCATATTTATTCATTTAGTCAGGTATCACATGTGGCATCATTTCTTCTGCTTGAGAGATTTTCTCTTATAACTGAAGGGAACTTTTGATGCACAATACATTTCCTGGGGCAAATACTACACACATATGGTGAAGGCTTGGGTTGTCTGGGGTCTGTGGGCATTAGAGCTGCTGCGTGACAATCTCTACAACCCAGGTTTGAACCGGTCATGAATGAACACAGCCTAGGGGGTTTTTGACTTCTGGTCTATTTCCAACTCTTCTATTTCTCTTCTCGCCATCTCTGTCTCTGACTCTCACAGGCTCTCTCTCACTCTGTCTGAACTCAGGAATATTTTACTTATATCCTTATTTTATTGACAGGCCCAGATATACAAAGAGAGTGGCCAGAGCACTGCTGAGCTCTGGCTGGTTTTGTTTGTGATTTCACCTAGGCTACTGGAGCCTCTGATTGGTAAGTCTCTCTGACTTAAGCCATATTCTGTCTCCTCATATCCATGGCAGTATCTCTCAGACTTTATAATAAAGATATACATCCATATACATATATAAATATACATATATATTTCTGTCATTTTTAGAATTGTCAACCTATGTAATTGATCTTAATCAGAATTCACACATTTACAACAGGTTCATTTTTCCCTACTAATTGGCCACATCGTTGGAGCAGGATTCAATACAATTATAAATAATAGAACCTTCCAGTAGCATTTCTAATAGCATTTCTATCAGCATCCTTATTTTAATTATTATAGTACAGAACTTGCCTCCTTTCTCTAGTGTAAGCTTCAATACATATGAGTTTCTTTTCATTCTCCTGAAATCTTAATTTCCCTGGACTCTGAAGGGTCTCGGAACTTTTGAAGCAGCCCTTGATTCTCAGCAGATGGTTTCTATGTTTCTGCTGTCATCAGGTCTTCTTGTGCTTTTTGTTTTTATTTTTCATTTGTTTCAAATCCTCCTAGATAACCCCCATTTATTTGCATATTTATTTATTTATTTATTTATTTATTTGGTTCTATATTACATGAGGGGTCCATTCTTCTGCTTGATAGATTTTTCTCTTATAATTGAAGGGAAGTTTACACTCACAATACATATCCTGTCGTAAATACTACACACATATGGTGAAGGCTGGGGTTGTCTGGGGTCTGTGGACAGGAGACTGCTGCCCTACAATCTCGACAACCCAGGTTTGAACCTGTCATGTATGAACACAGAGTGGGAGCTTTTGGACTTCTGGTCTCTTTCCAACTCTTCTATTTCTCTTCTTGCCTTCTCTGTCTCTGACTCTCACAGGCTCTCACTCACTCTGTCTGCACTCATTAATATTTTACTTATATATTATTTGACTGACAGGCCCAGATATACAAAGCGAGTCACCAGGGCCCAGCTGAGCTCTGGATTGTTTTGTTGGCGATTTCACCTAGGTTTCTGGAGCCTCAGCTTTGTAAGTCTCTCTGGCACAAGCCATACTCTGTCTCCTCATAGCCATGCCAGTATCCCTCATAGTTGATAATAAAGATACACATACATATATGTACCTATACATACATATATATATATATATATATATATATATATATATATATCAGACATTTTTAGAATTGTTGACCTTTTTATTTGATCTGAATGCAGAATTACCGCATTTATAATAGCCTCCTTATTCATAAATAATTGGTCACATAGTTGGAGCAGGATTCACTACAATTATAAATTATAAACTTTCCAGGAGCATTTCCAATAGCCTTTCTATCAGTATCCTTATTGTAATTATCATAGCACAGAACTTGCCTCCATTTTCTAGTGTAAGCTTCAAATCGTATGCGTTTCTTTTCATTCTCGGAATTCGTAATTTGCCTGGACCCTGTGTGTCAGGGAATTTTTGAAGCAGCCCTCTATTTCTCAGCAGACGTTTTCTATATTTCTGCTGTCATCAGGTCTTCCTGTGGTGTTTGTTTTTATTTTTTTATTTTTTTCAAATCCTCTTAGATCATTCCCATTTATTTGCATATTTATTTATTTATTTATTTATTTCGTCCGATATCACATGAGGGGTCATTTCTTCTGCCTGATAGATTTTCTCTTATAATTGAAGGGAACTTTTGACACACAATACATTTCCTTTTGCAGATACTACACACTACTACAACTGCTACTGCACTGTTTTTGACAGTGACATCCAATGCACAATGGATTAGTATTGCATGGCTCTAGAGAATGTTCGCTATTTAACCTACAATGTTTTTAACCTCACAAATATTTATTCTGTTCTTTCTTGGGGGATGAATGGTTTACAGTCAACAGTTCCATGTAATAGTGGGCACGGGGGGTAATTTTTCCCACTACCCCTGTATTTCTGTACATCCTTTGTAACTTTCTTATTGAGGAGAAGCAAACAGTCATAAATTGAGAGAGCAGGGCCCAAGCAGGAAGAGAGACAGAGAGACATCTGCAGCTCTGATTTGTCACTAGCCCAGCTTTTCCCTAGCTGGGTAAGTGTGACCAGGGGCTCAAAACAGGGTCCTGGGATTCCACATAGTTCCCTGGCAGCTCCACCAGCTGTCCCTCCAACCCATGCTCCCTTCGTTGTCCATGTAACTATCGATCTGCTCTAGGCATTTCTCACCTTCATATGCCAGAAACTTAACACTTCTCCCTTCCACCCATGAAAATTTGACCTTTTGCTAGGGTGCGAAACAGCAACTCCAATCCAAGTTATTTTCGGGACAAGTGTGTACGTATCTGTGGGAAGTTGTGTGTGTGTGTGTGTGTGTGTGTGTGTGTAAGTGTGCATAAGTGTGTTTCAGTTAAGATTACCGCTGTTGTTTCTTTATTCCTGACACAGGGACTTAGGAACTGGGTTGTGTTATGACAAAGGAAGTTTCCACTGCACAAGTGGTTTTTCAAGTATGAATTGGCACATTGGATTGTGGACTCTGTTGTGCATTCTCCCAGGTGGTCCTCAGATGGGTTCTTTCCTTTGCTATTCCCATGCTGTGTGTAATTTTCTGGGTAGACTCAAAGAGGAGTGGCATGGGGAGCTCAGCTGCATTCTGCTGTATGTCCACAAGGTGGCGGCAAAGACCATAGTTGAGTGTAGTGATTCTGTGGAATGAGGAGAACTCTAGGAATTGTGGCCCGTGGACAGCAGGGTTGAAATTGACGTAGAGTGCCCTAGACATCTGTTCTTTCCTGTGGGGTGGGGGGATCCCCCATTTGGCTTTGCAAGTGGAAGGGGTTTCTCTCTTTGCCTGGGATGACTCTACTGGGAGCTTGTGAATCCCTGTGCTCAGCTGCATTCTGCTGGGTGTCCACAAGAGGGCAGCACCAGGGCGGGACTAAGGCTCCATGGGGCAAGTGCCCTGAGGCACTGGGCTAGGAGAGTGGCGACAGTGTTTCTGGGTGTGCCCCAAGAGCATGGCCAGCCTAGCGCAGGCAGGCAGTGTCCTAAGGACGGGCCCAGACAGGAGCTGTGGGGGTCGTGTTTGCAGAAACAGGGCCTTCAGAGGATGGCAGAAAGTCCCCGGGGGCGGGCCTCAGAGCCCGTGCCCAATGAGCCTGAGGGGAGGGCCCAGTGGGTATTCATAGAGACAGCTGGCCAATCAGAGAGGAGGAACGTCACCCTCAGGGGCGTGAAGCAAGAGCTGGCCAATGAGAACAGAGGAGGAGTTGCGTGGGCGGGCCTCAGAGAGCAGCCCACCAATGAGAGCCTGGGTGCTGGCTCTGGGTGGGTGTACCCCTGGAGGTGAGCCAATCAGGGTCCAGCGGAAGTGCCTGGGGGGCGGGCCCTCGGGAGGCTGTCCAATGAGCGCCTGGGGCGGGCCTCGTGGGCGGAGCCCAGGAGGCTGGCCAATCATGGGGCAAGGGCGGTGACCTTCCTGGGCGTGCCTTAGGAACTGGCCTATCAGAGGGCGCCCCTCAGACAGCAGCCCGCCAATGGGAGCCAAGAGAAGGCTGGCTGGGGGCGTGTCCCTGGGACACCAGGCCAATCAGAGTCGAGCGGAAGTGGCTGGTGGGCGGGCCTTCCGGAGGCTGCCCAATCAGCGTGCTGCAGGGCCGTGTGGGCGGTGCTCAAGGCCGCTGGCCAATCACTGACTAGGGGCCCGGACCCTCCTGGGCGTGTCCAAGCACACTGGCCAATGAGATTGCTGGTGGGGTTCTGGGCGTGGCCTAGGCCTCTGGCCTATCAGAGCCTGGCTGGCGCCCTGTGGGCGGGCCTTCTGAAGGAATCCCGCCAATGGGAGCTCAGAGCTGGCCTTAAAAGGCTGGGCGTGCTTCCAGGAAATGCGAAGCAGGGTTCAGCCCAGGGCCCTGCCTTGCAGAAGCTGTCCAGTGCGCATGTGTATAACTCCGTTTGTGCCTGTGCCTCTGTGGATTTGTGTGTGTGTGTGTGTGTGTGTGTGTGTCTGAGCGAGGGAGAGAGAGAAAGAACAACAGAATCACTGTGGCACAGGTGATTTTGTGCAAAACACTTGGCACATTCTGATTTACAGCTCAATATTGACACCAGGGCAGCTGTCCTTGGCCCTTGGTCACTTTTCTTCTTTTCAGATGTAAAGACACTGAAGAGGGAGAGGTTTTTGCCCTGAGGCTTGCACTGGGAACTAGCAGCTGCCCTGTTTGTGTTGCCAGACTAGGAAACCTGTGGTGCCTGTCCATGTGGAGAGTCTCCTGGATGAGTTCCTTCTCGAGCCTTTTTCGCTCGGTCCCGTTGGAGCTGCATATAGCTAATGATTTGGAGATTTTATTCCTTTGGACAATTCTTTTCCTGATGCAAAGTTTCTCTCCAGGTTTTAGCAATCAATTGTGTGAATGTCACATCGAATCCATTGTAGAAAATGACTACATCAGTGTCTCTCTCTCTCTTTCCTCTCTCTCTCTCTATCTCTCTCTCTATATATATATATGTATGTAACATGTAGAGGTCTGAAAATATTTTTTAGCTAGAGACCTGCACAGCTCTGGATTAGGGTAGCAATGTGGATACACCTGGCCATTCTGAGCCACAGTCATGAGAGACATCTCACAGAGCCATATCGTATATCACTCTACAAATCTCTCTCAGCACAAACTACCACTGCCAAATCATCTACTTCCCTCTTGCTCTTTTTGTCCACCGAGTCTTATCCCAAAACTGTAAATCAAAGAAGAAATAGACATAGTGCAGTTCCCTGCACACAGGACAGGCTGAGGCTGGACCAGGGAGATGCAATACGCCAGCCTGCATCTTGGCTGGAGCATCACTATGACTACTTCGAATTTGGAGAGGCGAGGGCAGTTTGGGAGAGTGGGCTGCTGGCCAAGGGTTGCTTCTCAGAGTGGCTAAGACCTAGATGTTCTAAGTGTTACCTTTCCTCACAAACATAAAATAGCAATGCCACTTGTAAGAAGTATGCATGGGCATGGAGGGTTTGTCGTCAGTGCTCTGGCACTGATCAACACAGGGCCAGAATTTCAGTCCTTGTCTGTCTCTGTCATTCTGTCTCTCTGACTGTCTCTACGTGCCTTCTTCACTGGGCCCTTACTGGAAGTCAGTGCATGCATCGTGAACTCAGCCTTCCTGGTGTTGAAATTTTCCTTTCTTTGCCCTTTGGATTATTTAGTCTCCTGCACATGGTGTAGTACAGAGGGGAACTGCGGAGACAGCGTTGCTGCTGCAGGTTCCAGGCATATGTCCATCTCCAGCTGCAGCTGTCCAGGCCCTCTGTGCTTGACTGCCATTCTCCAGGGCCCTGAGGCTGACACTCAGCCTCAATGCAGCCCTCCTCACCTTCCTGCACAGCATCCTTGTCCTTATTCCATGAGAGCCCCGGTCAAGGGAAGTGAAACTCGATCCCCCTGGCACACACACTGTGCTTTCCCTCTATTAAGCCAAATGGAAAGGATCTGTGGTACTGATGGCCACACCAGTGTCCAGATTTTTCCATGCAAAACGGAAGCTTCCAGTGTTCAGAAAGAGGGTGTTTTGATGGCTGTGAAATGATTTTCCAAGTGCCTCATGGTGTTTCAAATCCCTTTGAAACCTGAAGTTCTTTCTTGTATCTAGGGGATATTTTCACCACTGGCCAGAATGGCCGCCCAACTAGGAGCACAGCTATCCAGGGGTCAGGAGGTCTTCCAGCCTGCTAGCTCCTGGAGGGATTCCTGAGTATGTCCTCAGGGCCCAAGTGTAAAAGGTGTTTCCAATTGCCTTGATTAGCAGCAGCCAGGCCCTCAGGTGAGGGGCGGGGCTGTGATCTTGACTGGAAGCCCCTAATTTGGCCAATGGAGGCATCCATCTTTTTTTGTCTGTCCATAGCAAGGGCCCGGGGAGTTTGTGCTTCCTGCAAGCAGAGCGACATTGTATGGGACACTCATGCAAGCCTACTTCTGGGAATCTCTCTGAGTGTGATATGTGGACACCAGGACACCATGATCAGGGATGTGAGGCCACAGGAGCAATTGCCTTAGCCGGACCCAAAGGGTAGGTGTAAGGGGCCGGGTTCATCCACTATTGTTTGGTTCAACACACTTCCCATCTAAGTGGAAACACAGCCCTTTCTGGGTACTTTCTGGGCTTGTAATCTGCTGCCCTGAGCAGTGGACTGAGAGCCTGGAGGCTGAGTAGGCAGCCAAACGTGACTGGACAGGCTCAAGCCCCTGAATTCTGAGGGGTGCCCCAGCTTCCCCCATTGGCAGTGTTTGGATCATAGTGAGGCATGGCATTGATTCGGAACTCAGGAGAGTGAGACATGAGAGTCCCTTTGCATATGCATTCTTGCTTAGCCACAATCTGGGCTAGCTGGCTTGCCCTGACCAGATAGGTTCTCTGTACATAAGTTGCAGGAGAGGCTTGCTCCTTTGCCACCCATGCTATGAGACTACTACAGGTGATCTCTGAGCACACACAGACACACACAAACAGACAGACACACACACACACACACACACACACACATTACTGTCAGGTTGGTAGTAGAGCCTATGGTGAAGGCTGGGGCTGTCTGGGGTCTGTGGGCATGAGAGCTGCTGCCTTACAATCTCTACAAGCCAGGTTTGAACCTGTCATCAATGAACACAGTGTAGGAGGTTTTTGAATTCTGGTCTCTTTCCAACTCATCTCTTTCTCTTCTCGGCTTCTCTATCTCTAACTCTCACATGCTCTCACACACTCTGTCTTCACTCATTAATATTTTACTTAGATTCTTATTTTACTGACAGGCCCAGATAGACAAAGAGAGTTACCAGAGCACTGCTGAGCTCTGGCTTGTTGTGTCGGCGATTTCACCTAGGCTACTGGAGCCTCAGTTTGTAAGTCTTTCTGACACAAGCCATATTCTGTCTCCTCATTTCCATGCCAGTATCACTCAGAGTTTATAATAAAGATATACATACATGTATATATATATATACATATAGATTTATCTATCTGTCATTTTTAGAATGTTCGACCTATGTATTTGACCT
Organism: Erinaceus europaeus; assembly: GCF_950295315.1. Classification (NCBI taxonomy): domain Eukaryota; kingdom Metazoa; phylum Chordata; class Mammalia; order Eulipotyphla; family Erinaceidae; genus Erinaceus; species Erinaceus europaeus. The sequence continues at coordinate 90,532,530 of NC_080176.1, read as the reverse complement.
TCTTTCAGAATTACCACATTTATAACAGCCTAGTTTTTCTGAAATAATTGGCCATATAGTTGGAGCAGGATTCAATACAATTATAAATAATAGAACCTTCCAGTAGCATTTCTAATCGTGTTTCTATTAGCATCCTTATTGTAATTATCATGGCCCAGATCTTCCCTCCTTTTTCTAGTGTAAGCTTCAATACGTATGTGTTTGTTTTCTTTCTCCGGAAATCTTAATGTCCCTGGACCCTGAAGTGTTAGGGAATTTTTGAAGCAGCCCTCTGTTTCTCAGCAGATGGTTTCTATGTTTCTGCTGTCATCAGGTCTTCTTGTGGTTTTTGTCTTTATTTATTTTTATTGTTTCAAGTCCTCCTAGATCATCCCCATTTATTTGCATATTTATTTATTTAGTCAGGTATCACATGTGGCATCATTTCTTCTGCTTGAGAGATTTTCTCTTATAACTGAAGGGAACTTTTGATGCACAATACATTTCCTGGGGCAAATACTACACACATATGGTGAAGGCTTGGGTTGTCTGGGGTCTGTGGGCATTAGAGCTGCTGCGTGACAATCTCTACAACCCAGGTTTGAACCGGTCATGAATGAACACAGCCTAGGGGGTTTTTGACTTCTGGTCTATTTCCAACTCTTCTATTTCTCTTCTCGCCATCTCTGTCTCTGACTCTCACAGGCTCTCTCTCACTCTGTCTGAACTCAGGAATATTTTACTTATATCCTTATTTTATTGACAGGCCCAGATATACAAAGAGAGTGGCCAGAGCACTGCTGAGCTCTGGCTGGTTTTGTTTGTGATTTCACCTAGGCTACTGGAGCCTCTGATTGGTAAGTCTCTCTGACTTAAGCCATATTCTGTCTCCTCATATCCATGGCAGTATCTCTCAGACTTTATAATAAAGATATACATCCATATACATATATAAATATACATATATATCTCTGTCATTTTTAGAATTGTCAACCTATGTAATTGATCTTAATCAGAATTCACACATTTACAACAGGTTCCTTTTTCCCTACTAATTGGCCACATCGTTGGAGCAGGATTCAATACAATTATAAATAATAGAACCTTCCAGTAGCATTTCTAATAGCATTTCTATCAGCATCCTTATTTTAATTATCATAGTACAGAACTTGCCTCCTTTCTCTAGTGTAAGCTTCAATACATATGAGTTTCTTTTCATTCTCCCGAAATCTTAATTTCCCTGGACTCTGAAGGGTCTCGGAACTTTTGAAGCAGCCCTTGATTCTCAGCAGATGGTTTCTATGTTTCTGCTGTCATCAGGTCTTCTTGTGCTTTTTGTTTTTATTTTTCATTTGTTTCAAATCCTCCTAGATAACCCCCATTTATTTGCATATTTATTTATTTATTTATTTATTTATTTGGTTCTATATTACATGAGGGGTCTATTCTTCTGCTTGATAGATTTTTCTCTTATAATTGAAGGGAAGTTTACACTCACAATACATATCCTGTCGTAAATACTACACACATATGGTGAAGGCTGGGGTTGTCTGGGGTCTGTGGACAGGAGACTGCTGCCCTACAATCTCGACAACCCAGGTTTGAACCTGTCATGTATGAACACAGAGTGGGAGCTTTTGGACTTCTGGTCTCTTTCCAACTCTTCTATTTCTCTTCTTGCCTTCTCTGTCTCTGACTCTCACAGGCTCTCACTCACTCTGTCTGCACTCATTAATATTTTACTTATATATTATTTGACTGACAGGCCCAGATATACAAAGCGAGTCACCAGGGCCCAGCTGAGCTCTGGATTGTTTTGTTGGCGATTTCACCTAGGTTTCTGGAGCCTCAGCTTTGTAAGTCTCTCTGGCACAAGCCATACTCTGTCTCCTCATAGCCATGCCAGTATCCCTCATAGTTGATAATAAAGATACACATACATATATGTACATATACATACATACATATATATATATATATATATATATCAGACATTTTTAGAATTGTTGACCTTTTTATTTGATCTGAATGCAGAATTACCGCATTTATAATAGCCTCCTTATTCATAAATAATTGGTCACATAGTTGGAGCAGGATTCACTACAATTATAAATTATAAACTTTCCAGGAGCATTTCCAATAGCCTTTCTATCAGTATCCTTATTGTAATTATCATAGCACAGAACTTGCCTCCATTTTCTAGTGTAAGCTTCAAATCGTATGCGTTTCTTTTCATTCTCGGAATTCGTAATTTGCCTGGACCCTGTGTGTCAGGGAATTTTTGAAGCAGCCCTCTATTTCTCAGCAGACGTTTTCTATATTTCTGCTGTCATCAGGTCTTCCTGTGGTGTTTGTTTTTATTTTTTAATTTTTTTCAAATCCTCTTAGATCATTCCCATTTATTTGCATATTTATTTATTTATTTATTTATTTCGTCCGATATCACATGAGGGGTCATTTCTTCTGCCTGATAGATTTTCTCTTATAATTGAAGGGAACTTTTGACACACAATACATTTCCTTTTGCAGATACTACACACTACTACAACTGCTACTGCACTGTTTTTGACAGTGACATCCAATGCACAATGGATTAGTATTGCATGGCTCTAGAGAATGTTCGCTATTTAACCTACAATGTTTTTAACCTCACAAATATTTATTCTGTTCTTTCTTGGGGGATGAATGGTTTACAGTCAACAGTTCCATGTAATAGTGGGCACGGGGGGTAATTTTTCCCACTACCCCTGTATTTCTGTACATCCTTTGTAACTTTCTTATTGAGGAGAAGCAAACAGTCATAAATTGAGAGAGCAGGGCCCAAGCAGGAAGAGAGACAGAGAGACATCTGCAGCTCTGATTTGTCACTAGCCCAGCTTTTCCCTAGCTGGGTAAGTGTGACCAGGGGCTCAAAACAGGGTCCTGGGATTCCACATAGTTCCCTGGCAGCTCCACCAGCTGTCCCTCCAACCCATGCTCCCTTCGTTGTCCATGTAACTATGGATCTGCTCTAGGCATTTCTCACCTTCATATGCCAGAAACTTAACACTTCTCCCTTCCACCCATGAAACTTTGACCTTTTGCTAGGGTGCGAAACAGCAACTCCAATCCAAGTTATTTTCGGGACAAGTGTGTACGTATCCGTGGGTAGGTGTGTGTGTGTGTGTGTGTGTGTGTGTGTGTAAGTGTGCATAAGTGTGTTTCAGTTAAGATTACCGCTGTTGTTTCTTTATTCCTGACACAGGGACTTAGGAACTGGGTTGTGTTATGACAAAGGAAGTTTCCACTGCACAAGTGGTTTTTCAAGTATGAATTGGCACATTGGATTGTGGACTCTGTTGTGCATTCTCCCAGGTGGTCCTCAGATGGGTTCTTTCCTTTGCTATTCCCATGCTGTGTGTAATTTTCTGGGTAGACTCAAAGAGGAGTGGCATGGGGAGCTCAGCTGCATTCTGCTGTATGTCCACAAGGTGGCGGCAAAGACCATAGTTGAGTGTAGTGATTCTGTGGAATGAGGAGAACTCTAGGAATTGTGGCCCGTGGACAGCAGGGTTGAAATTGACGTAGAGTGCCCTAGACATCTGTTCTTTCCTGTGGGGTGGGGGGATCCCCCATTTGGCTTTGCAAGTGGAAGGGGTTTCTCTCTTTGCCTGGGATGACTCTACTGGGAGCTTGTGAATCCCTGTGCTCAGCTGCATTCTGCTGGGTGTCCACAAGAGGGCAGCACCAGGGCGGGACTAAGGCTCCATGGGGCAAGTGCCCTGAGGCACTGGGCTAGGAGAGTGGCGACAGTGTTTCTGGGTGTGCCCCAAGAGCATGGCCAGCCTAGCGCAGGCAGGCAGTGTCCTAAGGACGGGCCCAGACAGGAGCTGTGGGGGTCGTGTTTGCAGAAACAGGGCCTTCAGAGGATGGCAGAAAGTCCCCGGGGGCGGGCCTCAGAGCCCGTGCCCAATGAGCCTGAGGGGAGGGCCCAGTGGGTATTCATAGAGACAGCTGGCCAATCAGAGAGGAGGAACGTCACCCTCAGGGGCGTGAAGCAAGAGCTGGCCAATGAGAACAGAGGAGGAGTTGCATGGGCGGGCCTCAGGGAGCATCCCACCAATGAGAGCCTGGGTGCTGGCTCTGGGTGGGCGTACCCCTGGAGGTCAGCCAATCAGGGTCCAGCAGAAGTGCCTGGGGGGCGGGCCCTCGGGAGGCTGTCCAATGAGCGCCTGGGGCGGGCCTTGAGGGCGGAGCCCAGGAGGCTGGCCAATCATGGGGCAAGGGCGGTGACCTTCCTGGGCGTGCCTTAGGAACTGGCCTATCAGAGGACGCCCCTCAGACAGCAGCCCGCCAATGGGAGCCAAGAGAAGGCTGGCTGGGGGCGTGTCCCTGGGGCACCAGGCCAATCAGAGTCGAGCGGAAGTGGCTGGTGGGCGTGCCTTCCGGAGGCTGCCCAATCAGCGTGCTGCAGGGCCGTGTGGGCGGTGCTCAAGGCCGCTGGCCAATCACTGACTAGGGGCCCGGACCCTCCTGGGCGTGTCCAAGCACACTGGCCAATGAGATTGCTGGTGGGGTTCTGGGCGTGGCCTAGGCCTCTGGCCTATCAGAGCCTGGCTGGCGCCCTGTGGGCGGGCCTTCTGAAGGAATCCCGCCAATGGGAGCTCAGAGCTGGCCTTAAAAGGCTGGGCGTGCTTCCAGGAAATGCGAAGCAGGGTTCAGCCCAGGACCCTGCCTTGCAGAAGCTGTCCAGTGCGCATGTGTATAACTCCGTTTGTGCCTGTGCCTCTGTGGATTTGTGTGTGTGTGTGTGTGTGTGTGTGTGTGTGTCTGAGGGAGGGAGAGAGAGAGAGAACAACAGAATCACTGTGGCACAGGTGATTTTGTGCAAAACACTTGGCACATTCTGATTTACAGCTCAATATTGACACCAGGGCAGCTCTCCTTGGCCCTTGGTCACTTTTCTTCTTTTCAGATGTAAAGACACTGAAGAGGGAGAGGTTTTTGCCCTGAGGCTTGCACTGGGAACTAGCAGCTGCCCTGTTTGTGTTGCCAGACTAGGAAACCTGTGGTGCCTGTCCATGTGGAGAGTCTCCTGGATGAGTTCCTTCTCGAGCCTTTTTCGCTCGGTCCCGTTGGAGCTGCATATAGCTAATGATTTGGAGATTTTATTCCTTTGGACAATTCTTTTCCTGATGCAAAGTTTCTCTCCAGGTTTTAGCAATCAATTGTGTGAATGTCACATCGAATCCATTGTAGAAAATGACTACATCAGTGTCTCTCTCTCTCTTTCCTCTCTCTCTCTCTATCTCTCTCTCTATATATATATATGTATGTAACATGTAGAGGTCTGAAAATATTTTTTAGCTAGAGACCTGCACAGCTCTGGATTAGGGTAGCAATGTGGATACACCTGGCCCTTCTGAGCCACAGTCATGAGAGACATCTCACAGAGCCATATCGTATATCACTCTACAAATCTCTCCCAGCACAAACTACCACTGCCAAATCATCTACTTCCCTCTTGCTCTTTTTGTCCACCGAGTCTTATCCCAAAACTGTAAATCAAAGAAGAAATAGACATAGTGCAGTTCCCTGCACACAGGACAGGCTGAGGCTAGACCAGGGAGATGCAATACGCCAGCCTGCATCTTGGCTGGAGCATCACTATGACTACTTCGAATTTGGAGAGGTGAGGGCAGTTTGGGAGAGTGGGCTGCCGGCCAAGGGTTGCTTCTCAGAGTGGCTAAGACCTAGATGTTCTAAGTGTTACCTTTCCTCACAAACATAAAATAGCAATGCCACTTGTAAGAAGTATGCATGGGCATGGAGGGTTTGTCTTCAGTGCTCTGGCACTGATCAACACAGGGCCAGAATTTCAGTCCTTGTCTGTCTCTGTCATTCTGTCTCTCTGACTGTCTCTACGTGCCTTCTTCACTGGGCCCTTACTGGAAGTCAGTGCATGCATCGTGAACTCAGCCTTCCTGGTGTTGAAATTTTCCTTTCTTTGCCCTTTGGATTATTTAGTCTCCTGCACATGGTGTAGTACAGAGGGGAACTGCGGAGACAGCGTTGCTGCTGCAGGTTCCAGGCATATGTCCATCTCCAGCTGCAGCTGTCCAGGCCCTCTGTGCTTGACTGCCATTCTCCAGGGCCCTGAGGCTGACACTCAGCCTCAATGCAGCCCTCCTCACCTTCCTGCACAGCATCCTTGTCCTTATTCCATGAGAGCCCCGGTCAAGGGAAGTGAAACTCGATCCCCCTGGCACACACACTGTGCTTTCCCTCTATTAAGCCAAATGGAAAGGATCTGTGGTACTGATGGCCACACCAGTCTCCAGATTTTTCCATGCAAAACGGAAGCTTCCAGTGTTCAGAAAGAGGGTGTTTTGATGGCTGTGAAATGTCTTTTCCAAGTGCCTCATGGTGTTTCAAATCCCTTTGAAACCTGAAGTTCTTTCTTGTATCTAGGGGATATTTTCACCACTGGCCAGAAGGGCCGCCCAACTAGGAGCACAGCTATCCAGGGGTCAGGAGGTCTTCCAGCCTGCTAGCTCCTGGAGGGATTCCTGAGTATGTCCTCAGGGCCCAAGTGTAAAAGGTGTTTCCAATTGCCTTGATTAGCAGCAGCCAGGCCCTCAGGTGAGGGGCGGGGCTGTGATCTTGACTGGAAGCCCCTAATTTGGCCAATGGAGGCATCCATCTTTTTTGTCTGTCCATAGCAAGGGCCTGGGGAGTTTGTGCTTCCTGCAAGCAGAGCGACATTGTATGGGACACTCATGCAAGCCTACTTCTAGGAATCTCTCTGAGTGTGATGTGTGGACACCAGGACACCATGATCAGGGATGTGAGGCCACAGGAGCAATTGCCTTAGCCGGACCCAAAGGGTAGGTGTAAGGGGCCGGGTTCATCCACTATTGTTTGGTTCAACACACTTCCCATCTATGTGGAAACACAGCCCTTTCTGGGTACTTTCTGGGCTTGTAATCTGCTGCCCTGAGCAGTGGAATGAGAGCCTGGAGGCTGAGTAGGCAGCCAAACGTGACTGGACAGGCTCAAGCCCCTGAATTCTGAGGGGTGCCCCAGCTTCCCCCATTGGCAGTGTTTGGATCATAGTGAGGCATGGCGTTGATTCGGAACTCAGGAGAGTGAGACATGAGAGTCCCTTTGCATATGCATTCTTGCTTAGCCACAATCTGGGCTAGCTGGCTTGCCCTGACCAGATAGGTTCTCTGTACATAAGTTGCAGGAGAGGCTGGCTCCCTTGCCACCCATGCTCTGAGACTACTTCAGGTGATCTCTGAGCACACACAGACACACACAAACAGACAGACACACACAAACACACACACACACACATTACTGTCAGGTTGGGAGTAGAGCCTATGGTGAAGGCTGGGGCTGTCTGGGGTCTGTGGGCATGAGAGCTGCTGCCTTACAATCTCTACAAGCCAGGTTTGAACCTGTCATCAATGAACACAGTGTAGGAGGTTTTTGAATTCTGGTCTCTTTCCAACTCATCTATTTCTCTTCTCGCCTTCTCTATCTCTAACTCTCACATGCTCTCACACACTCTGTCTTCACTCATTAATATTTTACTTAGATTCTTATTTTACTGACAGGCCCAGATAGACAAAGAGAGTTACCAGAGCACTGCTGAGCTCTGGCTTGTTGTGTTGGCGATTTCACCTAGGCTACTGGAGCCTCAGTTTGTAAGTCTTTCTGACACAAGCCATATTCTGTCTCCTCATTTCCATGCCAGTATCACTCAGAGTTTATAATAAAGATATACATACATGTATATATATACATATAGATTTATCTATCTGTCATTTTTAGAATGTTCGACCTATGTATTTGACCTTCTTTCAGAATTACCACATTTATAACAGCCTAGTTTTTATGAAATAATTGGCCATATAGTTGGAGCAGGATTCAATACAATTATAAATAATAGAACCTTCCAGTAGCATTTCTAATCGTGTTTCTATTAGCATCCTTATTGTAATTATCATGGCCCAGATCTTCCCTCCTTTTTCTAGTGTAAGCTTCAATACGTATGTGTTTGTTTTCTTTCTCCGGAAATCTTAATGTCCCTGGACCCTGAAGTGTTAGGGAATTTTTGAAGCAGCCCTCTGTTTCTCAGCAGATGGTTTCTATGTTTCTGCTGTCATCAGGTCTTCTTGTGGTTTTTGTCTTTATTTATTTTTATTGTTTCAAGTCCTCCTAGATCATCCCCATTTATTTGCATATTTATTCATTTAGTCAGGTATCACATGTGGCATCATTTCTTCTGCTTGAGAGATTTTCTCTTATAACTGAAGGGAACTTTTGATGCACAATACATTTCCTGGGGCAAATACTACACACATATGGTGAAGGCTTGGGTTGTCTGGGGTCTGTGGGCATTAGAGCTGCTGCGTGACAATCTCTACAACCCAGGTTTGAACCTGTCATGAATGAACACAGCCTAGGGGGTTTTTGACTTCTGGTCTATTTCCAACTCTTCTATTTCTCTTCTCGCCATCTCTGTCTCTGACTCTCACAGGCTCTCTCTCACTCTGTCTGAACTCAGGAATATTTTACTTATATCCTTATTTTATTGACAGGCCCAGATATACAAAGAGAGTGGCCAGAGCACTGCTGAGCTCTGGCTGGTTTTGTTTGTGATTTCACCTAGGCTACTGGAGCCTCTGATTGGTAAGTCTCTCTGACTTAAGCCATATTCTGTCTCCTCATATCCATGGCAGTATCTCTCAGACTTTATAATAAAGATATACATCCATATACATATATAAATATACATATATATCTCTGTCATTTTTAGAATTGTCAACCTATGTAATTGATCTTAATCAGAATTCACACATTTACAACAGGTTCCTTTTTCCCTACTAATTGGCCACATCGTTGGAGCAGGATTCAATACAATTATAAATAATAGACCCTTCCAGTAGCATTTCTAATAGCATTTCTATCAGCATCCTTATTTTAATTATCATAGTACAGAACTTGCCTCCTTTCTCTAGTGTAAGCTTCAATACATATGAGTTTCTTTTCATTCTCCCGAAATCTTAATTTCCCTGGACTCTGAAGGGTCTCGGAACTTTTGAAGCAGCCCTTGATTCTCAGCAGATGGTTTCTATGTTTCTGCTGTCATCAGGTCTTCTTGTGCTTTTTGTTTTTATTTTTCATTTGTTTCAAATCCTCCTAGATAACCCCCATTTATTTGCATATTTATTTATTTATTTATTTATTTGGTTCTATATTACATGAGGGGTCCATTCTTCTGCTTGATAGATTTTTCTCTTATAATTGAAGGGAAGTTTACACTCACAATACATATCCTGTCGTAAATACTACACACATATGGGGAAGGCTGGGGTTGTCTGGGGTCTGTGGACAGGAGACTGCTGCCCTACAATCTCGACAACCCAGGTTTGAACCTGTCATGTATGAACACAGAGTGGGAGCTTTTGGACTTCTGGTCTCTTTCCAACTCTTCTATTTCTCTTCTTGCCTTCTCTGTCTCTGACTCTCACAGGCTCTCACTCACTCTGTCTGCACTCATTAATATTTTACTTATATATTATTTGACTGACAGGCCCAGATATACAAAGCGAGTCACCAGGGCCCAGCTGAGCTCTGGATTGTTTTGTTGGCGATTTCACCTAGGTTTCTGGAGCCTCAGCTTTGTAAGTCTCTCTGGCACAAGCCATACTCTGTCTCCTCATAGCCATGCCAGTATCCCTCATAGTTGATAATAAAGATACACATACATATATGTACATATACATACATACATATATATATATATCAGACATTTTTAGAATTGTTGACCTTTTTATTTGATCTGAATGCAGAATTACCGCATTTATAATAGCCTCCTTATTCATAAATAATTGGTCACATAGTTGGAGCAGGATTCACTACAATTATAAATTATAAACTTTCCAGGAGCATTTCCAATAGCCTTTCTATCAGTATCCTTATTGTAATTATCATAGCACAGAACTTGCCTCCATTTTCTAGTGTAAGCTTCAAATCGTATGCGTTTCTTTTCATTCTCGGAATTCGTAATTTGCCTGGACCCTGTGTGTCAGGGAATTTTTGAAGCAGCCCTCTATTTCTCAGCAGACGTTTTCTATATTTCTGCTGTCATCAGGTCTTCCTGTGGTGTTTGTTTTTATTTTTTTATTTTTTTCAAATCCTCTTAGATCATTCCCATTTATTTGCATATTTATTTATTTATTTATTTATTTCGTCCGATATCACATGAGGGGTCATTTCTTCTGCCTGATAGATTTTCTCTTATAATTGAAGGGAACTTTTGACACACAATACATTTCCTTTTGCAGATACTAGACACTACTACAACTGCTACTGCACTGTTTTTGACAGTGACATCCAATGCACAATGGATTAGTATTGCATGGCTCTAGAGAATGTTCGCTATTTAACCTACAATGTTTTTAACCTCACAAATATTTATTCTGTTCTTTCTTGGGGGATGAATGGTTTACAGTCAACAGTTCCATGTAATAGTGGGCACGGGGGGTAATTTTTCCCACTACCCCTGTATTTCTGTACATCCTTTGTAACTTTCTTATTGAGGAGAAGCAAACAGTCATAAATTGAGAGAGCAGGGCCCAAGCAGGAAGAGAGACAGAGAGACATCTGCAGCTCTGATTTGTCACTAGCCCAGCTTTTCCCTAGCTGGGTAAGTGTGACCAGGGGCTCAAAACAGGGTCCTGGGATTCCACATAGTTCCCTGGCAGCTCCACCAGCTGTCCCTCCAACCCATGCTCCCTTCGTTGTCCATGTAACTATGGATCTGCTCTAGGCATTTCTCACCTTCATATGCCAGAAACTTAACACTTCTCCCTTCCACCCATGAAACTTTGACCTTTTGCTAGGGTGCGAAACAGCAACTCCAATCCAAGTTATTTTCGGGACAAGTGTGTACGTATCTGTGGGAAGGTGTGTGTGTGTGTGTGTGTGTGTGTGTGTGTGTGTGTAAGTGTGCATAAGTGTGTTTCAGTTAAGATTACCGCTGTTGTTTCTTTATTCCTGACACAGGGACTTAGGAACTGGGTTGTGTTATGACAAAGGAAGTTTCCACTGCACAAGTGGTTTTTCAAGTATGAATTGGCACATTGGATTGTGGACTCTGTTGTGCATTCTCCCAGGTGGTCCTCAGATGGGTTCTTTCCTTTGCTATTCCCATGCTGTGTGTAATTTTCTGGGTAGACTCAAAGAGGAGTGGCATGGGGAGCTCAGCTGCATTCTGCTGTATGTCCACAAGGTGGCGGCAAAGACCATAGTTGAGTGTAGTGATTCTGTGGAATGAGGAGAACTCTAGGAATTGTGGCCCATGGACAGCAGGGTTGAAATTGACGTAGAGTGCCCTAGACATCTGTTCTTTCCTGTGGGGTGGGGGGATCCCCCATTTGGCTTTGCAAGTGGAAGGGGTTTCTCTCTTTGCCTGGGATGACTCTACTGGGAGCTTGTGAATCCCTGTGCTCAGCTGCATTCTGCTGGGTGTCCACAAGAGGGCAGCACCAGGGCGGGACTAAGGCTCCATGGGGCAAGTGCCCTGAGGCACTGGGCTAGGAGAGTGGCGACAGTGTTTCTGGGTGTGCCCCAAGAGCATGGCCAGCCTAGCGCAGGCAGGCAGTGTCCTAAGGACGGGCCCAGACAGGAGCTGTGGGGGTCGTGTTTGCAGAAACAGGGCCTTCAGAGGATGGCAGAAAGTCCCCGGGGGCGGGCCTCAGAGCCCGTGCCCAATGAGCCTGAGGGGAGGGCCCAGTGGGTATTCATAGAGACAGCTGGCCAATCAGAGAGGAGGAACGTCACCCTCAGGGGCGTGAAGCAAGAGCTGGCCAATGAGAACAGAGGAGGAGTTGCGTGGGCGGGCCTCAGAGAGCAGCCCACCAATGAGAGCCTGGGTGCTGGCTCTGGGTGGGCGTACCCCTGGAGGTGAGCCAATCAGGGTCCAGCGGAAGTGCCTGGGGGGCGGGCCCTCGGGAGGCTGTCCAATGAGCGCCTGGGGCGGGCCTCGTGGGCGGAGCCCAGGAGGCTGGCCAATCATGGGGCAAGGGCGGTGACCTTCCTGGGCGTGCCTTAGGAACTGGCCTATCAGAGGGCGCCCCTCAGACAGCAGCCTGCCAATGGGAGCCAAGAGAAGGCTGGCTGGGGGCGTCTCCCTGGGACACCAGGCCAATCAGAGTCGAGCGGAAGTGGCTGGTGGGCGGGCCTTCCGGAGGCTGCCCAATCAGCGTGCTGCAGGGCCGTGTGGGCGGTGCTCAAGGCCGCTGGCCAATCACTGACTAGGGGCCCGGACCCTCCTGGGCGTGTCCAAGCACACTGGCCAATGAGATTGCTGGTGGGGTTCTGGGCGTGGCCTAGGCCTCTGGCCTATCAGAGCCTGGCTGGCGCCCTGTGGGCGGGCTTTCTGAAGGAATCCCGCCAATGGGAGCTCAGAGCTGGCCTTAAAAGGCTGGGCGTGATTCCAGGAAATGCGAAGCAGGGTTCAGCCCAGGGCCCTGCCTTGCAGAAGCTGTCCAGTGCGCATGTGTATAACTCCGTTTGTGCCTGTGCCTCTGTGGATTTGTGTGTGTGTGTGTGTGTGTGTGTGTGTGTGTGTGTGTGTGTCTGAGGGAGGGAGAGAGAGAGAGAGAACAACAGAATCACTGTGGCACAGGTGATTTTGTGCAAAACACTTGGCACATTCTGATTTACAGCTCAATATTGACACCAGGGCAGCTCTCCTTGGCCCTTGGTCACTTTTCTTCTTTTCAGATGTAAAGACACTGAAGAGGGAGAGGTTTTTGCCCTGAGGCTTGCACTGGGAACTAGCAGCTGCCCTGTTTGTGTTGCCAGACTAGGAAACCTGTGGTGCCTGTCCATGTGGAGAGTCTCCTGGATGAGTTCCTTCTCGAGCCTTTTTCACTCGGTCCCGTTGGAGCTGCATATAGCTAATGATTTGGAGATTTTATTCCTTTGGACAATTCTTTTCCTGATGCAAAGTTTCTCTCCAGGTTTTAGCAATCAATTGTGTGAATGTCACATCGAATCCATTGTAGAAAATGACTACATCAGTGTCTCTCTCTCTCTTTTTCCCCTCTCTCTCTCTCTCTATATATATATATATGTATGTAACATGTAGAGGTCTGAAAATATTTTTTAGCTAGAGACCTGCACAGCTCTGGATTAGGGTAGCAATGTGGATACACCTGGCCCTTCTGAGCCACAGTCATGAGAGACATCTCACAGAGCCATATCGTATATCACTCTACAAATCTCTCTCAGCACAAACTACCACTGCCAAATCATCTACTTCCCTCTTGCTCTTTTTGTCCACCGAGTCTTATCCCAAAACTGTAAATCAAAGAAGAAATAGACATAGTGCAGTTCCCTGCACACAGGACAGGCTGAGGCTGGACCAGGGAGATGCAATACGCCAGCCTGCATCTTGGCTGGAGCATCACTATGACTACTTCGAATTTGGAGAGGCGAGGGCAGTTTGGGAGAGTGGGCTGCCGGCCAAGGGTTGCTTCTCAGAGTGGCTAAGACCTAGATGTTCTAAGTGTTACCTTTCCTCACAAACATAAAATAGCAATGCCACTTGTAAGAAGTATGCATGGGCATGGAGGGTTTGTCTTCAGTGCTCTGGCACTGATCAACACAGGGCCAGAATTTCAGTCCTTGTCTGTCTCTGTCATTCTGTCTCTCTGACTGTCTCTACGTGCCTTCTTCACTGGGCCCTTACTGGAAGTCAGTGCATGCATCGTGAACTCAGCCTTCCTGGTGTTGAAATTTTCCTTTCTTTGCCCTTTGGATTATTTAGTCTCCTGCACATGGTGTAGTACAGAGGGGAACTGCGGAGACAGCGTTGCTGCTGCAGGTTCCAGGCATATGTCCATCTCCAGCTGCAGCTGTCCAGGCCCTCTGTGCTTGACTGCCATTCTCCAGGGCCCTGAGGCTGACACTCAGCCTCAATGCAGCCCTCCTCACCTTCCTGCACAGCATCCTTGTCCTTATTCCATGAGAGCCCCGGTCAAGGGAAGTGAAACTCGATCCCCCTGGCACACACACTGTGCTTTCCCTCTATTAAGCCAAATGGAAAGGATCTGTGGTACTGATGGCCACACCAGTCTCCAGATTTTTCCATGCAAAACGGAAGCTTCCAGTGTTCAGAAAGAGGGTGTTTTGATGGCTGTGAAATGTCTTTTCCAAGTGCCTCATGGTGTTTCAAATCCCTTTGAAACCTGAAGTTCTTTCTTGTATCTAGGGGATATTTTCACCACTGGCCAGAAGGGCCGCCCAACTAGGAGCACAGCTATCCAGGGGTCAGGAGGTCTTCCAGCCTGCTAGCTCCTGGAGGGATTCCTGAGTATGTCCTCAGGGCCCAAGTGTAAAAGGTGTTTCCAATTGCCTTGAATAGCAGCAGCCAGGCCCACAGGTGAGGGGCGGGGCTGTGATCTTGACTGGAAGCCCCTAATTTGGCCAATGGAGGCATCCATCTTTTTTTGTCTGTCCATAGCAAGGGCCTGGGGAGTTTGTGCTTCCTGCAAGCAGAGCGACATTGTATGGGACACTCATGCAAGCCTACTTCTAGGAATCTCTCTGAGTGTGATGTGTGGACACCAGGACACCATGATCAGGGATGTGAGGCCACAGGAGCAATTGCCTTAGCCGGACCCAAAGGGTAGGTGTAAGGGGCCGGGTTCATCCACTATTGTTTGGTTCAACACACTTCCCATCTATGTGGAAACACAGCCCTTTCTGGGTACTTTCTGGGCTTGTAATCTGCTGCCCTGAGCAGTGGACTGAGAGCCTGGAGGCTGAGTAGGCAGCCAAACGTGACTGGACAGGCTCAAGCCCCTGAATTCTGAGGGGTGCCCCAGCTTCCCCCATTGGCAGTGTTTGGATCATAGTGAGGCATGGCGTTGATTCGGAACTCAGGAGAGTGAGACATGAGAGTCCCTTTGCATATGCATTCTTGCTTAGCCACAATCTGGGCTAGCTGGCTTGCCCTGACCAGATAGGTTCTCTGTACATAAGTTGCAGGAGAGGCTTGCTCCTTGGCACCCATGCTCTGAGACTAGTACAGGTGATCTCTGAGCACACACAGACACACACAAACAGACAGACACACACACACACACACACACACACACACACACATTACTGTCAGGTTGGTAGTAGAGCCTATGGTGAAGGCTGGGGCTGTCTGGGGTCTGTGGGCATGAGAGCTGCTGCCTTACAATCTCTACAAGCCAGGTTTGAACCTGTCATCAATGAACACAGTGTAGGAGGTTTTTGAATTCTGGTCTCTTTCCAACTCATCTCTTTCTCTTCTCGGCTTCTCTATCTCTAACTCTCACATGCTCTCACACACTCTGTCTTCACTCATTAATATTTTACTTAGATTCTTATTTTACTGACAGGCCCAGATAGACAAAGAGAGTTACCAGAGCACTGCTGAACTCTGGCTTGTTGTGTCGGCGATTTCACCTAGGCTACTGGAGCCTCAGTTTGTAAGTCTTTCTGACACAAGCCATATTCTGTCTCCTCATTTCCATGCCAGTATCACTCAGAGTTTATAATAAAGATATACATACATGTATATATATACATATAGATTTATATATCTGTCATTTTTAGAATGTTCGACCTATGTATTTGACCTTCTTTCAGAATTACCACATTTATAACAGCCTAGTTTTTCTGAAATAATTGGCCATATAGTTGGAGCAGGATTCAATACAATTATAAATAATAGAACCTTCCAGTAGCATTTCTAATCGTGTTTCTATTAGCATCCTTATTGTAATTATCATGGCCCAGATCTTCCCTCCTTTTTCTAGTGTAAGCTTCAATACGTATGTGTTTGTTTTCTTTCTCCGGAAATCTTAATGTCCCTGGACCCTGAAGTGTTAGGGAATTTTTGAAGCAGCCCTCTGTTTCTCAGCAGATGGTTTCTATGTTTCTGCTGTCATCAGGTCTTCTTGTGGTTTTTGTCTTTATTTATTTTTATTGTTTCAAGTCCTCCTAGATCATCCCCATTTATTTGCATATTTATTCATTTAGTCAGGTATCACATGTGGCATCATTTCTTCTGCTTGAGAGATTTTCTCTTATAACTGAAGGGAACTTTGGATGCACAATACATTTCCTGGGGCAAATACTACACACATATGGTGAAGGCTTGGGTTGTCTGGGGTCTGTGGGCATTAGAGCTGCTGCGTGACAATCTCTACAACCCAGGTTTGAACCTGTCATGAATGAACACAGCCTAGGGGTTTTTTGACTTCTGGTCTATTTCCAACTCTTCTATTTCTCTTCTCGCCATCTCTGTCTCTGACTCTCACAGGCTCTCTCTCACTCTGTCTGAACTCAGGAATATTTTACTTATATCCTTATTTTATTGACAGGCCCAGATATACAAAGAGAGTGGCCAGAGCACTGCTGAGCTCTGGCTGGTTTTGTTTGTGATTTCACCTAGGCTACTGGAGCCTCTGATTGGTAAGTCTCTCTGACTTAAGCCATATTCTGTCTCCTCATATCCATGGCAGTATCTCTCAGACTTTATAATAAAGATATACATCCATATACATATATAAATATACATATATATCTCTGTCATTTTTAGAATTGTCAACAAGCCATACTCTGTCTCCTCATAGCCATGCCAGTATCTCTCATAGTTGATAATAAAGATACACATACATATATGTACATATACATACATATATATATATATATATATCAGACATTTTTAGAATTGTTGACCTTTTTATTTGATCTGAATGCAGAATTACCGCATTTATAATAGCCTCCTTATTCATAAATAATTGGTCACATAGTTGGAGCAGGATTCACTACAATTATAAATTATAAACTTTCCAGGAGCATTTCCAATAGCCTTTCTATCAGTATCCTTATTGTAATTATCATAGCACAGAACTTGCCTCCATTTTCTAGTGTAAGCTTCAAATCGTATGCGTTTCTTTTCATTCTCAGAATTCGTAATTTGCCTAGACCCTGTGTGTCAGGGAATTTTTGAAGCAGCCCTCTATTTCTCAGCAGACGTTTTCTATATTTCTGCTGTCATCAGGTCTTCCTGTGGTGTTTGTTTTTATTTTTTATTTTTTTCAAATCCTCTTAGATCATTCCCATTTATTTGCATATTTATTTATTTATTTATTTCATCCGATATCACATGAGGGGTCATTTCTTCTGCCTGATAGATTTTCTCTTATAATTGAAGGGAACTTTTGACACACAATACATTTTCTTTTGCAGATACTACACACTACTACAACTGCTACTGCACTGTTGTTGACAGTGACATCCAATGCACAATGGATTAGTATTGCATGGCTCTAGAGAATGTTCACTATTTAACCTACAATGTTTTTAACCTCACAAATATTTATTCTGTTCTTTCTTGGGGGATGAATGGTTTACAGTCAACAGTTCCATATAATAGTGGGCACGGGGGGGTAATTTTTCCCACTACCCCTGTATTTCTGTACATCCTTTGTAACTTTCTTATTGAGGAGAAGCAAACAGTCATAAATTGAGAGAGCAGGGCCCAAGCAGGAAGAGAGACAGAGAGACATCTGCAGCTCTGATTTGTCACTAGCCCAGCTTTTCCCTAGCTGGGTAAGTGTGACCAGGGGCTCAAAACAGGGTCCTGGGATTCCACATAGTTCCCTGGCAGCTCCACCAGCTGTTCCTCCAACCCATGCTCCCTTCGTTGTCCATGTAACTATCGATCTGCTCTAGGCATTTCTCACCTTCATATGCCAGAAACTTAACACTTCTCCCTTCCACCCATGAAACTTTGACCTTTTGCTAGGGTGCAAAACAGCAACTCCAATCCAAGTTATTTTCAGGACAAGTGTGTACGTCTCTGTGGGAAGGTGTGTGTGTGTGTGTGTGTGTGTGTATGTGTGTGTGTAAGTGTGCATAAGTGTGTTTCAGTTAAGATTACCGCTGTTGTTTCTTTATTCCTGACACAGGGACTTAGGAACTGGGTTGTGTTATGACAAAGGAAGTTTCCACTGCACAAGTGGTTTTTCAAGTATGAATTGGCACATTGGATTGTGGACTCTGTTGTGCATTCTCCCAGGTGGTCCTCAGATGGGTTCTTTCCTTTGCTATTCCCATGCTGTGTGTAATTTTCTGGGTAGACTCAAAGAGGAGTGGCATGGGGAGCTCAGCTGCATTCTGCTGTATGTCCACAAGGTGGCGGCAAAGACCATAGTTGAGTGTAGTGATTCTGTGGAATGAGGAGAACTCTAGGAATTGTGGCCCGTGGACAGCAGGGTTGAAATTGACGTAGAGTGCCCTAGACATCTGTTCTTTCCTGTGGGGTGGGGGGATCCCCCATTTGGCTTTGCAAGTGGAAGGGGTTTCTCTCTTTGCCTGGGATGACTCTACTGGGAGCTTGTGAATCCCTGTGCTCAGCTGCATTCTGCTGGGTGTCCACAAGAGGGCAGCACCAGGGCGGGACTAAGGCTCCATGGGGCAAGTGCCCTGAGGCACTGGGCTAGGAGAGTGGCGACAGTGTTTCTGGGTGTGCCCCAAGAGCATGGCCAGCCTAGCGCAGGCAGGCAGTGTCCTAAGGACGGGCCCAGACAGGAGCTGTGGGGGTCGTGTTTGCAGAAACAGGGCCTTCAGAGGATGGCAGAAAGTCCCCGGGGGCGGGCCTCAGAGCCCGTGCCCAATGAGCCTGAGGGGAGGGCCCAGTGGGTATTCATAGAGACAGCTGGCCAATCAGAGAGGAGGAACGTCACCCTCAGGGGCGTGAAGCAAGAGCTGGCCAATGAGAACAGAGGAGGAGTTGCGTGGGCGGGCCTCAGAGAGCAGCCCACCAATGAGAGCCTGGGTGCTGGCTCTGGGTGGGCGTACCCCTGGAGGTCAGCCAATCAGGGTCCAGCGGAAGTGCCTGGGGGGCGGGCCCTCGGGAGGCTGTCCAATGAGCGCCTGGGGCGGGCGTCGTGGGCGGAGCCCAGGAGGCTGGCCAATCATGGGGCAAGGGCGGTGACCTTCCTGGGCGTGCCTTAGGAACTGGCCTATCAGAGGGCGCCCCTCAGACAGCAGCCCACCAATGGGAGCCAAGAGAAGGCTGGCTGGGGGCGTCTCCCTGGGAGACCAGGCCAATCAGAGTCGAGCGGAAGTGGCTGGTGGGCGGGCCTTCCGGAGGCTGCCCAATCAGCGTGCTGCAGGGCCGTGTGGGCGGTGCTCAAGGCCGCTGGCCAATCACTGACTAGAGGCCCGGACCCTCCTGGGCGTGTCCAAGCACACTGGCCAATGAGATTGCTGGTGGGGTTCTGGGCGTGGCCTAGGCCTCTGGCCTATCAGAGCCTGGCTGGCGCCCTGTGGGCGGGCCTTCTGAAGGAATCCCGCCAATGGGAGCTCAGAGCTGGCCTTAAAAGGCTGGGCGTGCTTCCAGGAAATGCGAAGCAGGGTTCAGCCCAGGGCCCTGCCTTGCAGAAGCTGTCCAGTGCGCATGTGTATAACTCCGTTTGTGCCTGTGCCTCTGTGGATTTGTGTGTGTGTGTGTGTGTGTGTGTGTGTGTGTGTCTGAGGGAGGGAGAGAGAGAGAGAACAACAGAATCACTGTGGCACAGGTGATTTTGTGCAAAACACTTGGCACATTCTGATTTACAGCTCAATATTGACACCAGGGCAGCTCTCCTTGGCCCTTGGTCACTTTTCTTCTTTTCAGATGTAAAGACACTGAAGAGGGAGAGGTTTTTGCCCTGAGGCTTGCACTGGGAACTAGCAGCTGCCCTGTTTGTGTTGCCAGACTAGGAAACCTGTGGTGCCTGTCCATGTGGAGAGTCTCCTGGATGAGTTCCTTCTCGAGCCTTTTTCGCTCGGTCCCGTTGGAGCTGCATATAGCTAATGATTTGGAGATTTTATTCCTTTGGACAATTCTTTTCCTGATGCAAAGTTTCTCTCCAGGTTTTAGCAATCAATTGTGTGAATGTCACATCGAATCCATTGTAGAAAATGACTACATCAGTGTCTCTCTCTCTCTTTCTCTCTCTCTCTCTCTCTCTCTCTCTATATATATATATATATATATGTATGTAACATGTAGAGGTCTGAAAATATTTTTTAGCTAGAGACCTGCACAGCTGTGGATTAGGGTAGCAATGTGGATACACCTGGCCCTTCTGAGCCACAGTCATGAGAGACATCTCACAGAGCCATATCGTATATCACTCTACAAATCTCTCTCAGCACAAACTACCACTGCCAAATCATCTACTTCCCTCTTGCTCTTTTTGTCCACCGAGTCTTATCCCAAAACTGTAAATCAAAGAAGAAATAGACATAGTGCAGTTCCCTGCACACAGGACAGGCTGAGGCTGGACCAGGGAGATGCAATACGCCAGCCTGCATCTTGGCTGGAGCATCACTATGACTACTTCGAATTTGGAGAGGCGAGGGCAGTTTGGGAGAGTGGGCTGCCGGCCAAGGGTTGCTTCTCAGAGTGGCTAAGACCTAGATGTTCTAAGTGTTACCTTTCCTCACAAACATAAAATAGCAATGCCACTTGTAAGAAGTATGCATGGGCATGGAGGGTTTGTCTTCAGTGCTCTGGCACTGATCAACACAGGGCCAGAATTTCAGTCCTTGTCTGTCTCTGTCATTCTGTCTCTCTGACTGTCTCTACGTGCCTTCTTCACTGGGCCCTTACTGGAAGTCAGTGCATGCATCGTGAACTCAGCCTTCCTGGTGTTGAAATTTTCCTTTCTTTGCCCTTTGGATTATTTAGTCTCCTGCACATGGTGTAGTACAGAGGGGAACTGCGGAGACAGCGTTGCTGCTGCAGGTTCCAGGCATATGTCCATCTCCAGCTGCAGCTGTCCAGGCCCTCTGTGCTTGACTGCCATTCTCCAGGGCCCTGAGGCTGACACTCAGCCTCAATGCAGCCCTCCTCACCTTCCTGCACAGCATCCTTGTCCTTATTCCATGAGAGCCCCGGTCAAGGGAAGTGAAACTCGATCCCCCTGGCACACA
Organism: Erinaceus europaeus; assembly: GCF_950295315.1. Classification (NCBI taxonomy): domain Eukaryota; kingdom Metazoa; phylum Chordata; class Mammalia; order Eulipotyphla; family Erinaceidae; genus Erinaceus; species Erinaceus europaeus. Next base: position 90,511,524 of record NC_080176.1, on the reverse strand, counting down.
CACTGTGCTTTCCCTCTATTAAGCCAAATGGAAAGGATCTGTGGTACTGATGGCCACACCAGTGTCCAGATTTTTCCATGCAAAACGGAAGCTTCCAGTGTTCAGAAAGAGGGTGTTTTGATGGCTGTGAAATGTCTTTTCCAAGTGCCTCATGGTGTTTCAAATCCCTTTGAAACCTGAAGTTCTTTCTTGTATCTAGGGGATATTTTCACCACTGGCCAGAAGGGCCGCCCAACTAGGAGCACAGCTATCCAGGGGTCAGGAGGTCTTCCAGCCTGCTAGCTCCTGGAGGGATTCCTGAGTATGTCCTCAGGGCCCAAGTGTAAAAGGTGTTTCCAATTGCCTTGAATAGCAGCAGCCAGGCCCACAGGTGAGGGGCGGGGCTGTGATCTTGACTGGAAGCCCCTAATTTGGCCAATGGAGGCATCCATCTTTTTTTGTCTGTCCATAGCAAGGGCCTGGGGAGTTTGTGCTTCCTGCAAGCAGAGCGACATTGTATGGGACACTCATGCAAGCCTACTTCTAGGAATCTCTCTGAGTGTGATGTGTGGACACCAGGACACCATGATCAGGGATGTGAGGCCACAGGAGCAATTGCCTTAGCCGGACCCAAAGGGTAGGTGTAAGGGGCCGGGTTCATCCACTATTGTTTGGTTCAACACACTTCCCATCTATGTGGAAACACAGCCCTTTCTGGGTACTTTCTGGGCTTGTAATCTGCTGCCCTGAGCAGTGGACTGAGAGCCTGGAGGCTGAGTAGGCAGCCAAACGTGACTGGACAGGCTCAAGCCCCTGAATTCTGAGGGGTGCCCCAGCTTCCCCCATTGGCAGTGTTTGGATCATAGTGAGGCATGGCGTTGATTCGGAACTCAGGAGAGTGAGACATGAGAGTCCCTTTGCATATGCATTCTTGCTTAGCCACAATCTGGGCTAGCTGGCTTGCCCTGACCAGATAGGTTCTCTGTACATAAGTTGCAGGAGAGGCTTGCTCCTTGGCACCCATGCTCTGAGACTAGTACAGGTGATCTCTGAGCACACACAGACACACACAAACAGACAGACACACACACACACACACACACACACACACATTACTGTCAGGTTGGTAGTAGAGCCTATGGTGAAGGCTGGGGCTGTCTGGGGTCTGTGGGCATGAGAGCTGCTGCCTTACAATCTCTACAAGCCAGGTTTGAACCTGTCATCAATGAACACAGTGTAGGAGGTTTTTGAATTCTGGTCTCTTTCCAACTCATCTCTTTCTCTTCTCGGCTTCTCTATCTCTAACTCTCACATGCTCTCACACACTCTGTCTTCACTCATTAATATTTTACTTAGATTCTTATTTTACTGACAGGCCCAGATAGACAAAGAGAGTTACCAGAGCACTGCTGAGCTCTGGCTTGTTGTGTCGGCGATTTCACCTAGGCTACTGGAGCCTCAGTTTGTAAGTCTTTCTGACACAAGCCATATTCTGTCTCCTCATTTCCATGCCAGTATCACTCAGAGTTTATAATAAAGATATACATACATGTATATATATACATATAGATTTATATATCTGTCATTTTTAGAATGTTCGACCTATGTATTTGACCTTCTTTCAGAATTACCACATTTATAACAGCCTAGTTTTTCTGAAATAATTGGCCATATAGTTGGAGCAGGATTCAATACAATTATAAATAATAGAACCTTCCAGTAGCATTTCTAATCGTGTTTCTATTAGCATCCTTATTGTAATTATCATGGCCCAGATCTTCCCTCCTTTTTCTAGTGTAAGCTTCAATACGTATGTGTTTGTTTTCTTTCTCCGGAAATCTTAATGTCCCTGGACCCTGAAGTGTTAGGGAATTTTTGAAGCAGCCCTCTGTTTCTCAGCAGATGGTTTCTATGTTTCTGCTGTCATCAGGTCTTCTTGTGGTTTTTGTCTTTATTTATTTTTATTGTTTCAAGTCCTCCTAGATCATCCCCATTTATTTGCATATTTATTCATTTAGTCAGGTATCACATGTGGCATCATTTCTTCTGCTTGAGAGATTTTCTCTTATAACTGAAGGGAACTTTTGATGCACAATACATTTCCTGGGGCAAATACTACACACATATGGTGAAGGCTTGGGTTGTCTGGGGTCTGTGGGCATTAGAGCTGCTGCGTGACAATCTCTACAACCCAGGTTTGAACCTGTCATGAATGAACACAGCCTAGGGGTTTTTTGACTTCTGGTCTATTTCCAACTCTTCTATTTCTCTTCTCGCCATCTCTGTCTCTGACTCTCACAGGCTCTCTCTCACTCTGTCTGAACTCAGGAATATTTTACTTATATCCTTATTTTATTGACAGGCCCAGATATACAAAGAGAGTGGCCAGAGCACTGCTGAGCTCTGGCTGGTTTTGTTTGTGATTTCACCTAGGCTACTGGAGCCTCTGATTGGTAAGTCTCTCTGACTTAAGCCATATTCTGTCTCCTCATATCCATGGCAGTATCTCTCAGACTTTATAATAAAGATATACATCCATATACATATATAAATATACATATATATCTCTGTCATTTTTAGAATTGTCAACCTATGTAATTGATCTTAATCAGAATTCACACATTTACAACAGGTTCCTTTTTCCCTACTAATTGGCCACATAGTTGGAGCAGGATTCAATACAATTATAAATAATAGAACCTTCCAGTAGCATTTCTAATAGCATTTCTATCAGCATCCTTATTTTAATTATCATAGTACAGAACTTGCCTCCTTTCTCTAGTGTAAGCTTCAATAAATATGAGTTTCTTTTCATTCTCCCGAAATCTTAATTTCCCTGGACTCTGAAGGGTCTCGGAACTTTTGAAGCAGCCCTTGATTCACAGCAGATGGTTTCTATGTTTCTGCTGTCATCAGGTCTTCTTGTGCTTTTTGTTTTTATTTTTCATTTGTTTCAAATCCTCCTAGATAACCCCCATTTACTTGCATATTTATTTATTTATTTATTTATTTATTTATTTGGTTCTATATTACATGAGGGGTCCATTCTTCTGCTTGATAGATTTTTCTCTTATAATTGAAGGGAAGTTTACACTCACAATACATATCCTGTCACACATATGGTGAAGGCTGGGGTTGTCTGGGGTCTGTGGACAGGAGACTGCTGCCCTACAATCTCGACAACCCAGGTTTGAACCTGTCATGTATGAACACAGAGTGGGAGCTTTTGGACTTCTGGTCTCTTTCCAACTCTTCTATTTCTCTTCTTGCCTTCTCTGTCTCTGACTCTCACAGGCTCTCACTCACTCTGTCTGCACTCATTAATATTTTACTTTTATATTATTTGACTGACAGGCCCAGATATACAAAGCGAGTCACCAGGGCCCGGCTGAGCTCTGGATTGTTTTGTTGGCGATTTCACCAAGGTTTCTGGAGCCTCAGCTTTGTAAGTCTCTCTGGCACAAGCCATACTCTGTCTCCTCATAGCCATGCCAGTATCTCTCATAGTTGATAATAAAGATACACATACATATATGTACATATACATACATATATATATATATATATATATCAGACATTTTTAGAATTGTTGACCTTTTTATTTGATCTGAATGCAGAATTACCGCATTTATAATAGCCTCCTTATTCATAAATAATTGGTCACATAGTTGGAGCAGGATTCACTACAATTATAAATTATAAACTTTCCAGGAGCATTTCCAATAGCCTTTCTATCAGTATCCTTATTGTAATTATCATAGCACAGAACTTGCCTCCATTTTCTAGTGTAAGCTTCAAATCGTATGCGTTTCTTTTCATTCTCAGAATTCGTAATTTGCCTAGACCCTGTGTGTCAGGGAATTTTTGAAGCAGCCCTCTATTTCTCAGCAGACGTTTTCTATATTTCTGCTGTCATCAGGTCTTCCTGTGGTGTTTGTTTTTATTTTTTATTTTTTTCAAATCCTCTTAGATCATTCCCATTTATTTGCATATTTATTTATTTATTTATTTCGTCCGATATCACATGAGGGGTCATTTCTTCTGCCTGATAGATTTTCTCTTATAATTGAAGGGAACTTTTGACACACAATACATTTTCTTTTGCAGATACTACACACTACTACAACTGCTACTGCACTGTTTTTGACAGTGACATCCAATGCACAATGGATTAGTATTGCATGGCTCTAGAGAATGTTCACTATTTAACCTACAATGTTTTTAACCTCACAAATATTTATTCTGTTCTTTCTTGGGGGATGAATGGTTTACAGTCAACAGTTCCATATAATAGTGGGCACGGGGGGGGTAATTTTTCCCACTACCCCTGTATTTCTGTACATCCTTTGTAACTTTCTTATTGAGGAGAAGCAAACAGTCATAAATTGAGAGAGCAGGGCCCAAGCAGGAAGAGAGACAGAGAGACATCTGCAGCTCTGATTTGTCACTAGCCCAGCTTTTCCCTAGCTGGGTAAGTGTGACCAGGGGCTCAAAACAGGGTCCTGGGATTCCACATAGTTCCCTGGCAGCTCCACCAGCTGTTCCTCCAACCCATGCTCCCTTCGTTGTCCATGTAACTATCGATCTGCTCTAGGCATTTCTCACCTTCATATGCCAGAAACTTAACACTTCTCCCTTCCACCCATGAAACTTTGACCTTTTGCTAGGGTGCAAAACAGCAACTCCAATCCAAGTTATTTTCAGGACAAGTGTGTACGTCTCTGTGGGAAGGTGTGTGTGTGTGTGTGTGTGTGTGTGTATGTGTGTGTGTAAGTGTGCATAAGTGTGTTTCAGTTAAGATTACCGCTGTTGTTTCTTTATTCCTGACACAGGGACTTAGGAACTGGGTTGTGTTATGACAAAGGAAGTTTCCACTGCACAAGTGGTTTTTCAAGTATGAATTGGCACATTGGATTGTGGACTCTGTTGTGCATTCTCCCAGGTGGTCCTCAGATGGGTTCTTTCCTTTGCTATTCCCATGCTGTGTGTAATTTTCTGGGTAGACTCAAAGAGGAGTGGCATGGGGAGCTCAGCTGCATTCTGCTGTATGTCCACAAGGTGGCGGCAAAGACCATAGTTGAGTGTAGTGATTCTGTGGAATGAGGAGAACTCTAGGAATTGTGGCCCGTGGACAGCAGGGTTGAAATTGACGTAGAGTGCCCTAGACATCTGTTCTTTCCTGTGGGGTGGGGGGATCCCCCATTTGGCTTTGCAAGTGGAAGGGGTTTCTCTCTTTGCCTGGGATGACTCTACTGGGAGCTTGTGAATCCCTGTGCTCAGCTGCATTCTGCTGGGTGTCCACAAGAGGGCAGCACCAGGGCGGGACTAAGGCTCCATGGGGCAAGTGCCCTGAGGCACTGGGCTAGGAGAGTGGCGACAGTGTTTCTGGGTGTGCCCCAAGAGCATGGCCAGCCTAGCGCAGGCAGGCAGTGTCCTAAGGACGGGCCCAGACAGGAGCTGTGGGGGTCGTGTTTGCAGAAACAGGGCCTTCAGAGGATGGCAGAAAGTCCCCGGGGGCGGGCCTCAGAGCCCGTGCCCAATGAGCCTGAGGGGAGGGCCCAGTGGGTATTCATAGAGACAGCTGGCCAATCAGAGAGGAGGAACGTCACCCTCAGGGGCGTGAAGCAAGAGCTGGCCAATGAGAACAGAGGAGGAGTTGCGTGGGCGGGCCTCAGAGAGCAGCCCACCAATGAGAGCCTGGGTGCTGGCTCTGGGTGGGCGTACCCCTGGAGGTCAGCCAATCAGGGTCCAGCGGAAGTGCCTGGGGGGCGGGCCCTCGGGAGGCTGTCCAATGAGCGCCTGGGGCGGGCCTCGTGGGCGGAGCCCAGGAGGCTGGCCAATCATGGGGCAAGGGCGGTGACCTTCCTGGGCGTGCCTTTGGAACTGGCCTATCAGAGGGCGCCCCTCAGACAGCAGCCCGCCAATGGGAGCCAAGAGAAGGCTGGCTGGGGGCGTCTCCCTGGGAGACCAGGCCAATCAGAGTCGAGCGGAAGTGGCTGGTGGGCGGGCCTTCCGGAGGCTGCCCAATCAGCGTGCTGCAGGGCCGTGTGGGCGGTGCTCAAGGCCGCTGGCCAATCACTGACTAGAGGCCCGGACCCTCCTGGGCGTGTCCAAGCACACTGGCCAATGAGATTGCTGGTGGGGTTCTGGGCGTGGCCTAGGCCTCTGGCCTATCAGAGCCTGGCTGGCGCCCTGTGGGCGGGCCTTCTGAAGGAATCCCGCCAATGGGAGCTCAGAGCTGGCCTTAAAAGGCTGGGCGTGCTTCCAGGAAATGCGAAGCAGGGTTCAGCCCAGGGCCCTGCCTTGCAGAAGCTGTCCAGTGCGCATGTGTATAACTCCGTTTGTGCCTGTGCCTCTGTGGATTTGTGTGTGTGTGTGTGTGTGTGTGTGTGTGTGTGTGTGTCTGAGGGAGGGAGAGAGAGAGAGAACAACAGAATCACTGTGGCACAGGTGATTTTGTGCAAAACACTTGGCACATTCTGATTTACAGCTCAATATTGACACCAGGGCAGCTCTCCTTGGCCCTTGGTCACTTTTCTTCTTTTCAGATGTAAAGACACTGAAGAGGGAGAGGTTTTTGCCCTGAGGCTTGCACTGGGAACTAGCAGCTGCCCTGTTTGTGTTGCCAGACTAGGAAACCTGTGGTGCCTGTCCATGTGGAGAGTCTCCTGGATGAGTTCCTTCTCGAGCCTTTTTCGCTCGGTCCCGTTGGAGCTGCATATAGCTAATGATTTGGAGATTTTATTCCTTTGGACAATTCTTTTCCTGATGCGAAGTTTCTCTCCAGGTTTTAGCAATCAATTGTGTGAATGTCACATCGAATCCATTGTAGAAAATGACTACATCAGTGTCTCTCTCTCTCTTTCTCTCTCTCTCTCTCTCTCTATATATATATATATATATGTATGTAACATGTAGAGGTCTGAAAATATTTTTTAGCTAGAGACCTGCACAGCTGTGGATTAGGGTAGCAATGTGGATACACCTGGCCCTTCTGAGCCACAGTCATGAGAGACATCTCACAGAGCCATATCGTATATCACTCTACAAATCTCTCTCAGCACAAACTACCACTGCCAAATCATCTACTTCCCTCTTGCTCTTTTTGTCCACCGAGTCTTATCCCAAAACTGTAAATCAAAGAAGAAATAGACATAGTGCAGTTCCCTGCACACAGGACAGGCTGAGGCTGGACCAGGGAGATGCAATACGCCAGCCTGCATCTTGGCTGGAGCATCACTATGACTACTTCGAATTTGGAGAGGCGAGGGCAGTTTGGGAGAGTGGGCTGCCGGCCAAGGGTTGCTTCTCAGAGTGGCTAAGACCTAGATGTTCTAAGTGTTACCTTTCCTCACAAACATAAAATAGCAATGCCACTTGTAAGAAGTATGCATGGGCATGGAGGGTTTGTCTTCAGTGCTCTGGCACTGATCAACACAGGGCCAGAATTTCAGTCCTTGTCTGTCTCTGTCATTCTGTCTCTCTGACTGTCTCTACGTGCCTTCTTCACTGGGCCCTTACTGGAAGTCAGTGCATGCATCGTGAACTCAGCCTTCCTGGTGTTGAAATTTTCCTTTCTTTGCCCTTTGGATTATTTAGTCTCCTGCACATGGTGTAGTACAGAGGGGAACTGCGGAGACAGCGTTGCTGCTGCAGGTTCCAGGCATATGTCCATCTCCAGCTGCAGCTGTCCAGGCCCTCTGTGCTTGACTGCCATTCTCCAGGGCCCTGAGGCTGACACTCAGCCTCAATGCAGCCCTCCTCACCTTCCTGCACAGCATCCTTGTCCTTATTCCATGAGAGCCCCGGTCAAGGGAAGTGAAACTCGATCCCCCTGGCACACACACTGTGCTTTCCCTCTATTAAGCCAAATGGAAAGGATCTGTGGTACTGATGGCCACACCAGTGTCCAGATTTTTCCATGCAAAACGGAAGCTTCCAGTGTTCAGAAAGAGGGTGTTTTGATGGCTGTGAAATGTCTTTTCCAAGTGCCTCATGGTGTTTCAAATCCCTTTGAAACCTGAAGTTCTTTCTTGTATCTAGGGGATATTTTCACCACTGGCCAGAAGGGCCGCCCAACTAGGAGCACAGCTATCCAGGGGTCAGGAGGTCTTCCAGCCTGCTAGCTCCTGGAGGGATTCCTGAGTATGTCCTCAGGGCCCAAGTGTAAAAGGTGTTTCCAATTGCCTTGAATAGCAGCAGCCAGGCCCACAGGTGAGGGGCGGGGCTGTGATCTTGACTGGAAGCCCCTAATTTGGCCAATGGAGGCATCCATCTTTTTTTGTCTGTCCATAGCAAGGGCCTGGGGAGTTTGTGCTTCCTGCAAGCAGAGCGACATTGTATGGGACACTCATGCAAGCCTACTTCTAGGAATCTCTCTGAGTGTGATGTGTGGACACCAGGACACCATGATCAGGGATGTGAGGCCACAGGAGCAATTGCCTTAGCCGGACCCAAAGGGTAGGTGTAAGGGGCCGGGTTCATCCACTATTGTTTGGTTCAACACACTTCCCATCTATGTGGAAACACAGCCCTTTCTGGGTACTTTCTGGGCTTGTAATCTGCTGCCCTGAGCAGTGGACTGAGAGCCTGGAGGCTGAGTAGGCAGCCAAACGTGACTGGACAGGCTCAAGCCCCTGAATTCTGAGGGGTGCCCCAGCTTCCCCCATTGGCAGTGTTTGGATCATAGTGAGGCATGGCGTTGATTCGGAACTCAGGAGAGTGAGACATGATAGTCCCTTTGCATATGCATTCTTGCTTAGCCACAATCTGGGCTAGCTGGCTTGCCCTGACCAGATAGGTTCTCTGTACATAAGTTGCAGGAGAGGCTGGCTCCCTTGCCACCCATGCTCTGAGACTACTTCAGGTGATCTCTGAGCACACACACAGACACACACAAACAGACAGACACACACACACACACACACACACACACACACACACATTACTGTCAGGTTGGTAGTAGAGCCTATGGTGAAGGCTGGGGCTGTCTGGGGTCTGTGGGCATGAGAGCTGCTGCCTTACAATCTCTACAAGCCAGGTTTGAACCTGTCATCAATGAACACAGTGTAGGAGGTTTTTGAATTCTGGTCTCTTTCCAACTCATCTATTTCTCTTCTCGGCTTCTCTATCTCTAACTCTCACATGCTCTCACACACTCTGTCTTCAATCATTAATATTTTACTTAGATTCTTATTTTACTGACAGGCCCAGATAGACAAAGAGAGTTACCAGAGCACTGCTGAGCTCTGGCTTGTTGTGTCGGCGATTTCACCTAGGCTACTGGAGCCTCAGTTTGTAAGTCTTTCTGACACAAGCCATATTCTGTCTCCTCATTTCCATGCCAGTATCACTCAGAGTTTATAATAAAGATATACATACATGTATATATATACATATAGATTTATATATCTGTCATTTTTAGAATGTTCGACCTATGTATTTGACCTTCTTTCAGAATTACCACATTTATAACAGCCTAGTTTTTCTGAAATAATTGGCCATATAGTTGGAGCAGGATTCAATACAATTATAAATAATAGAACCTTCCAGTAGCATTTCTAATCGTGTTTCTATTAGCATCCTTATTGTAATTATCATGGCCCAGATCTTCCCTCCTTTTTCTAGTGTAAGCTTCAATACGTATGTGTTTGTTTTCTTTCTCCGGAAATCTTAATGTCCCTGGACCCTGAAGTGTTAGGGAATTTTTGAAGCAGCCCTCTGTTTCTCAGCAGATGGTTTCTATGTTTCTGCTGTCATCAGGTCTTCTTGTGGTTTTTGTCTTTATTTATTTTTATTGTTTCAAGTCCTCCTAGATCATCCCCATTTATTTGCATATTTATTCATTTAGTCAGGTATCACATGTGGCATCATTTCTTCTGCTTGAGAGATTTTCTCTGATAACTGAAGGGAACTTTTGATGCACAATACATTTCCTGGGGCAAATACTACACACATATGGTGAAGGCTTGGGTTGTCTGGGGTCTGTGGGCATTAGAGCTGCTGCGTGACAATCTCTACAACCCAGGTTTGAACCTGTCATGAATGAACACAGCCTAGGGGTTTTTTGACTTCTGGTCTATTTCCAACTCTTCTATTTCTCTTCTCGCCATCTCTGTCTCTGACTCTCACAGGCTCTCTCTCACTCTGTCTGAACTCAGGAATATTTTACTTATATCCTTATTTTATTGACAGGCCCAGATATACAAAGAGAGTGGCCAGAGCACTGCTGAGCTCTGGCTGGTTTTGTTTGTGATTTCACCTAGGCTACTGGAGCCTCTGATTGGTAAGTCTCTCTGACTTAAGCCATATTCTGTCTCCTCATATCCATGGCAGTATCTCTCAGACTTTATAATAAAGATATACATCCATATACATATATAAATATACATATATATCTCTGTCATTTTTAGAATTGTCAACCTATGTAATTGATCTTAATCAGAATTCACACATTTACAACAGGTTCCTTTTTCCCTACTAATTGGCCACATAGTTGGAGCAGGATTCAATACAATTATAAATAATAGAACCTTCCAGTAGCATTTCTAATAGCATTTCTATCAGCATCCTTATTTTAATTATCATAGTACAGAACTTGCCTCCTTTCTCTAGTGTAAGCTTCAATAAATATGAGTTTCTTTTCATTCTCCCGAAATCTTAATTTCCCTGGACTCTGAAGGGTCTCGGAACTTTTGAAGCAGCCCTTGATTCACAGCAGATGGTTTCTATGTTTCTGCTGTCATCAGGTCTTCTTGTGCTTTTTGTTTTTATTTTTCATTTGTTTCAAATCCTCCTAGATAACCCCCATTTACTTGCATATTTATTTATTTATTTATTTATTTGGTTCTATATTACATGAGGGGTCCATTCTTCTGCTTGATAGATTTTTCTCTTATAATTGAAGGGAAGTTTACACTCACAATACATATCCTGTCACACATATGGTGAAGGCTGGGGTTGTCTGGGGTCTGTGGACAGGAGACTGATGCCTTACAATCTCGACAACCCAGGTTTGAACCTGTCATGTATGAACACAGAGTGGGAGCTTTTGGACTTCTGGTCTCTTTCCAACTCTTCTATTTCTCTTCTTGCCTTCTCTGTCTCTGACTCTCACAGGCTCTCACTCACTCTGTCTGCACTCATTAATATTTTACTTTTATATTATTTGACTGACAGGCCCAGATATACAAAGCGAGTCACCAGGGCCCGGCTGAGCTCTGGATTGTTTTGTTGGCGATTTCACCAAGGTTTCTGGAGCCTCAGCTTTGTAAGTCTCTCTGGCACAAGCCATACTCTGTCTCCTCATAGCCATGCCAGTATCTCTCATAGTTGATAATAAAGATACACATACATATATGTACATATACATACATATATATATATATATATATATCAGACATTTTTAGAATTGTTGACCTTTTTATTTGATCTGAATGCAGAATTACCGCATTTATAATAGCCTCCTTATTCATAAATAATTGGTCACATAGTTGGAGCAGGATTCACTACAATTATAAATTATAAACTTTCCAGGAGCATTTCCAATAGCCTTTCTATCAGTATCCTTATTGTAATTATCATAGCACAGAACTTGCCTCCATTTTCTAGTGTAAGCTTCAAATCGTATGCGTTTCTTTTCATTCTCAGAATTCGTAATTTGCCTAGACCCTGTGTGTCAGGGAATTTTTGAAGCAGCCCTCTATTTCTCAGCAGACGTTTTCTATATTTCTGCTGTCATCAGGTCTTCCTGTGGTGTTTGTTTTTATTTTTTATTTTTTTCAAATCCTCTTAGATCATTCCCATTTATTTGCATATTTATTTATTTATTTATTTCGTCCGATATCACATGAGGGGTCATTTCTTCTGCCTGATAGATTTTCTCTTATAATTGAAGGGAACTTTTGACACACAATACATTTTCTTTTGCAGATACTACACACTACTACAACTGCTACTGCACTGTTTTTGACAGTGACATCCAATGCACAATGGATTAGTATTGCATGGCTCTAGAGAATGTTCACTATTTAACCTACAATGTTTTTAACCTCACAAATATTTATTCTGTTCTTTCTTGGGGGATGAATGGTTTACAGTCAACAGTTCCATATAATAGTGGGCACGGGGGGGTAATTTTTCCCACTACCCCTGTATTTCTGTACATCCTTTGTAACTTTCTTATTGAGGAGAAGCAAACAGTCATAAATTGAGAGAGCAGGGCCCAAGCAGGAAGAGAGACAGAGAGACATCTGCAGCTCTGATTTGTCACTAGCCCAGCTTTTCCCTAGCTGGGTAAGTGTGACCAGGGGCTCAAAACAGGGTCCTGGGATTCCACATAGTTCCCTGGCAGCTCCACCAGCTGTTCCTCCAACCCATGCTCCCTTCGTTGTCCATGTAACTATCGATCTGCTCTAGGCATTTCTCACCTTCATATGCCAGAAACTTAACACTTCTCCCTTCCACCCATGAAACTTTGACCTTTTGCTAGGGTGCAAAACAGCAACTCCAATCCAAGTTATTTTCAGGACAAGTGTGTACGTCTCTGTGGGAAGGTGTGTGTGTGTGTGTGTGTGTGTGTATGTGTGTGTGTAAGTGTGCATAAGTGTGTTTCAGTTAAGATTACCGCTGTTGTTTCTTTATTCCTGACACAGGGACTTAGGAACTGGGTTGTGTTATGACAAAGGAAGTTTCCACTGCACAAGTGGTTTTTCAAGTATGAATTGGCACATTGGATTGTGGACTCTGTTGTGCATTCTCCCAGGTGGTCCTCAGATGGGTTCTTTCCTTTGCTATTCCCATGCTGTGTGTAATTTTCTGGGTAGACTCAAAGAGGAGTGGCATGGGGAGCTCAGCTGCATTCTGCTGTATGTCCACAAGGTGGCGGCAAAGACCATAGTTGAGTGTAGTGATTCTGTGGAATGAGGAGAACTCTAGGAATTGTGGCCCGTGGACAGCAGGGTTGAAATTGACGTAGAGTGCCCTAGACATCTGTTCTTTCCTGTGGGGTGGGGGGATCCCCCATTTGGCTTTGCAAGTGGAAGGGGTTTCTCTCTTTGCCTGGGATGACTCTACTGGGAGCTTGTGAATCCCTGTGCTCAGCTGCATTCTGCTGGGTGTCCACAAGAGGGCAGCACCAGGGCGGGACTAAGGCTCCATGGGGCAAGTGCCCTGAGGCACTGGGCTAGGAGAGTGGCGACAGTGTTTCTGGGTGTGCCCCAAGAGCATGGCCAGCCTAGCGCAGGCAGGCAGTGTCCTAAGGACGGGCCCAGACAGGAGCTGTGGGGGTCGTGTTTGCAGAAACAGGGCCTTCAGAGGATGGCAGAAAGTCCCCGGGGGCGGGCCTCAGAGCCCGTGCCCAATGAGCCTGAGGGGAGGGCCCAGTGGGTATTCATAGAGACAGCTGGCCAATCAGAGAGGAGGAACGTCACCCTCAGGGGCGTGAAGCAAGAGCTGGCCAATGAGAACAGAGGAGGAGTTGCGTGGGCGGGCCTCAGAGAGCAGCCCACCAATGAGAGCCTGGGTGCTGGCTCTGTGTGGGCGTACCCCTGGAGGTGAGCCAATCAGGGTCCAGCGGAAGTGCCTGGGGGGCGGGCCCTCGGGAGGCTGTCCAATGAGCGCCTGGGGCGGGCGTCGTGGGCGGAGCCCAGGAGGCTGGCCAATCATGGGGCAAGGGCGGTGACCTTCCTGGGCGTGCCTTAGGAACTGGCCTATCAGAGGGCGCCCCTCAGACAGCAGCCCGCCAATGGGAGCCAAGAGAAGGCTGGCTGGGGGCGTCTCCCTGGGAGACCAGGCCAATCAGAGTCGAGCGGAAGTGGCTGGTGGGCGGGCCTTCCGGAGGCTGCCCAATCAGCGTGCTGCAGGGCCGTGTGGGCGGTGCTCAAGGCCGCTGGCCAATCACTGACTAGAGGCCCGGACCCTCCTGGGCGTGTCCAAGCACACTGGCCAATGAGATTGCTGGTGGGGTTCTGGGCGTGGCCTAGGCCTCTGGCCTATCAGAGCCTGGCTGGCGCCCTGTGGGCGGGCCTTCTGAAGGAATCCCGCCAATGGGAGCTCAGAGCTGGCCTTAAAAGGCTGGGCGTGCTTCCAGGAAATGCGAAGCAGGGTTCAGCCCAGGGCCCTGCCTTGCAGAAGCTGTCCAGTGCGCATGTGTATAACTCCGTTTGTGCCTGTGCCTCTGTGGATTTGTGTGTGTGTGTGTGTGTGTGTGTGTGTGTGTGTGTGTGTGTGTGTGTCTGAGGGAGGGAGAGAGAGAGAGAACAACAGAATCACTGTGGCACAGGTGATTTTGTGCAAAACACTTGGCACATTCTGATTTACAGCTCAATATTGACACCAGGGCAGCTCTCCTTGGCCCTTGGTCACTTTTCTTCTTTTCAGATGTAAAGACACTGAAGAGGGAGAGGTTTTTGCCCTGAGGCTTGCACTGGGAACTAGCAGCTGCCCTGTTTGTGTTGCCAGACTAGGAAACCTGTGGTGCCTGTCCATGTGGAGAGTCTCCTGGATGAGTTCCTTCTCGAGCCTTTTTCGCTCGGTCCCGTTGGAGCTGCATATAGCTAATGATTTGGAGATTTTATTCCTTTGGACAATTCTTTTCCTGATGCAAAGTTTCTCTCCAGGTTTTAGCAATCAATTGTGTGAATGTCACATCGAATCCATTGTAGAAAATGACTACATCAGTGTCTCTCTCTCTCTTTCTCTCTCTCTCTCTCTCTATATATATATATATATATATATATGTATGTAACATGTAGAGGTCTGAAAATATTTTTTAGCTAGAGACCTGCACAGCTGTGGATTAGGGTAGCAATGTGGATACACCTGGCCCTTCTGAGCCACAGTCATGAGAGACATCTCACAGAGCCATATCGTATATCACTCTACAAATCTCTCTCAGCACAAACTACCACTGCCAAATCATCTACTTCCCTCTTGCTCTTTTTGTCCACCGAGTCTTATCCCAAAACTGTAAATCAAAGAAGAAATAGACATAGTGCAGTTCCCTGCACACAGGACAGGCTGAGGCTGGACCAGGGAGATGCAATACGCCAGCCTGCATCTTGGCTGGAGCATCACTATGACTACTTCGAATTTGGAGAGGCGAGGGCAGTTTTGGAGAGTGGGCTGCCGGCCAAGGGTTGCTTCTCAGAGTGGCTAAGACCTAGATGTTCTAAGTGTTACCTTTCCTCACAAACATAAAATAGCAATGCCACTTGTAAGAAGTATGCATGGGCATGGAGGGTTTGTCTTCAGTGCTCTGGCACTGATCAACACAGGGCCAGAATTTCAGTCCTTGTCTGTCTCTGTCATTCTGTCTCTCTGACTGTCTCTACGTGCCTTCTTCACTGGGCCCTTACTGGAAGTCAGTGCATGCATCGTGAACTCAGCCTTCCTGGTGTTGAAATTTTCCTTTCTTTGCCCTTTGGATTATTTAGTCTCCTGCACATGGTGTAGTACAGAGGGGAACTGCGGAGACAGCGTTGCTGCTGCAGGTTCCAGGCATATGTCCATCTCCAGCTGCAGCTGTCCAGGCCCTCTGTGCTTGACTGCCATTCTCCAGGGCCCTGAGGCTGACACTCAGCCTCAATGCAGCCCTCCTCACCTTCCTGCACAGCATCCTTGTCCTTATTCCATGAGAGCCCCGGTCAAGGGAAGTGAAACTCGATCCCCCTGGCACACACACTGTGCTTTCCCTCTATTAAGCCAAATGGAAAGGATCTGTGGTACTGATGGCCACACCAGTGTCCAGATTTTTCCATGCAAAACGGAAGCTTCCAGTGTTCAGAAAGAGGGTGTTTTGATGGCTGTGAAATGTCTTTTCCAAGTGCCTCATGGTGTTTCAAATCCCTTTGAAACCTGAAGTTCTTTCTTGTATCTAGGGGATATTTTCACCACTGGCCAGAAGGGCCGCCCAACTAGGAGCACAGCTATCCAGGGGTCAGGAGGTCTTCCAGCCTGCTAGCTCCTGGAGGGATTCCTGAGTATGTCCTCAGGGCCCAAGTGTAAAAGGTGTTTCCAATTGCCTTGAATAGCAGCAGCCAGGCCCACAGGTGAGGGGCGGGGCTGTGATCTTGACTGGAAGCCCCTAATTTGGCCAATGGAGGCATCCATCTTTTTTTGTCTGTCCATAGCAAGGGCCTGGGGAGTTTGTGCTTCCTGCAAGCAGAGCGACATTGTATGGGACACTCATGCAAGCCTACTTCTAGGAATCTCTCTGAGTGTGATGTGTGGACACCAGGACACCATGATCAGGGATGTGAGGCCACAGGAGCAATTGCCTTAGCCGGACCCAAAGGGTAGGTGTAAGGGGCCGGGTTCATCCACTATTGTTTGGTTCAACACACTTCCCATCTATGTGGAAACACAGCCCTTTCTGGGTACTTTCTGGGCTTATAATCTGCTGCCCTGAGCAGTGGACTGAGAGCCTGGAGGCTGAGTAGGCAGCCAAACGTGACTGGACAGGCTCAAGCCCCTGAATTCTGAGGGGTGCCCCAGCTTCCCCCATTGGCAGTGTTTGGATCATAGTGAGGCATGGCGTTGATTCGGAACTCAGGAGAGTGAGACATGATAGTCCCTTTGCATATGCATTCTTGCTTAGCCACAATCTGGGCTAGCTGGCTTGCCCTGACCAGATAGGTTCTCTGTACATAAGTTGCAGGAGAGGCTGGCTCCCTTGCCACCCATGCTCTGAGACTACTTCAGGTGATCTCTGAGCACACACACAGACACACACAAACAGACAGACACACACACACACACACACACACACACACACACATTACTGTCAGGTTGGTAGTAGAGCCTATGGTGAAGGCTGGGGCTGTCTGGGGTCTGTGGGCATGAGAGCTGCTGCCTTACAATCTCTACAAGCCAGGTTTGAACCTGTCATCAATGAACACAGTGTAGGAGGTTTTTGAATTCTCGTCTCTTTCCAACTCATCTATTTCTCTTCTCGGCTTCTCTATCTCTAACTCTCACATGCTCTCACACACTCTGTCTTCAATCATTAATATTTTACTTAGATTCTTATTTTACTGACAGGCCCAGATAGACAAAGAGAGTTACCAGAGCACTGCTGAGCTCTGGCTTGTTGTGTTGGCGATTTCACCTAGGCTACTGGAGCCTCAGTTTGTAAGTCTTTCTGACACAAGCCATATTCTGTCTCCTCATTTCCATGCCAGTATCACTCAGAGTTTATAATAAAGATATACATACATGTATATATATACATATAGATTTATATATCTGTCATTTTTAGAATGTTCGACCTATGTATTTGACCTTCTTTCAGAATTACCACATTTATAACAGCCTAGTTTTTCTGAAATAATTGGCCATATAGTTGGAGCAGGATTCAATACAATTATAAATAATAGAACCTTCCAGTAGCATTTCTAATCGTGTTTCTATTAGCATCCTTATTGTAATTATCATGGCCCAGATCTTCCCTCCTTTTTCTAGTGTAAGCTTCAATACGTATGTGTTTGTTTTCTTTCTCCGGAAATCTTAATGTCCCTGGACCCTGAAGTGTTAGGGAATTTTTGAAGCAGCCCTCTGTTTCTCAGCAGATGGTTTCTATGTTTCTGCTGTCATCAGGTCTTCTTGTGGTTTTTGTCTTTATTTATTTTTATTGTTTCAAGTCCTCCTAGATCATCCCCATTTATTTGCATATTTATTCATTTAGTCAGGTATCACATGTGGCATCATTTCTTCTGCTTGAGAGATTTTCTCTGATAACTGAAGGGAACTTTTGATGCACAATACATTTCCTGGGGCAAATACTACACACATATGGTGAAGGCTTGGGTTGTCTGGGGTCTGTGGGCATTAGAGCTGCTGCGTGACAATCTCTACAACCCAGGTTTGAACCTGTCATGAATGAACACAGCCTAGGGGTTTTTTGACTTCTGGTCTATTTCCAACTCTTCTATTTCTCTTCTCGCCATCTCTGTCTCTGACTCTCACAGGCTCTCTCTCACTCTGTCTGAACTCAGGAATATTTTACTTATATCCTTATTTTATTGACAGGCCCAGATATACAAAGAGAGTGGCCAGAGCACTGCTGAGCTCTGGCTGGTTTTGTTTGTGATTTCACCTAGGCTACTGGAGCCTCTGATTGGTAAGTCTCTCTGACTTAAGCCATATTCTGTCTCCTCATATCCATGGCAGTATCTCTCAGACTTTATAATAAAGATATACATCCATATACATATATAAATATACATATATATCTCTGTCATTTTTAGAATTGTCAACCTATGTAATTGATCTTAATCAGAATTCACACATTTACAACAGGTTCCTTTTTCCCTACTAATTGGCCACATAGTTGGAGCAGGATTCAATACAATTATAAATAATAGAACCTTCCAGTAGCATTTCTAATAGCATTTCTATCAGCATCCTTATTTTAATTATCATAGTACAGAACTTGCCTCCTTTCTCTAGTGTAAGCTTAAATAAATATGAGTTTCTTTTCATTCTCCCGAAATCTTAATTTCCCTGGACTCTGAAGGATCTCGGAACTTTTGAAGCAGCCCTTGATTCACAGCAGATGGTTTCTATGTTTCTGCTGTCATCAGGTCTTCTTGTGCTTTTTGTTTTTATTTTTCATTTGTTTCAAATCCTCCTAGATAACCCCCATTTACTTGCATATTTATTTATTTATTTATTTATTTATTTATTTATTTGGTTCTATATTACATGAGGGGTCCATTCTTCTGCTTGATAGATTTTTCTCTTATAATTGAAGGGAAGTTTACACTCACAATACATATCCTGTCGTAAATACTACACACATATGGTGAAGGCTGGGGTTGTCTGGGGTCTGTGGACAGGAGACTGATGCCTTACAATCTCGACAACCCAGGTTTGAACCTGTCATGTATGAACACAGAGTGGGAGCTTTTGGACTTCTGGTCTCTTTCCAACTCTTCTATTTCTCTTCTTGCCTTCTCTGTCTCTGACTCTCACAGGCTCTCACTCACTCTGTCTGCACTCATTAATATTATCAACTATGAGGGATACTGGCATGGCTATGAGGAGACAGAGTATGGCTTGTGCAAGAGAGACTTACAAAGCTGAGGCTCCAGAAACCTAGGTGAAATCACCAACAAAACAATCCAGAGCTCAGCCGGGCCCTGGTGACTCGCTTTGTATATCTGGGCCTGTCAGTCAAATAGAGAGGTTTTTGCCCTGAGGCTTGCACTGGGAACTAGCAGCTGCCCTGTTTGTGTTGCCAGACTAGGAAACCTGTGGTGCCTGTCCATGTGGAGAGTCTCCTGGATGAGTTCCTTCTCGAGCCTTTTTCGCTCGGTCCCGTTGGAGCTGCATATAGCTAATGATTTGGAGATTTTATTCCTTTGGACAATTCTTTTCCTGATGCGAAGTTTCTCTCCAGGTTTTAGCAATCAATTGTGTGAATGTCACATCGAATCCATTGTAGTAAATGACTACATCAGTGTCTCTCTCTCTCTTTCTCTCTCTCTCTCTCTCTATCTCTCTCTCTCTATATATATATATGTATGTAACATGTAGAGGTCTGAAAATATTTTTTAGCTAGAGACCTGCACAGCTCTGGATTAGGGTAGCAATGTGGATACACCTGGCCCTTCTGAGCCACAGTCATGAGAGACATCTCACAGAGCCATATCGTATATCACTCTACAAATCTCTCTCAGCACAAACTACCACTGCCAAATCATCTACTTCCCTCTTGCTCTTTTTGTCCACCGAGTCTTATCCCAAAACTGTAAATCAAAGAAGAAATAGACATAGTGCAGTTCCCTGCACACAGGACAGGCTGAGGCTGGACCAGGGAGATGCAATACGCCAGCCTGCATCTTGGCTGGAGCATCACTATGACTACTTCGAATTTGGAGAGGCGAGGGCAGTTTTGGAGAGTGGGCTGCCGGCCAAGGGTTGCTTCTCAGAGTGGCTAAGACCTAGATGTTCTAAGTGTTACCTTTCCTCACAAACATAAAATAGCAATGCCACTTGTAAGAAGTATGCATGGGCATGGAGGGTTTGTCTTCAGTGCTCTGGCACTGATCAACACAGGGCCAGAATTTCAGTCCTTGTCTGTCTCTGTCATTCTGTCTCTCTGACTGTCTCTACGTGCCTTCTTCACTGGGCCCTTACTGGAAGTCAGTGCATGCATCGTGAACTCAGCCTTCCTGGTGTTGAAATTTTCCTTTCTTTGCCCTTTGGATTATTTAGTCTCCTGCACATGGTGTAGTACAGAGGGGAACTGCGGAGACAGCGTTGCTGCTGCAGGTTCCAGGCATATGTCCATCTCCAGCTGCAGCTGTCCAGGCCCTCTGTGCTTGACTGCCATTCTCCAGGGCCCTGAGGCTGACACTCAGCCTCAATGCAGCTCTCCTCACCTTCCTGCACAGCATCCTTGTCCTTATTCCATGAGAGCCCCGGTCAAGGGAAGTGAAACTCGATCCCCCTGGCACACACACTGTGCTTTCCCTCTATTAAGCCAAATGGAAAGGATCTGTGGTACTGATGGCCACACCAGTGTCCAGATTTCCCATGCAAAACGGAAGCTTCCAGTGTTCAGAAAGAGGGTGTTTTGATGGCTGTGAAATGTCTTTTCCAAGTGCCTCATGGTGTTTCAAATCCCTTTGAAACCTGAAGTTCTTTCTTGTATCTAGGGAATATTTTCACCACTGGCCAGAAGGGCCGCCCAACTAGGAGCACAGCTATCCAGGGGTCAGCAGGTCTTCCAGCCTGCTAGCTCCTGGAGGGATTCCTGAGTATGTCCTCAGGGCCCAAGTGTAAAAGGTGTTTCCAATTGCCTTGATTAGCAGCAGCCAGGCCCTCAGGTGAGGGGCGGGGCTGTGATCTTGACTGGAAGCCCCTAATTTGGCCAATGGAGGCATCCATCTTTCTTTGTCTGTCCATAGTAAGGGCCCGGGGAGTTTGTGCTTCCTGCAAGCAGAGCGACATTGTATGGGACACTCATGCAAGCCTACTTCTGGGAATCTCTCTGAGTGTGATGTGTGGACACCAGGACACCATGATCAGGGATGTGAGGCCACAGGAGCAATTGCCTTAGCCGGACCCAAAGGGTAGGTGTAAGGGGCCGGGTTCATCCACTATTGTTTGGTTCAACACACTTCCCATCTATGTGGAAACACAGCCCTTTCTGGGTACTTTCTGGGCTTGTAATCTGCTGCCCTGAGCAGTGGACTGAGAGCCTGGAGGCTGAGTAGGCAGCCAAACGTGACTGGACAGGCTCAAGCCCCTGAATTCTGAGGGGTGCCCCAGCTTCCCCCATTGGCAGTGTTTGGATCATAGTGAGGCATGGCATTGATTCGGAACTCAGGAGAGTGAGACATGAGAGTCCCTTTGCATATGCATTCTTGCTTAGCCACAATCTGGGCTAGCTGGCTTGCCCTGACCAGATAGGTTCTCTGTACATAAGTTGCAGGAGAGGCTGGCTCCCTTGCCACCCATGCTCTGAGACTACTACAGGTGATCTCTGAGCACACACAGACACATACAAACAGAGAGACAGACACACACACACACACACACACACACACACACACACACATTACTGTCAGGTTGGTAGTAGAGCCTATGGTGAAGGCTGGGGCTGTCTGGGGTCTGTGGGCATGAGAGCTGCTGCCTTACAATCTCTACAAGCCAGGTTTGAACCTGTCATCAATGAACACAGTGTAGGAGGTTTTTGAATTCTCGTCTCTTTCCAACTCATCTATTTCTCTTCTCGCCTTCTCTATCTCTAACTCTCACATGCTCTCACACACTCTGTCTTCACTCATTAATATTTTACTTAGATTCTTATTTTACTGACAGGCCCAGATAGACAAAGAGAGTTACCAGAGCACTGCTGAGCTCTGGCTTGTTGTGTTGGCGATTTCACCTAGGCTACTAGAGCCTCAGTTTGTAAGTCTTTCTGACACAAGCCATATTCTGTCTCCTCATTTCCATGCCAGTATCACTCAGAGTTTATCATAAAGATATACATACATGTATATATATATACATATAGATTTATATATCTGTCATTTTTAGAATGTTCGACCTATGTATTTGACCTTCTTTCAGAATTACCACATTTATAACAGCCTAGTTTTTCTGAAATAATTGGCCATATAGTTGGAGCAGGATTCAATACAATTATAAATAATAGAACCTTCCAGTAGCATTTCTAATCGTGTTTCTATTAGCATCCTTATTGTAATTATCATGGCCCAGATCTTCCCTCCTTTTTCTAGTGTAAGCTTCAATACGTATGTGTTTGTTTTCTTTCTCCGGAAATCTTAATGTCCCTGGACCCTGAAGTGTTAGGGAATTTTTGAAGCAGCCCTCTGTTTCTCAGCAGATGGTTTCTATGTTTCTGCTGTCATCAGGTCTTCTTGTGGTTTTTGTCTTTATTTATTTTTATTGTTTCAAGTCCTCCTAGATCATCCCCATTTATTTGCATATTTATTTATTTAGTCAGGTATCACATGTGGCATCATTTCTTCTGCTTGAGAGATTTTCTCTTATAACTGAAGGGTACTTTGGATGCACAATACATTTCCTGGGGCAAATACTACACACATATGGTGAAGGCTTGGGTTGTCTGGGGTCTGTGGGCATTAGAGCTGCTGCGTGACAATCTCTACAACCCAGGTTTGAACCTGTCATGAATGAACACAGCCTAGGGGTTTTTTGACTTCTGGTCTATTTCCAACTCTTCTATTTCTCTTCTCGCCATCTCTGTCTCTGACTCTCACAGGCTCTCTCTCACTCTGTCTGAACTCAGGAATATTTTACTTATATCCTTATTTTATTGACAGGCCCAGATATACAAAGAGAGTGGCCAGAGCACTGCTGAGCTCTGGCTGGTTTTGTTTGTGATTTCACCTAGGCTACTGGAGCCTCTGATTGGTAAGTCTCTCTGACTTAAGCCATATTCTGTCTCCTCATATCCATGGCAGTATCTCTCAGACTTTATAATAAAGATATACATCCATATACATATATAAATATACATATATATCTCTGTCATTTTTAGAATTGTCAACCTATGTAATTGATCTTAATCAGAATTCACACATTTACAACAGGTTCCTTTTTCCCTACTAATTGGCCACATAGTTGGAGCAGGATTCAATACAATTATAAATAATAGAACCTTCCAGTAGCATTTCTAATAGCATTTCTATCAGCATCCTTATTTTAATTATCATAGTACAGAACTTGCCTCCTTTCTCTAGTGTAAGCTTCAATACATATGAGTTTCTTTTCATTCTCCCGAAATCTTAATTTCCCTGGACTCTGAAGGGTCTCGGAACTTTTGAAGCAGCCCTTGATTCACAGCAGATGGTTTCTATGTTTCTGCTGTCATCAGGTCTTCTTGTGCTTTTTGTTTTTATTTTTCATTTGTTTCAAATCCTCCTAGATAACCCCCATTTACTTGCATATTTATTTATTTATTTATTTATTTATTTATTTGGTTCTATATTACATGAGGGGTCCATTCTTCTGCTTGATAGATTTTTCTCTTATAATTGAAGGGAAGTTTACACTCACAATACATATCCTGTCGTAAATACTACACACATATGGTGAAGGCTGGGGTTGTCTGGGGTCTGTGGACAGGAGACTGATGCCTTACAATCTCGACAACCCAGGTTTGAACCTGTCATGTATGAACACAGAGTGGGAGCTTTTGGACTTCTGGTCTCTTTCCAACTCTTCTATTTCTCTCCTTGCCTTCTCTGTCTCTGACTCTCACAGGCTCTCACTCACTCTGTCTGCACTCATTAATATTTTACTTTTATATTATTTGACTGACAGGCCCAGATATACAAAGCGAGTCACAAGGGCCCGGCTGAGCTCTGGATTGTTTTGTTGGCGATTTCACCTAGGTTTCTGGAGCCTCAGCTTTGTAAGTCTCTCTGGCACAAGCCATACTCTGTCTCCTCATAGCCATGCCAGTATCCCTCATAGTTGATAATAAAGATACACATACATATATGTACATATACATACATATATATATATATATCAGACATTTTTAGAATTGTTGACCTTTTTATTTGATCTGAATGCAGAATTACCGCATTTATAATAGCCTCCTTATTCATAACTAATTGGTCACATAGTTGGAGCAGGATTCACTACAATTATAAATTATAAACTTTCCAGGAGCATTTCCAATAGCCTTTCTATCAGTATCCTTATTGTAATTATCATAGCACAGAACTTGCCTCCATTTTCTAGTGTAAGCTTCAAATCGTATGCGTTTCTTTTCATTCTCGGAATTCGTAATTTGCCTGGACCCTGTGTGTCAGGGAATTTTTGAAGCAGCCCTCTATTTCTCAGCAGACGTTTTCTATATTTCTGCTGTCATCAGGTCTTCCTGTGGTGTTTGTTTTTATTTTTTTATTTTTTTCAAATCCTCTTAGATCATTCCCATTTATTTGCATATTTATTTATTTATTTATTTCGTCCGATATCACATGAGGGGTCATTTCTTCTGCCTGATAGATTTTCTCTTATAATTGAAGGGAACTTTTGACACACAATACATTTCCTTTTGCAGATACTACACACTACTACAACTGCTACTGCACTGTTTTTGACAGTGACATCCAATGCACAATGGATTAGTATTGCATGGCTCTAGAGAATGTTCACTATTTAACCTACAATGTTTTTAACCTCACAAATATTTATTCTGTTCTTTCTTGGGGGATGAATGGTTTACAGTCAACAGTTCCATGTAATAGTGGGCACGGGGGGGTAATTTTTCCCACTACCCCTGTATTTCTGTACATCCTTTGTAACTTTCTTATTGAGGAGAAGCAAACAGTCATAAATTGAGAGAGCAGGGCCCAAGCAGGAAGAGAGACAGAGAGACATCTGCAGCTCTGATTTGTCACTAGCCCAGCATTTCCCTAGCTGGGTAAGTGTGACCAGGGGCTCAAAACAGGGTCTTGGGATTCCACATAGTTCCCTGGCAGCTCCACCAGCTGTTCCTCCAACCCATGCTCCCTTCGTTGTCCATGTAACTATCGATCTGCTCTAGGCATTTCTCATCTTCATATTCCAGAAACTTAACACTTCTCCCTTCCACCCATGAAACTTTGACCTTTTGCTAGGGTGCAAAACAGCAACTCCAATCCAAGTTATTTTCGGGACAAGTGTGTATGTCTCTGTGGGAAGGTGTGTGTGTGTGTGTGTGTGTGTGTGTGTGTGTGTGTAAGTGTGCATAAGTGTGTTTCAGTTAAGATTACCGCTGTTGTTTCTTTATTCCTGACACAGGGACTTAGGAACTGGGTTGTGTTATGACAAAGGAAGTTTCCACTGCACAAGTGGTTTTTCAAGTATGAATTGGCACATTGGATTGTGGACTCTGTTGTGCATTCTCCCAGGTGGTCCTCAGATGGGTTCTTTCCTTTGCTATTCCCATGCTGTGTGTAATTTTCTGGGTAGACTCAAAGAGGAGTGGCATGGGGAGCTCAGCTGCATTCTGCTGTATGTCCACAAGGTGGCGGCAAAGACCATAGTTGAGTGTAGTGATTCTGTGGAATGAGGAGAACTCTAGGAATTGTGGCCCGTGGACAGCAGGGTTGAAATTGACGTAGAGTGCCCTAGACATCTGTTCTTTCCTGTGGGGTGGGGGGATCCCCCATTTGGCTTTGCAAGTGGAAGGGGTTTCATTCTTTGCCTGGGATGACTCTACTGGGAGCTTGTGAATCCCTGTGCTCAGCTGCATTCTGCTGGGTGTCCACAAGAGGGCAGCACCAGGGCGGGACTAAGGCTCCATGGGGCAAGTGCCCTGAGGCACTGGGCTAGGAGAGTGGCGACAGTGTTTCTGGGTGTGCCCCAAGAGCATGGCCAGCCTAGCGCAGGCAGGCAGTGTCCTAAGGACGGGCCCAGACAGGAGCTGTGGGGGTCGTGTTTGCAGAAACAGGGCCTTCAGAGGATGGCAGAAAGTCCCCGGGGGCGGGCCTCAGAGCCCGTGCCCAATGAGCCTGAGGGGAGGGCCCAGTGGGTATTCATAGAGACAGCTGGCCAATCAGAGAGGAGGAACGTCACCCTCAGGGGCGTGAAGCAAGAGCTGGCCAATGAGAACAGAGGAGGAGTTGCGTGGGCGGGCCTCAGAGAGCAGCCCACCAATGAGAGCCTGGGTGCTGGCTCTGGGTGGGCGTACCCCTGGAGGTCAGCCAATCAGGGTCCAGCGGAAGTGCCTGGGGGGCGGGCCCTCGGAAGGCTGTCCAATGAGCGCCTGGGGCGGGCCTCGTGGGCGGAGCCCAGGCGGCTGGCCAATCATGGGGCAAGGGCGGTGACCTTCCTGGGCGTGCCTTAGGAACTGGCCTATCAGACTGCGCCCCTCAGACAGCAGCCCGCCAATGGGAGCCAAGAGAAGGCTGGCTGGGGGCGTGTCCCTGGGACACCAGGCCAATCAGAGTCGAGCGGAAGTGGCTGGTGGGCGGGCCTTCCGGAGGCTGCCCAATCAGCGTGCTGCAGGGCCGTGTGGGCGGTGCTCAAGGCCGCTGGCCAATCACTGACTAGGGGCCCGGACCCTCCTGGGCGTGTCCAAGCACACTGGCCAATGAGATTGCTGGTGGGGTTCTGGGCGTGGCCTAGGCCTCTGGCCTATCAGAGCCTGGCTGGCGCCCTGTGGGCGGGCCTTCTGAAGGAATCCCGCCAATGGGAGCTCAGAGCTGGCCTTAAAAGGCTGGGCGTGCTTCCAGGAAATGCGAAGCAGGGTTCAGCCCAGGGCCCTGCCTTGCAGAAGCTGTCCAGTGCGCATGTGTATAACTCCGTTTGTGCCTGTGCCTCTGTGGATTTGTGTGTGTGTGTGTGTGTGTGTGTGTGTGTGTCTGAGGGAGGGAGAGAGAGAGAGAACAACAGAATCACTGTGGCACAGGTGATTTTGTGCAAAACACTTGGCACATTCTGATTTACAGCTCAATATTGACACCAGGGCAGCTCTCCTTGGCCCTTGGTCACTTTTCTTCTTTTCAGATGTAAAGACACTGAAGAGGGAGAGGTTTTTGCCCTGAGGCTTGCACTGGGAACTAGCAGCTGCCCTGTTTGTGTTGCCAGACTAGGAAACCTGTGGTGCCTGTCCATGTGGAGAGTCTCCTGGATGAGTTCCTTCTCGAGCCTTTTTCGCTCGGTCCCGTTGGAGCTGCATATAGCTAATGATTTGGAGATTTTATTCCTTTGGACAATTCTTTTCCTGATGCGAAGTTTCTCTCCAGGTTTTAGCAATCAATTGTGTGAATGTCACATCGAATCCATTGTAGAAAATGACTACATCAGTGTCTCTCTCTCTCTTTCTCTCTCTCTCTCTCTCTCTATCTCTCTCTCTCTATATATATATGTATGTAACATGTAGAGGTCTGAAAATATTTTTTAGCTAGAGACCTGCACAGCTCTGGATTAGGGTAGCAATGTGGATACACCTGGCCCTTCTGAGCCACAGTCATGAGAGACATCTCACAGAGCCATATCGTATATCACTCTACAAATCTCTCTCAGCACAAACTACCACTGCCAAATCATCTACTTCCCTCTTGCTCTTTTTGTCCACCGAGTCTTATCCCAAAACTGTAAATCAAAGAAGAAATAGACATAGTGCAGTTCCCTGCACACAGGACAGGCTGAGGCTGGACCAGGGAGATGCAATACACCAGCCTGCATCTTGGCTGGAGCATCACTATGACTACTTCGAATTTGGAGAGGCGAGGGCAGTTTTGGAGAGTGGGCTGCCGGCCAAGGGTTGCTTCTCAGAGTGGCTAAGACCTAGATGTTCTAAGTGTTACCTTTCCTCACAAACATAAAATAGCAATGCCACTTGTAAGAAGTATGCATGGGCATGGAGGGTTTGTCTTCAGTGCTCTGGCACTGATCAACACAGGGCCAGAATTTCAGTCCTTGTCTGTCTCTGTCATTCTGTCTCTCTGACTGTCTCTACGTGCCTTCTTCACTGGGCCCTTACTGGAAGTCAGTGCATGCATCGTGAACTCAGCCTTCCTGGTGTTGAAATTTTCCTTTCTTTGCCCTTTGGATTATTTAGTCTCCTGCACATGGTGTAGTACAGAGGGGAACTGCGGAGACAGCGTTGCTGCTGCAGGTTCCAGGCATATGTCCATCTCCAGCTGCAGCTGTCCAGGCCCTCTGTGCTTGACTGCCATTCTCCAGGGCCCTGAGGCTGACACTCAGCCTCAATGCAGCCCTCCTCACCTTCCTGCACAGCATCCTTGTCCTTATTCCATGAGAGCCCCGGTCAAGGGAAGTGAAACTCGATCCCCCTGGCACACACACTGTGCTTTCCCTCTATTAAGCCAAATGGAAAGGATCTGTGGTACTGATGGCCACACCAGTGTCCAGATTTCCCATGCAAAACGGAAGCTTCCAGTGTTCAGAAAGAGGGTGTTTTGATGGCTGTGAAATGTCTTTTCCAAGTGCCTCATGGTGTTTCAAATCCCTTTGAAACCTGAAGTTCTTTCTTGTATCTAGGGAATATTTTCACCACTGGCCAGAAGGGCCGCCCAACTAGGAGCACAGCTATCCAGGGGTCAGGAGGTCTTCCAGCCTGCTAGCTCCTGGAGGGATTCCTGAGTATGTCCTCAGGGCCCAAGTGTAAAAGGTGTTTCCAATTGCCTTGATTAGCAGCAGCCAGGCCCTCAGGTGAGGGGCGGGGCTGTGATCTTGACTGGAAGCCCCTAATTTGGCCAATGGAGGCATCCATCTTTTTTTGTCTGTCCATAGCAAGGGCCCGGGGAGTTTGTGCTTCCTGCAAGCAGAGCGACATTGTATGGGACACTCATGCAAGCCTACTTCTAGGAATCTCTCTGAGTGTGATGAGTGGACACCAGGACACCATGATCAGGGATGTGAGGCCACAGGAGCAATTGCCTTAGCCGGACCCAAAGGGTAGGTGTAAGGGGCCGGGTTCATCCACTATTGTTTGGTTCAACACACTTCCCATCTATGTGGAAACACAGCCCTTTCTGGGTACTTTCTGGGCTTGTAATCTGCTGCCCTGAGCAGTGGACTGAGAGCCTGGAGGCTGAGTAGGCAGCCAAACGTGACTGGACAGGCTCAAGCCCCTGAATTCTGAGGGGTGCCCCAGCTTCCCCCATTGGCAGTGTTTGGATCATAGTGAGGCATGGCATTGATTCGGAACTCAGGAGAGTGAGACATGAGAGTCCCTTTGCATATGCATTCTTGCTTAGCCACAATCTGGGCTAGCTGGCTTGCCCTGACCAGATAGGTTCTCTGTACATAAGTTGCAGGAGAGGCTTGCTCCTTTGCCACCCATGCTCTGAGACTACTACAGGTGATCTCTGAGCACACACAGACACACACAAACAGACAGACACACACACACACACACACACACACACACACACATTACTGTCAGGTTGGTAGTAGAGCCTATGGTGAAGGCTGGGGCTGTCTGGGGTCTGTGGGCATGAGAGCTGCTGCCTTACAATCTCTACAAGCCAGGTTTGAACCTGTCATCAATGAACACAGTGTAGGAGGTTTTTGAATTCTCGTCTCTTTCCAACTCATCTATTTCTCTTCTCGCCTTCTCTATCTCTAACTCTCACATGCTCTCACACACTCTGTCTTCACTCATTAATATTTTACTTAGATTCTTATTTTACTGACAGGCCCAGATAGACAAAGAGAGTTACCAGAGCACTGCTGAGCTCTGGCTTGTTGTGTTGGCGATTTCACCTAGGCTACTGGAGCCTCAGTTTGTAAGTCTTTCTGACACAAGCCATATTCTGTCTCCTCATTTCCATGCCAGTATCACTCAGAGTTTATAATAAAGATATACATACATGTATATATATATACATATAGATTTATATATCTGTCATTTTTAGAATGTTCGACCTATGTATTTGACCTTCTTTCAGAATTACCACATTTATAACAGCCTAGTTTTTCTGAAATAATTGGCCATATAGTTGGAGCAGGATTCAATACAATTATAAATAATAGAACCTTCCAGTAGCATTTCTAATCGTGTTTCTATTAGCATCCTTATTGTAATTATCATGGCCCAGATCTTCCCTCCTTTTTCTAGTGTAAGCTTCAATACGTATGTGTTTGTTTTCTTTCTCCGGAAATCTTAATGACCCTGGACCCTGAAGTGTTAGGGAATTTTTGAAGCAGCCCTCTGTTTCTCAGCAGATGGTTTCTATGTTTCTGCTGTCATCAGGTCTTCTTGTGGTTTTTGTCTTTATTTATTTTTATTGTTTCAAGTCCTCCTAGATCATCCCCATTTATTTGCATATTTATTTATTTAGTCAGGTATCACATGTGGCATCATTTCTTCTGCTTGAGAGATTTTCTCTTATAACTGAAGGGAACTTTGGATGCACAATACATTTCCTGGGGCAAATACTACACACATATGGTGAAGGCTTGGGTTGTCTGGGGTCTGTGGGCATTAGAGCTGCTGCGTGACAATCTCTACAACCCAGGTTTGAACCTGTCATGAATGAACACAGCCTAGGGGGTTTTTGACTTCTGGTCTATTTCCAACTCTTCTATTTCTCTTCTCGCCATCTCTGTCTCTGACTCTCACAGGCTCTCTCTCACTCTGTCTGAACTCAGGAATATTTTACTTATATCCTTATTTTATTGACAGGCCCAGATATACAAAGAGAGTGGCCAGAGCACTGCTGAGCTCTGGCTGGTTTTGTTTGTGATTTCACCTAGGCTACTGGAGCCTCTGATTGGTAAGTCTCTCTGACTTAAGCCATATTCTGTCTCCTCATATCCATGGCAGTATCTCTCAGACTTTATAATAAAGATATACATCCATATACATATATAAATATACATATATATCTCTGTCATTTTTAGAATTGTCAACCTATGTAATTGATCTTAATCAGAATTCACACATTTACAACAGGTTCCTTTTTCCCTACTAATTGGCCACATAGTTGGAGCAGGATTCAATACAATTATAAATAATAGAACCTTCCAGTAGCATTTCTAATAGCATTTCTATCAGCATCCTTATTTTAATTATCATAGTACAGAACTTGCCTCCTTTCTCTAGTGTAAGCTTCAATAAATATGAGTTTCTTTTCATTCTCCCGAAATCTTAATTTCCCTGGACTCTGAAGGGTCTCGGAACTTTTGAAGCAGCCCTTGATTCACAGCAGATGGTTTCTATGTTTCTGCTGTCATCAGGTCTTCTTGTGCTTTTTGTTTTTATTTTTCATTTGTTTCAAATCCTCCTAGATAACCCCCATTTACTTGCATATTTATTTATTTATTTATTTATTTGGTTCTATATTACATGAGGGGTCCATTCTTCTGCTTGATAGATTTTTCTCTTATAATTGAAGGGAAGTTTACACTCACAATACATATCCTGTCGTAAATACTACACACATATGGTGAAGGCTGGGGTTGTCTGGGGTCTGTGGACAGGAGACTGATGCCTTACAATCTCGACAACCCAGGTTTGAACCTGTCATGTATGAACACAGAGTGGGAGCTTTTGGACTTCTGGTCTCTTTCCAACTCTTCTATTTCTCTTCTTGCCTTCTCTGTCTCTGACTCTCACAGGCTCTCACTCACTCTGTCTGCACTCATTAATATTTTACTTTTATATTATTTGACTGACAGGCCCAGATATACAAAGCGAGTCACCAGGGCCCGGCTGAGCTCTGGATTGTTTTGTTGGCGATTTCACCTAGGTTTCTGGAGCCTCAGCTTTGTAAGTCTCTCTGGCACAAGCCATACTCTGTCTCCTCATAGCCATGCCAGTATCCCTCATAGTTGATAATAAAGATACACATACATATATGTACATATACATACATACATATATATATATATATATATATATATATATCAGACATTTTTAGAATTGTTGACCTTTTTATTTGATCTGAATGCAGAATTACCGCATTTATAATAGCCTCCTTATTCATAACTAATTGGTCACATAGTTGGAGCAGGATTCACTACAATTATAAATTATAAACTTTCCAGGAGCATTTCCAATAGCCTTTCTATCAGTATCCTTATTGTAATTATCATAGCACAGAACTTGCCTCCATTTTCTAGTGTAAGCTTCAAATCGTATGCGTTTCTTTTCATTCTCGGAATTCGTAATTTGCCTGGACCCTGTGTGTCAGGGAATTTTTGAAGCAGCCCTCTATTTCTCAGCAGACGTTTTCTATATTTCTGCTGTCATCAGGTCTTCCTGTGGTGTTTGTTTTTATTTTTTTATTTTTTTCAAATCCTCTTAGATCATTCCCATTTATTTGCATATTTATTTATTTATTTATTTCGTCCGATATCACATGAGGGGTCATTTCTTCTGCCTGATAGATTTTCTCTTATAATTGAAGGGAACTTTTGACACACAATACATTTCCTTTTGCAGATACTACACACTACTACAACTGCTACTGCACTGTTTTTGACAGTGACATCCAATGCACAATGGATTAGTATTGCATGGCTCTAGAGAATGTTCACTATTTAACCTACAATGTTTTTAACCTCACAAATATTTATTCTGTTCTTTCTTGGGGGATGAATGGTTTACAGTCAACAGTTCCATGTAATAGTGGGCACGGGGGGGTAATTTTTCCCACTACCCCTGTATTTCTGTACATCCTTTGTAACTTTCTTATTGAGGAGAAGCAAACAGTCATAAATTGAGAGAGCAGGGCCCAAGCAGGAAGAGAGACAGAGAGACATCTGCAACTCTGATTTGTCACTAGTCCAGCTTTTCCCTAGCTGGGTAAGTGTGACCAGGGGCTCAAAACAGGGTCTTGGGATTCCACATAGTTCCCTGGCAGCTCCACCAGCTGTTCCTCCAACCCATGCTCCCTTCGTTGTCCATGTAACTATCGATCTGCTCTAGGCATTTCTCACCTTCATATGCCAGAAACTTAACACTTCTCCCTTCCACCCATGAAACTTTGACCTTTTGCTAGGGTGCAAAACAGCAACTCCAATCCAAGTTATTTTCGGGACAAGTGTGTACGTCTCTGTGGGAAGGTGTGTGTGTGTGTGTGTGTGTGTGTAAGTGTGCATAAGTGTGTTTCAGTTAAGATTACCGCTGTTGTTTCTTTATTCCTGACACAGGGACTTAGGAACTGGGTTGTGTTATGACAAAGGAAGTTTCCACTGCACAAGTGGTTTTTCAAGTATGAATTGGCACATTGGATTGTGGACTCTGTTGTGCATTCTCCCAGGTGGTCCTCAGATGGGTTCTTTCCTTTGCTATTCCCATGCTGTGTGTAATTTTCTGGGTAGACTCAAAGAGGAGTGGCATGGGGAGCTCAGCTGCATTCTGCTGTATGTCCACAAGGTGGCGGCAAAGACCATAGTTGAGTGTAGTGATTCTGTGGAATGAGGAGAACTCTAGGAATTGTGGCCCGTGGACAGCAGGGTTGAAATTGACGTAGAGTGCCCTAGACATCTGTTCTTTCCTGTGGGGTGGGGGGATCCCCCATTTGGCTTTGCAAGTGGAAGGGGTTTCTCTCTTTGCCTGGGATGACTCTACTGGGAGCTTGTGAATCCCTGTGCTCAGCTGCATTCTGCTGGGTGTCCACAAGAGGGCAGCACCAGGGCGGGACTAAGGCTCCATGGGGCAAGTGCCCTGAGGCACTGGGCTAGGAGAGTGGCGACAGTGTTTCTGGGTGTGCCCCAAGAGCATGGCCAGCCTAGCGCAGGCAGGCAGTGTCCTAAGGACGGGCCCAGACAGGAGCTGTGGGGGTCGTGTTTGCAGAAACAGGGCCTTCAGAGGATGGCAGAAAGTCCCCGGGGGCGGGCCTCAGAGCCCGTGCCCAATGAGCCTGAGGGGAGGGCCCAGTGGGTATTCATAGAGACAGCTGGCCAATCAGAGAGGAGGAACGTCACCCTCAGGGGCGTGAAGCAAGAGCTGGCCAATGAGAACAGAGGAGGAGTTGCGTGGGCGGGCCTCAGAGAGCAGCCCACCAATGAGAGCCTGGGTGCTGGCTCTGGGTGGGCGTACCCCTGGAGGTCAGCCAATCAGGGTCCAGCGGAAGTGCCTGGGGGGCGGGCCCTCGGGAGGCTGTCCAATGAGCGCCTGGGGCGGGCCTCGTTGGCGGAGCCCAGGAGGCTGGCCAATCATGGGGCAAGGGCGGTGACCTTCCTGGGCGTGCCTTAGGAACTGGCCTATCAGATGGCGCCCCTCAGACAGCAGCCCGCCAATGGGAGCCAAGAGAAGGCTGGCTGGGGGCGTGTCCCTGGGACACCAGGCCAATCAGAGTCGAGCGGAAGTGGCTGGTGGGCGGGCCTTCCGGAGGCTGCCCAATCAGCGTGCTGCAGGGCCGTGTGGGCGGTGCTCAAGGCCGCTGGCCAATCACTGACTAGGGGCCCGGACCCTCCTGGGCGTGTCCAAGCACACTGGCCAATGAGATTGCTGGTGGGGTTCTGGGCGTGGCCTAGGCCTCTGGCCTATCAGAGCCTGGCTGGCGCCCTGTGGGCGGGCCTTCTGAAGAAATCCCGCCAATGGGAGCTCAGAGCTGGCCTTAAAAGGCTGGGCGTGCTTCCAGGAAATGCGAAGCAGGGTTCAGCCCAGGGCCCTGCCTTGCAGAATCTGTCCAGTGCGCATGTGTATAACTCCGTTTGTGCCTGTGCCTCTGTGTATTTGTGTGTGTGTGTGTGTGTGTGTGTGTGTGTGTGTGTGTGTCTGAGGGAGGGAGAGAGAGAGAGAACAACAGAATCACTGTGGCACAGGTGATTTTGTGCAAAACACTTGGCACATTCTGATTTACAGCTCAATATTGACACCAGGGCAGCTCTCCTTGGCCCTTGGTCACTTTTCTTCTTTTCAGATGTAAAGACACTGAAGAGGGAGAGGTTTTTGCCCTGAGGCTTGCACTGGGAACTAGCAGCTGCCCTGTTTGTGTTGCCAGACTAGGAAACCTGTGGTGCCTGTCCATGTGGAGAGTCTCCTGGATGAGTTCCTTCTCGAGCCTTTTTCGCTCGGTCCCGTTGGAGCTGCATATAGCTAATGATTTGGAGATTTTATTCCTTTGGACAATTCTTTTCCTGATGCGAAGTTTCTCTCCAGGTTTTAGCAATCAATTGTGTGAATGTCACATCGAATCCATTGTAGAAAATGACTACATCAGTGTCTCTCTCTCTCTTTCTCTCTCTCTCTCTCTATCTCTCTCTCTCTATATATATATGTATGTAACATGTAGAGGTCTGAAAATATTTTTTAGCTAGAGACCTGCACAGCTCTGGATTAGGGTAGCAATGTGGATACACCTGGCCCTTCTGAGCCACAGTCATGAGAGACATCTCACAGAGCCATATCGTATATCACTCTACAAATCTCTCTCAGCACAAACTACCACTGCCAAATCATCTACTTCCCTCTTGCTCTTTTTGTCCACCGAGTCTTATCCCAAAACTGTAAATCAAAGAAGAAATAGACATAGTGCAGTTCCCTGCACACAGGACAGGCTGAGGCTGGACCAGGGAGATGCAATACGCCAGCCTGCATCTTGGCTGGAGCATCACTATGACTACTTCGAATTTGGAGAGGCGAGGGCAGTTTTGGAGAGTGGGCTGCCGGCCAAGGGTTGCTTCTCAGAGTGGCTAAGACCTAGATGTTCTAAGTGTTACCTTTCCTCACAAACATAAAATAGCAATGCCACTTGTAAGAAGTATGCATGGGCATGGAGGGTTTGTCTTCAGTGCTCTGGCACTGATCAACACAGGGCCAGAATTTCAGTCCTTGTCTGTCTCTGTCATTCTGTCTCTCTGACTGTCTCTACGTGCCTTCTTCACTGGGCCCTTACTGGAAGTCAGTGCATGCATCGTGAACTCAGCCTTCCTGGTGTTGAAATTTTCCTTTCTTTGCCCTTTGGATTATTTAGTCTCCTGCACATGGTGTAGTACAGAGGGGAACTGCGGAGACAGCGTTGCTGCTGCAGGTTCCAGGCATATGTCCATCTCCAGCTGCATCTGTCCAGGCCCTCTGTGCTTGACTGCCATTCTCCAGGGCCCTGAGGCTGACACTCAGCCTCAATGCAGCCCTCCTCACCTTCCTGCACAGCATCCTTGTCCTTATTCCATGAGAGCCCCGGTCAAGGGAAGTGAAACTCGATCCCCCTGGCACACACACTGTGCTTTCCCTCTATTAAGCCAAATGGAAAGGATCTGTGGTACTGATGGCCACACCAGTGTCCAGATTTCCCATGCAAAACGGAAGCTTCCAGTGTTCAGAAAGAGGGTGTTTTGATGGCTGTGAAATGTCTTTTCCAAGTGGCTCATGGTGTTTCAAATCCCTTTGAAACCTGAAGTTCTTTCTTGTATCTAGGGAATATTTTCACCACTGGCCAGAAGGGCCGCCCAACTAGGAGCACAGCTATCCAGGGGTCAGGAGGTCTTCCAGCCTGCTAGCTCCTGGAGGGATTCCTGAGTATGTCCTCAGGGCCCAAGTGTAAAAGGTGTTTCCAATTGCCTTGATTAGCAGCAGCCAGGCCCTCAGGTGAGGGGCGGGGCTGTGATCTTGACTGGAAGCCCCTAATTTGGCCAATGGAGGCATCCATCTTTTTTTGTCTGTCCATAGCAAGGGCCCGGGGAGTTTGTGCTTCCTGCAAGCAGAGCGACATTGTATGGGACACTCATGCAACCCTACTTCTAGGAATCTCTCTGAGTGTGATGAGTGGACACCAGGACACCATGATCAGGGATGTGAGGCCACAGGAGCAATTGCCTTAGCCGGACCCAAAGGGTAGGTGTAAGGGGCCGGGTTCATCCACTATTGTTTGGTTCAACACACTTCCCATCTATGTGGAAACACAGCCCTTTCTGGGTACTTTCTGGGCTTGTAATCTGCTGCCCTGAGCAGTGGACTGAGAGCCTGGAGGCTGAGTAGGCAGCCAAACGTGACTGGACAGGCTCAAGCCCCTGAATTCTGAGGGGTGCCCCAGCTTCCCCCATTGGCAGTGTTTGGATCATAGTGAGGCATGGCATTGATTCGGAACTCAGGAGAGTGAGACATGAGAGTCCCTTTGCATATGCATTCTTGCTTAGCCACAATCTGGGCTAGCTGGCTTGCCCTGACCAGATAGGTTCTCTGTACATAAGTTGCAGGAGAGGCTTGCTCCTTTGCCACCCATGCTCTGAGACTACTACAGGTGATCTCTGAGCACACACAGACACACACAAACAGACAGACACACACACACACACACACACACACACACACACATTACTGTCAGGTTGGTAGTAGAGCCTATGGTGAAGGCTGGGGCTGTCTGGGGTCTGTGGGCATGAGAGCTGCTGCCTTACAATCTCTACAAGCCAGGTTTGAACCTGTCATCAATGAACACAGTGTAGGAGGTTTTTGAATTCTGGTCTCTTTCCAACTCATCTATTTCTCTTCTCGCCTTCTCTATCTCTAACTCTCACATGCTCTCACACACTCTGTCTTCACTCATTAATATTTTACTTAGATTCTTATTTTACTGACAGGCCCAGATAGACAAAGAGAGTTACCAGAGCATTGCTGAGCTCTGGCTTGTTGTGTTGGCGATTTCACCTAGGCTACTGGAGCCTCAGTTTGTAAGTCTTTCTGACACAAGCCATATTCTGTCTCCTCATTTCCATGCCAGTATCACTCAGAGTTTATAATAAAGATATACATACATGTATATATATACATATAGATTTATATATCTGTCATTTTTAGAATGTTCGACCTATGTATTTGACCTTCTTTCAGAATTACCACATTTATAACAGCCTAGTTTTTCTGAAATAATTGGCCATATAGTTGGAGCAGGATTCAATACAATTATAAATAATAGAACCTTCCAGTAGCATTTCTAATCGTGTTTCTATTAGCATCCTTATTGTAATTATCATGGCCCAGATCTTCCCTCCTTTTTCTAGTGTAAGCTTCAATACGTATGTGTTTGTTTTCTTTCTCCGGAAATCTTAATGACCCTGGACCCTGAAGTGTTAGGGAATTTTTGAAGCAGCCCTCTGTTTCTCAGCAGATGGTTTCTATGTTTCTGCTGTCATCAGGTCTTCTTGTGGTTTTTGTCTTTATTTATTTTTATTGTTTCAAGTCCTCCTAGATCATCCCCATTTATTTGCATATTTATTTATTTAGTCAGGTATCACATGTGGCATCATTTCTTCTGCTTGAGAGATTTTCTCTTATAACTGAAGGGAACTTTGGATGCACAATACATTTCCTGGGGCAAATACTACACACATATGGTGAAGGCTTGGGTTGTCTGGGGTCTGTGGGCATTAGAGCTGCTGCGTGACAATCTCTACAACCCAGGTTTGAACCTGTCATGAATGAACACAGCCTAGGGGGTTTTTGACTTCTGGTCTATTTCCAACTCTTCTATTTCTCTTCTCGCCATCTCTGTCTCTGACTCTCACAGGCTCTCTCTCACTCTGTCTGAACTCAGGAATATTTTACTTATATCCTTATTTTATTGACAGGCCCAGATATACAAAGAGAGTGGCCAGAGCACTGCTGAGCTCTGGCTGGTTTTGTTTGTGATTTCACCTAGGCTACTGGAGCCTCTGATTGGTAAGTCTCTCTGACTTAAGCCATATTCTGTCTCCTCATATCCATGGCAGTATCTCTCAGACTTTATAATAAAGATATACATCCATATACATATATAAATATACATATATATCTCTGTCATTTTTAGAATTGTCAACCTATGTAATTGATCTTAATCAGAATTCACACATTTACAACAGGTTCCTTTTTCCCTACTAATTGGCCACATAGTTGGAGCAGGATTCAATACAATTATAAATAATAGAACCTTCCAGTAGCATTTCTAATAGCATTTCTATCAGCATCCTTATTTTAATTATCATAGTACAGAACTTGCCTCCTTTCTCTAGTGTAAGCTTCAATAAATATGAGTGTCTTTTCATTCTCCCGAAATCTTAATTTCCCTGGACTCTGAAGGGTCTCGGAACTTTTGAAGCAGCCCTTGATTCACAGCAGATGGTTTCTATGTTTCTGCTGTCATCAGGTCTTCTTGTGCTTTTTGTTTTTATTTTTCATTTGTTTCAAATCCTCCTAGATAACCCCCATTTACTTGCATATTTATTTATTTATTTATTTATTTGGTTCTATATTACATGAGGGGTCCATTCTTCTGCTTGATAGATTTTTCTCTTATAATTGAAGGGAAGTTTACACTCACAATACATATCCTGTCGTAAATACTACACACATATGGTGAAGGCTGGGGTTGTCTGGGGTCTGTGGACAGGAGACTGATGCCTTACAATCTCGACAACCCAGGTTTGAACCTGTCATGTATGAACACAGAGTGGGAGCTTTTGGACTTCTGGTCTCTTTCCAACTCTTCTATTTCTCTTCTTGCCTTCTCTGTCTCTGACTCTCACAGGCTCTCACTCACTCTGTCTGCACTCATTAATATTTTACTTTTATATTATTTGACTGACAGGCCCAGATATACAAAGCGAGTCACCAGGGCCCGGCTGAGCTCTGGATTGTTTTGTTGGCGATTTCACCTAGGTTTCTGGAGCCTCAGCTTTGTAAGTCTCTCTGGCACAAGCCATACTCTGTCTCCTCATAGCCATGCCAGTATCCCTCATAGTTGATAATAAAGATACACATACATATATGTACATATACATATATATATATATATATATATCAGACATTTTTAGAATTGTTGACCTTTTTATTTGATCTGAATGCAGAATTACCGCATTTATAATAGCCTCCTTATTCATAACTAATTGGTCACATAGTTGGAGCAGGATTCACTACAATTATAAATTATAAACTTTCCAGGAGCATTTCCAATAGCCTTTCTATCAGTATCCTTATTGTAATTATCATAGCACAGAACTTGCCTCCATTTTCTAGTGTAAGCTTCAAATCGTATGCGTTTCTTTTCATTCTCGGAATTCGTAATTTGCCTGGACCCTGTGTGTCAGGGAATTTTTGAAGCAGCCCTCTATTTCTCAGCAGACGTTTTCTATATTTCTGCTGTCATCAGGTCTTCCTGTGGTGTTTGTTTTTATTTTTTTATTTTTTTCAAATCCTCTTAGATCATTCCCATTTATTTGCATATTTATTTATTTATTTATTTCGTCCGATATCACATGAGGGGTCATTTCTTCTGCCTGATAGATTTTCTCTTATAATTGAAGGGAACTTTTGACACACAATACATTTCCTTTTGCAGATACTACACACTACTACAACTGCTACTGCACTGTTTTTGACAGTGACATCCAATGCACAATGGATTAGTATTGCATGGCTCTAGAGAATGTTCACTATTTAACCTACAATGTTTTTAACCTCACAAATATTTATTCTGTTCTTTCTTGGGGGATGAATGGTTTACAGTCAACAGTTCCATGTAATAGTGGGCACGGGGGGGGTAATTTTTCCCACTACCCCTGTATTTCTGTACATCCTTTGTAACTTTCTTATTGAGGAGAAGCAAACAGTCATAAATTGAGAGAGCAGGGCCCAAGCAGGAAGAGAGACAGAGAGACATCTGCAGCTCTGATTTGTCACTAGCCCAGCTTTTCCCTAGCTGGGTAAGTGTGACCAGGGGCTCAAAACAGGGTCTTGGGATTCCACATAGTTCCCTGGCAGCTCCACCAGCTGTTCCTCCAACCCATGCTCCCTTCGTTGTCCATGTAACTATCGATCTGCTCTAGGCATTTCTCATCTTCATATGCCAGAAACTTAACACTTCTCCCTTCCACCAATGAAACTTTGACCTTTTGCTAGGGTGCAAAACAGCAACTCCAATCCAAGTTATTTTCGGGACAAGTGTGTATGTCTCTGTGGGAAGGTGTGTGTGTGTGTGTGTGTGTGTGTGTGTGTGTGTAAGTGTGCATAAGTGTGTTTCAGTTAAGATTACCGCTGTTGTTTCTTTATTCCTGACACAGGGACTTAGGAACTGGGTTGTGTTATGACAAAGGAAGTTTCCACTGCACAAGTGGTTTTTCAAGTATGAATTGGCACATTGGATTGTGGACTCTGTTGTGCATTCTCCCAGGTGGTCCTCAGATGGGTTCTTTCCTTTGCTATTCCCATGCTGTGTGTAATTTTCTGGGTAGACTCAAAGAGGAGTGGCATGGGGAGCTCAGCTGCATTCTGCTGTATGTCCACA
The DNA here is from genome assembly GCF_950295315.1 of Erinaceus europaeus. Taxonomy (NCBI): domain Eukaryota; kingdom Metazoa; phylum Chordata; class Mammalia; order Eulipotyphla; family Erinaceidae; genus Erinaceus; species Erinaceus europaeus. The sequence goes on along the minus strand of NC_080176.1, from coordinate 90,470,374 downwards.
AGGTGGCGGCAAAGACCATAGTTGAGTGTAGTGATTCTGTGGAATGAGGAGAACTCTAGGAATTGTGGCCCGTGGACAGCAGGGTTGAAATTGACGTAGAGTGCCCTAGACATCTGTTCTTTCCTGTGGGGTGGGGGGATCCCCCATTTGGCTTTGCAAGTGGAAGGGGTTTCACTCTTTGCCTGGGATGACTCTACTGGGAGCTTGTGAATCCCTGTGCTCAGCTGCATTCTGCTGGGTGTCCACAAGAGGGCAGCACCAGGGCGGGACTAAGGCTCCATGGGGCAAGTGCCCTGAGGCACTGGGCTAGGAGAGTGGCGACAGTGTTTCTGGGTGTGCCCCAAGAGCATGGCCAGCCTAGCGCAGGCAGGCAGTGTCCTAAGGACGGGCCCAGACAGGAGCTGTGGGGGTCGTGTTTGCAGAAACAGGGCCTTCAGAGGATGGCAGAAAGTCCCCGGGGGCGGGCCTCAGAGCCCGTGCCCAATGAGCCTGAGGGGAGGGCCCAGTGGGTATTCATAGAGACAGCTGGCCAATCAGAGAGGAGGAACGTCACCCTCAGGGGCGTGAAGCAAGAGCTGGCCAATGAGAACAGAGGAGGAGTTGCGTGGGCGGGCCTCAGAGAGCAGCCCACCAATGAGAGCCTGGGTGCTGGCTCTGGGTGGGCGTACCCCTGGAGGTCAGCCAATCAGGGTCCAGCGGAAGTGCCTGGGGGGCGGGCCCTCGGGAGGCTGTCCAATGAGCGCCTGGGGCGGGCCTCGTTGGCGGAGCCCAGGAGGCTGGCCAATCATGGGGCAAGGGCGGTGACCTTCCTGGGCGTGCCTTAGGAACTGGCCTATCAGATGGCGCCCCTCAGACAGCAGCCCGCCAATGGGAGCCAAGAGAAGGCTGGCTGGGGGCGTGTCCCTGGGACACCAGGCCAATCAGAGTCGAGCGGAAGTGGCTGGTGGGCGGGCCTTCCGGAGGCTGCCCAATCAGCGTGCTGCAGGGCCGTGTGGGCGGTGCTCAAGGCCGCTGGCCAATCACTGACTAGGGGCCCGGACCCTCCTGGGCGTGTCCAAGCACACTGGCCAATGAGATTGCTGGTGGGGTTCTGGGCGTGGCCTAGGCCTCTGGCCTATCAGAGCCTGGCTGGCGCCCTGTGGGCGGGCCTTCTGAAGAAATCCCGCCAATGGGAGCTCAGAGCTGGCCTTAAAAGGCTGGGCGTGCTTCCAGGAAATGCGAAGCAGGGTTCAGCCCAGGGCCCTGCCTTGCAGAATCTGTCCAGTGCGCATGTGTATAACTCCGTTTGTGCCTGTGCCTCTGTGTATTTGTGTGTGTGTGTGTGTGTGTGTGTGTGTGTGTGTGTGTGTGTCTGAGGGAGGGAGAGAGAGAGAGAACAACAGAATCACTGTGGCACAGGTGATTTTGTGCAAAACACTTGGCACATTCTGATTTACAGCTCAATATTGACACCAGGGCAGCTCTCCTTGGCCCTTGGTCACTTTTCTTCTTTTCAGATGTAAAGACACTGAAGAGGGAGAGGTTTTTGCCCTGAGGCTTGCACTGGGAACTAGCAGCTGCCCTGTTTGTGTTGCCAGACTAGGAAACCTGTGGTGCCTGTCCATGTGGAGAGTCTCCTGGATGAGTTCCTTCTCGAGCCTTTTTCGCTCGGTCCCGTTGGAGCTGCATATAGCTAATGATTTGGAGATTTTATTCCTTTGGACAATTCTTTTCCTGATGCGAAGTTTCTCTCCAGGTTTTAGCAATCAATTGTGTGAATGTCACATCGAATCCATTGTAGAAAATGACTACATCAGTGTCTCTCTCTCTCTTTCTCTCTCTCTCTCTCTATCTCTCTCTCTCTATATATATATGTATGTAACATGTAGAGGTCTGAAAATATTTTTTAGCTAGAGACCTGCACAGCTCTGGATTAGGGTAGCAATGTGGATACACCTGGCCCTTCTGAGCCACAGTCATGAGAGACATCTCACAGAGCCATATCGTATATCACTCTACAAATCTCTCTCAGCACAAACTACCACTGCCAAATCATCTACTTCCCTCTTGCTCTTTTTGTCCACCGAGTCTTATCCCAAAACTGTAAATCAAAGAAGAAATAGACATAGTGCAGTTCCCTGCACACAGGACAGGCTGAGGCTGGACCAGGGAGATGCAATACGCCAGCCTGCATCTTGGCTGGAGCATCACTATGACTACTTCGAATTTGGAGAGGCGAGGGCAGTTTTGGAGAGTGGGCTGCCGGCCAAGGGTTGCTTCTCAGAGTGGCTAAGACCTAGATGTTCTAAGTGTTACCTTTCCTCACAAACATAAAATAGCAATGCCACTTGTAAGAAGTATGCATGGGCATGGAGGGTTTGTCTTCAGTGCTCTGGCACTGATCAACACAGGGCCAGAATTTCAGTCCTTGTCTGTCTCTGTCATTCTGTCTCTCTGACTGTCTCTACGTGCCTTCTTCACTGGGCCCTTACTGGAAGTCAGTGCATGCATCGTGAACTCAGCCTTCCTGGTGTTGAAATTTTCCTTTCTTTGCCCTTTGGATTATTTAGTCTCCTGCACATGGTGTAGTACAGAGGGGAACTGCGGAGACAGCGTTGCTGCTGCAGGTTCCAGGCATATGTCCATCTCCAGCTGCATCTGTCCAGGCCCTCTGTGCTTGACTGCCATTCTCCAGGGCCCTGAGGCTGACACTCAGCCTCAATGCAGCCCTCCTCACCTTCCTGCACAGCATCCTTGTCCTTATTCCATGAGAGCCCCGGTCAAGGGAAGTGAAACTCGATCCCCCTGGCACACACACTGTGCTTTCCCTCTATTAAGCCAAATGGAAAGGATCTGTGGTACTGATGGCCACACCAGTTCCAGATTTCCCATGCAAAACGGAAGCTTCCAGTGTTCAGAAAGAGGGTGTTTTGATGGCTGTGAAATGTCTTTTCCAAGTGCCTCATGGTGTTTCAAATCCCTTTGAAACCTGAAGTTCTTTCTTGTATCTAGGGAATATTTTCACCACTGGCCAGAAGGGCCGCCCAACTAGGAGCATAGCAATCCAGGGGTCAGGAGGTCTTCCAGCCTGCTAGCTCCTGGAGGGATTCCTGAGTATGTCCTCAGGGCCCAAGTGTAAAAGGTGTTTCCAATTGCCTTGATTAGCAGCAGCCAGGCCCTCAGGTGAGGGGCGGGGCTGTGATCTTGACTGGAAGCCCCTAATTTGGCCAATGGAGGCATCCATCTTTTTTTGTCTGTCCATAGCAAGGGCCCGGGGAGTTTGTGCTTCCTGCAAGCAGAGCGACATTGTATGGGACACTCATGCAAGCCTACTTCTGGGAATCTCTCTGAGTGTGATGTGTGGACACCAGGACACCATGATCAGGGATGTGAGGCCACAGGAGCAATTGCCTTAGCCGGACCCAAAGGGTAGGTGTAAGGGGCCGGGTTCATGCACTATTGTTTGGTTCAACACACTTCCCATCTAAGTGGAAACACAGCCCTTTCTGGGTACTTTCTGGGCTTGTAATCTGCTTCCCTGAGCAGTGGACTGAGAGCCTGGAGGCTGAGTAGGCAGCCAAACGTGACTGGACAGGCTCAAGCCCCTGAATTCTGAGGGGTGCCCCAGCTTCCCCCATTGGCAGTGTTTGGATCATAGTGAGGCATGACATTGATTCGGAACTCAGGAGAGTGAGACATGAGAGTCCCTTTGCATATGCATTCTTGCTTAGCCACAATCTGGGCTAGCGGGCTTGCCCTGACCAGATAGGTTCTCTGTACATAAGTTGCAGGAGAGGCTGGCTCCCTTGCCACCCATGCTCTGAGACTACTTCAGGTGATCTCTGAGCACACACAGACACACACAAACAGACAGACACACACACACACACACACACACACATTACTGTCAGGTTGGTAGTAGAGCCTATGGTGAAGGCTGGGGCTGTCTGGGGTCTGTGGGCATGAGAGCTGCTGCCTCACAATCTCTACAAGCCAGGTTTGAACCTGTCATCAATGAACACAGTGTAGGAGGTTTTTGAATTCTGGTCTCTTTCCAACTCATCTATTTCTCTTCTCGCCTTCTCTATCTCTAACTCTCACATGCTCTCACACACTCTGTCTTGACTCATTAATATTTTACTTAGATTCTTATTTTACTGACAGGCCCAGATAGACAAAGAGAGTTACCAGAGCACTGCTGAGCTCTGGCTTGTTGTGTTGGCGATTTCACCTAGGCTACTGGAGCCTCAGTTTGTAAGTCTTTCTGACACAAGCCATATTCTGTCTCCTCATTTCCATGCCAGTATCACTCAGAGTTTATAATAAAGATATACATACATGTATATATATATACATATAGATTTATATATCTGTCATTTTTAGAATGTTCGACCTATGTATTTGACCTTCTTTCAGAATTACCACATTTATAACAGCCTAGTTTTTCTGAAATAATTGGCCATATAGTTGGAGCAGGATTCAATACAATTATAAATAATAGAACCTTCCAGTAGCATTTCTAATCGTGTTTCTATTAGCATCCTTATTGTAATTATCATGCCCCAGATCTTCCCTCCTTTTTCTAGTGTAAGCTTCAATACGTATGTGTTTGTTTTCTTTCTCCGGAAATCTTAATGTCCCTGGACCCTGAAGTGTTAGGGAATTTTTGAAGCAGCCCTCTGTTTCTCAGCAGATGGTTTCTATGTTTCTGCTGTCATCAGGTCTTCTTGTGGTTTTTGTCTTTATTTATTTTTATTGTTTCAAGTCCTCCTAGATCATCCCCATTTATTTGCATATTTATTTATTTAGTCAGGTATCACATGTGGCATCATTTCTTCTGCTTGAGAGATTTTCTCTTATAACTGAAGGGAACTTTGGATGCACAATACATTTCCTGGGGCAAATACTACACACATATGGTGAAGGCTTGGGTTGTCTGGGGTCTGTGGGCATTAGAGCTGCTGCGTGACAATCTCTACAACCCAGGTTTGAACCTGTCATGAATGAACACAGCCTAGGGGTTTTTTGACTTCTGGTCTATTTCCAACTCTTCTATTTCTCTTCTCGCCATCTCTGTCTCTGACTCTCACAGGCTCTCTCTCACTCTGTCTGAACTCAGGAATATTTTACTTATATCCTTATTTTATTGACAGGCCCAGATATACAAAGAGAGTGGCCAGAGCACTGCTGAGCTCTGGCTGGTTTTGTTTGTGATTTCACCTAGGCTACTGGAGCCTCTGATTGGTAAGTCTCTCTGACTTAAGCCATATTCTGTCTCCTCATATCCATGGCAGTATCTCTCAGACTTTATAATAAAGATATACATCCATATACATATATAAATATACATATATATCTCTGTCATTTTTAGAATTGTCAACCTATGTAATTGATCTTAATCAGAATTCACACATTTACAACAGGTTCCTTTTTCCATACTAATTGGCCACATAGTTGGAGCAGGATTCAATACAATTATAAATAATAGAACCTTCCAGTAGCATTTCTAATAGCATTTCTATCAGCATCCTTATTTTAATTATCATAGTACAGAACTTGCCTCCTTTCTCTAGTGTAAGCTTCAATAAATATGAGTTTCTTTTCATTCTCCCGAAATCTTAATTTCCCTGGACTCTGAAGGGTCTCGGAACTTTTGAAGCAGCCCTTGATTCACAGCAGATGGTTTCTATGTTTCTGCTGTCATCAGGTCTTCTTGTGCTTTTTGTTTTTATTTTTCATTTGTTTCAAATCCTCCTAGATAACCCCCATTTACTTGCATATTTATTTATTTATTTATTTTTTTATTTATTTGGTTCTATATTACATGAGGGGTCCATTCTTCTGCTTGATAGATTTTTCTCTTATAATTGAAGGGAAGTTTACACTCACAATACATATCCTGTCATAAATACTACACACATATGGTGAAGGCTGGGGTTGTCTGGGGTCTGTGGACAGGAGACTGATGCCTTACAATCTCGACAACCCAGGTTTGAACCTGTCATGTATGAACACAGAGTGGGAGCTTTTGGACTTCTGGTCTCTTTCCAACTCTTCTATTTCTCTTCTTGCCTTCTCTGTCTCTGACTCTCACAGGCTCTCACTCACTCTGTCTGCACTCATTAATATTTTACTTTTATATTATTTGACTGACAGGCCCAGATATACAAAGCGAGTCACCAGGGCCCGGCTGAGCTCTGGATTGTTTTGTTGGCGATTTCACCTAGGTTTCTGGAGCCTCAGCTTTGTAAGTCTCTCTGGCACAAGCCATACTCTGTCTCCTCATAGCCATGCCAGTATCCCACATAGTTGATAATAAAGATACACATACATATATGTACATATACATACATATATATATATATATCAGACATTTTTAGAATTGTTGACCTTTTTATTTGATCTGAATGCAGAATTACCGCATTTATAATAGCCTCCTTATTCATAACTAATTGGTCACATAGTTGGAGCAGGATTGACTACAATTATAAATTATAAACTTTCCAGGAGCATTTCCAATAGCCTTTCTATCAGTATCCTTATTGTAATTATCATAGCACAGAACTTGCCTCCATTTTCTAGTGTAAGCTTCAAATCGTATGCGTTTCTTTTCATTCTCGGAATTCGTAATTTGCCTGGACCCTGTGTGTCAGGGAATTTTTGAAGCAGCCCTCTATTTCTCAGCAGACGTTTTCTATATTTCTGCTGTCATCAGGTCTTCCTGTGGTGTTTGTTTTTATTTTTTTATTTTTTTCAAATCCTCTTAGATCATTCCCATTTATTTGCATATTTATTTATTTATTTATTTCGTCCGATATCACATGAGGGGTCATTTCTTCTGCCTGATAGATTTTCTCTTATAATTGAAGGGAACTTTTGACACACAATACATTTCCTTTTGCAGATACTACACACTACTACAACTGCTACTGCACTGTTTTTGACAGTGACATCCAATGCACAATGGATTAGTATTGCATGGCTCTAGAGAATGTTCACTATTTAACCTACAATGTTTTTAACCTCACAAATATTTATTCTGTTCTTTCTTGGGGGATGAATGGTTTACAGTCAACAGTTCCATGTAATAGTGGGCACGGGGGGGGGTAATTTTTCCCACTACCCCTGTATTTCTGTACATCCTTTGTAACTTTCTTATTGAGGAGAAGCAAACAGTCATAAATTGAGAGAGCAGGGCCCAAGCAGGAAGAGAGACAGAGAGACATCTGCAGCTCTGATTTGTCACTAGCCCAGCTTTTCCCTAGCTGGGTAAGTGTGACCAGGGGCTCAAAACAGGGTCTTGGGATTCCACATAGTTCCCTGGCAGCTCCACCAGCTGTTCCTCCAACCCATGCTCCCTTCGTTGTCCATGTAACTATCGATCTGCTCTAGGCATTTCTCATCTTCATATGCCAGAAACTTAACACTTCTCCCTTCCACCCATGAAACTTTGACCTTTTGCTAGGGTGCAAAACAGCAACTCCAATCCAAGTTATTTTCGGGACAAGTGTGTATGTCTCTGTGGGAAGGTGTGTGTGTGTGTGTGTGTGTGTGTGTGTGTAAGTGTGCATAAGTGTGTTTCAGTTAAGATTACCGCTGTTGTTTCTTTATTCCTGACACAGGGACTTAGGAACTGGGTTGTGTTATGACAAAGGAAGTTTCCACTGCACAAGTGGTTTTTCAAGTATGAATTGGCACATTGGATTGTGGACTCTGTTGTGCATTCTCCCAGGTGGTCCTCAGATGGGTTCTTTCCTTTGCTATTCCCATGCTGTGTGTAATTTTCTGGGTAGACTCAAAGAGGAGTGGCATGGGGAGCTCAGCTGCATTCTGCTGTATGTCCACAAGGTGGCGGCAAAGACCATAGTTGAGTGTAGTGATTCTGTGGAATGAGGAGAACTCTAGGAATTGTGGCCCGTGGACAGCAGGGTTGAAATTGACGTAGAGTGCCCTAGACATCTGTTCTTTCCTGTGGGGTGGGGGGATCCCCCATTTGGCTTTGCAAGTGGAAGGGGTTTCTCTCTTTGCCTGGGATGACTCTACTGGGAGCTTGTGAATCCCTGTGCTCAGCTGCATTCTGCTGGGTGTCCACAAGAGGGCAGCACCTCAGGGCGGGACTAAGGCTCCATGGGGCAAGTGCCCTGAGGCACTGGGCTAGGAGAGTGGCGACAGTGTTTCTGGGTGTGCCCCAAGAGCATGGCCAGCCTAGCGCAGGCAGGCAGTGTCCTAAGGATGGGCCCAGACAGGAGCTGTGGGGGTCGTGTTTGCAGAAACAGGGCCTTCAGAGGATGGCAGAAAGTCCCCGGGGGCGGGCCTCAGAGCCCGTGCCCAATGAGCCTGAGGGGAGGGCCCAGTGGGTATTCATAGAGACAGCTGGCCAATCAGAGAGGAGGAACGTCACCCTCAGGGGCGTGAAGCAAGAGCTGGCCAATGAGAACAGAGGAGGAGTTGCGTGGGCGGGCCTCAGAGAGCAGCCCACCAATGAGAGCCTGGGTGCTGGCTCTGGGTGGGCGTACCCTTGGTGGTCAGCCAATCAGGGTCCAGCGGAAGTGCCTGGGGGGCGGGCCCTCGGGAGGCTGTCCAATGAGCGCCTGGGGCGGGCCTCATGGGCGGAGCCCAGGAGGCTGGCCAATCATGGGGCAAGGGCGGTGACCTTCCTGGGCGTGCCTTAGGAACTGGCCTATCAGAGGGCGCCCCTCAGACAGCAGCCCGCCAATGGGAGCCAAGAGAAGGCTGGCTGGGGGCGTGTCCCTGGGACACCAGGCCAATCAGAGTCGAGCGGAAGTGGCTGGTGGGCGGGCCTTCCGGAGGCTGCCCAATCAGCGTGCTGCAGGGCCGTGTGGGCGGTGCTCAAGGCCGCTGGCCAATCACTGACTAGGGTCCCGGACCCTCCTGGGCGTGTCCAAGCACACTGTCCAATGAGATTGCTGGTGGGGTTCTGGGCGTGGCCTAGGCCTCTGGCCTATCAGAGCCTGGCTGGCGCCCTGTGGGCGGGCCTTCTGAAGATATCCCGCCAATGGGAGCTCAGAGCTGGCCTTAAAAGGCTGGGCGTGCTTCCAGGAAATGCGAAGCAGGGTTCAGCCCAGGGCCCTGCCTTGCAGAAGCTGTCCAGTGCGCATGTGTATAACTCCGTTTGTGCCTGTGCCTCTGTGGATTTGTGTGTGTGTGTGTGTGTGTGTGTGTGTGTGTGTGTGTGTGTGTGTGTGTCTGAGGGAGGGAGAGAGAGAGAGAACAACAGAATCACTGTGGCACAGGTGATTTTGTGCAAAACACTTGGCACATTCTGATTTACAGCTCAATATTGACACCAGGGCAGCTCTCCTTGGCCCTTGGTCACTTTTCTTCTTTTCAGATGTAAAGACACTGAAGAGGGAGAGGTTTTTGCCCTGAGGCTTGCACTGGGAACTAGCAGCTGCCCTGTTTGTGTTGCCAGACTAGGAAACCTGTGGTGCCTGTCCATGTGGAGAGTCTCCTGGATGAGTTCCTTCTCGAGCCTTTTTCGCTCGGTCCCGTTGGAGCTGCATATAGCTAATGATTTGGAGATTTTATTCCTTTGGACAATTCTTTTCCTGATGCGAAGTTTCTCTCCAGGTTTTAGCAATCAATTGTGTGAATGTCACATCGAATCCATTGTAGAAAATGACTACATCAGTGTCTCTCTCTCTCTTTCTCTCTCTCTCTCTCTATCTCTCTCTCTCTATATATATATGTATGTAACATGTAGAGGTCTGAAAATATTTTTTAGCTAGAGACCTGCACAGCTCTGGATTAGGGTAGCAATGTGGATACACCTGGCCCTTCTGAGCCACAGTCATGAGAGACATCTCACAGAGCCATATCGTATATCACTCTACAAATCTCTCTCAGCACAAACTACCACTGCCAAATCATCTACTTCCCTCTTGCTCTTTTTGTCCACCGAGTCTTATCCCAAAACTGTAAATCAAAGAAGAAATAGACATAGTGCAGTTCCCTGCACACAGGACAGGCTGAGGCTGGACCAGGGAGATGCAATACGCCAGCCTGCATCTTGGCTGGAGCATCACTATGACTACTTCGAATTTGGAGAGGCGAGGGCAGTTTTGGAGAGTGGGCTGCCGGCCAAGGGTTGCTTCTCAGAGTGGCTAAGACCTAGATGTTCTAAGTGTTACCTTTCCTCACAAACATAAAATAGCAATGCCACTTGTAAGAAGTATGCATGGGCATGGAGGGTTTGTCTTCAGTGCTCTGGCACTGATCAACACAGGGCCAGAATTTCAGTCCTTGTCTGTCTCTGTCATTCTGTCTCTCTGACTGTCTCTACGTGCCTTCTTCACTGGGCCCTTACTGGAAGTCAGTGCATGCATCGTGAACTCAGCCTTCCTGGTGTTGAAATTTTCCTTTCTTTGCCCTTTGGATTATTTAGTCTCCTGCACATGGTGTAGTACAGAGGGGAACTGCGGAGACAGCGTTGCTGCTGCAGGTTCCAGGCATATGTCCATCTCCAGCTGCATCTGTCCAGGCCCTCTGTGCTTGACTGCCATTCTCCAGGGCCCTGAGGCTGACACTCAGCCTCAATGCAGCCCTCCTCACCTTCCTGCACAGCATCCTTGTCCTTATTCCATGAGAGCCCCGGTCAAGGGAAGTGAAACTCGATCCCCCTGGCACACACACTGTGCTTTCCCTCTATTAAGCCAAATGGAAAGGATCTGTGGTACTGATGGCCACACCAGTGTCCAGATTTCCCATGCAAAACGGAAGCTTCCAGTGTTCAGAAAGAGGGTGTTTTGATGGCTGTGAAATGTCTTTTCCAAGTGGCTCATGGTGTTTCAAATCCCTTTGAAACCTGAAGTTCTTTCTTGTATCTAGGGAATATTTTCACCACTGGCCAGAAGGGCCGCCCAACTAGGAGCACAGCTATCCAGGGGTCAGGAGGTCTTCCAGCCTGCTAGCTCCTGGAGGGATTCCTGAGTATGTCCTCAGGGCCCAAGTGTAAAAGGTGTTTCCAATTGCCTTGATTAGCAGCAGCCAGGCCCTCAGGTGAGGGGCGGGGCTGTGATCTTGACTGGAAGCCCCTAATTTGGCCAATGGAGGCATCCATCTTTTTTTGTCTGTCCATAGCAAGGGCCCGGGGAGTTTGTGCTTCCTGCAAGCAGAGCGACATTGTATGGGACACTCATGCAACCCTACTTCTAGGAATCTCTCTGAGTGTGATGAGTGGACACCAGGACACCATGATCAGGGATGTGAGGCCACAGGAGCAATTGCCTTAGCCGGACCCAAAGGGTAGGTGTAAGGGGCCGGGTTCATCCACTATTGTTTGGTTCAACACACTTCCCATCTATGTGGAAACACAGCCCTTTCTGGGTACTTTCTGGGCTTGTAATCTGCTGCCCTGAGCAGTGGACTGAGAGCCTGGAGGCTGAGTAGGCAGCCAAACGTGACTGGACAGGCTCAAGCCCCTGAATTCTGAGGGGTGCCCCAGCTTCCCCCATTGGCAGTGTTTGGATCATAGTGAGGCATGGCATTGATTCGGAACTCAGGAGAGTGAGACATGAGAGTCCCTTTGCATATGCATTCTTGCTTAGCCACAATCTGGGCTAGCTGGCTTGCCCTGACCAGATAGGTTCTCTGTACATAAGTTGCAGGAGAGGCTTGCTCCTTTGCCACCCATGCTCTGAGACTACTACAGGTGATCTCTGAGCACACACAGACACACACAAACAGACAGACACACACACACACACACACACACACACACACACATTACTGTCAGGTTGGTAGTAGAGCCTATGGTGAAGGCTGGGGCTGTCTGGGGTCTGTGGGCATGAGAGCTGCTGCCTTACAATCTCTACAAGCCAGGTTTGAACCTGTCATCAATGAACACAGTGTAGGAGGTTTTTGAATTCTGGTCTCTTTCCAACTCATCTATTTCTCTTCTCGCCTTCTCTATCTCTAACTCTCACATGCTCTCACACACTCTGTCTTCACTCATTAATATTTTACTTAGATTCTTATTTTACTGACAGGCCCAGATAGACAAAGAGAGTTACCAGAGCATTGCTGAGCTCTGGCTTGTTGTGTTGGCGATTTCACCTAGGCTACTGGAGCCTCAGTTTGTAAGTCTTTCTGACACAAGCCATATTCTGTCTCCTCATTTCCATGCCAGTATCACTCAGAGTTTATAATAAAGATATACATACATGTATATATATACATATAGATTTATATATCTGTCATTTTTAGAATGTTCGACCTATGTATTTGACCTTCTTTCAGAATTACCACATTTATAACAGCCTAGTTTTTCTGAAATAATTGGCCATATAGTTGGAGCAGGATTCAATACAATTATAAATAATAGAACCTTCCAGTAGCATTTCTAATCGTGTTTCTATTAGCATCCTTATTGTAATTATCATGGCCCAGATCTTCCCTCCTTTTTCTAGTGTAAGCTTCAATACGTATGTGTTTGTTTTCTTTCTCCGGAAATCTTAATGACCCTGGACCCTGAAGTGTTAGGGAATTTTTGAAGCAGCCCTCTGTTTCTCAGCAGATGGTTTCTATGTTTCTGCTGTCATCAGGTCTTCTTGTGGTTTTTGTCTTTATTTATTTTTATTGTTTCAAGTCCTCCTAGATCATCCCCATTTATTTGCATATTTATTTATTTAGTCAGGTATCACATGTGGCATCATTTCTTCTGCTTGAGAGATTTTCTCTTATAACTGAAGGGAACTTTGGATGCACAATACATTTCCTGGGGCAAATACTACACACATATGGTGAAGGCTTGGGTTGTCTGGGGTCTGTGGGCATTAGAGCTGCTGCGTGACAATCTCTACAACCCAGGTTTGAACCTGTCATGAATGAACACAGCCTAGGGGGTTTTTGACTTCTGGTCTATTTCCAACTCTTCTATTTCTCTTCTCGCCATCTCTGTCTCTGACTCTCACAGGCTCTCTCTCACTCTGTCTGAACTCAGGAATATTTTACTTATATCCTTATTTTATTGACAGGCCCAGATATACAAAGAGAGTGGCCAGAGCACTGCTGAGCTCTGGCTGGTTTTGTTTGTGATTTCACCTAGGCTACTGGAGCCTCTGATTGGTAAGTCTCTCTGACTTAAGCCATATTCTGTCTCCTCATATCCATGGCAGTATCTCTCAGACTTTATAATAAAGATATACATCCATATACATATATAAATATACATATATATCTCTGTCATTTTTAGAATTGTCAACCTATGTAATTGATCTTAATCAGAATTCACACATTTACAACAGGTTCCTTTTTCCCTACTAATTGGCCACATAGTTGGAGCAGGATTCAATACAATTATAAATAATAGAACCTTCCAGTAGCATTTCTAATAGCATTTCTATCAGCATCCTTATTTTAATTATCATAGTACAGAACTTGCCTCCTTTCTATAGTGTAAGCTTCAATAAATATGAGTGTCTTTTCATTCTCCCGAAATCTTAATTTCCCTGGACTCTGAAGGGTCTCGGAACTTTTGAAGCAGCCCTTGATTCACAGCAGATGGTTTCTATGTTTCTGCTGTCATCAGGTCTTCTTGTGCTTTTTGTTTTTATTTTTCATTTGTTTCAAATCCTCCTAGATAACCCCCATTTACTTGCATATTTATTTATTTATTTATTTATTTGGTTCTATATTACATGAGGGGTCCATTCTTCTGCTTGATAGATTTTTCTCTTATAATTGAAGGGAAGTTTACACTCACAATACATATCCTGTCGTAAATACTACACACATATGGTGAAGGCTGGGGTTGTCTGGGGTCTGTGGACAGGAGACTGATGCCTTACAATCTCGACAACCCAGGTTTGAACCTGTCATGTATGAACACAGAGTGGGAGCTTTTGGACTTCTGGTCTCTTTCCAACTCTTCTATTTCTCTTCTTGCCTTCTCTGTCTCTGACTCTCACAGGCTCTCACTCACTCTGTCTGCACTCATTAATATTTTACTTTTATATTATTTGACTGACAGGCCCAGATATACAAAGCGAGTCACCAGGGCCCGGCTGAGCTCTGGATTGTTTTGTTGGCGATTTCACCTAGGTTTCTGGAGCCTCAGCTTTGTAAGTCTCTCTGGCACAAGCCATACTCTGTCTCCTCATAGCCATGCCAGTATCCCTCATAGTTGATAATAAAGATACACATACATATATGTACATATACATACATATATATATATATATATATCAGACATTTTTAGAATTGTTGACCTTTTTATTTGATCTGAATGCAGAATTACCGCATTTATAATAGCCTCCTTATTCATAACTAATTGGTCACATAGTTGGAGCAGGATTCACTACAATTATAAATTATAAACTTTCCAGGAGCATTTCCAATAGCCTTTCTATCAGTATCCTTATTGTAATTATCATAGCACAGAACTTGCCTCCATTTTCTAGTGTAAGCTTCAAATCGTATGCGTTTCTTTTCATTCTCGGAATTCGTAATTTGCCTGGACCCTGTGTGTCAGGGAATTTTTGAAGCAGCCCTCTATTTCTCAGCAGACGTTTTCTATATTTCTGCTGTCATCAGGTCTTCCTGTGGTGTTTGTTTTTATTTTTTTATTTTTTTCAAATCCTCTTAGATCATTCCCATTTATTTGCATATTTATTTATTTATTTATTTCGTCCGATATCACATGAGGGGTCATTTCTTCTGCCTGATAGATTTTCTCTTATAATTGAAGGGAACTTTTGACACACAATACATTTCCTTTTGCAGATACTACACACTACTACAACTGCTACTGCACTGTTTTTGACAGTGACATCCAATGCACAATGGATTAGTATTGCATGGCTCTAGAGAATGTTCACTATTTAACCTACAATGTTTTTAACCTCACAAATATTTATTCTGTTCTTTCTTGGGGGATGAATGGTTTACAGTCAACAGTTCCATGTAATAGTGGGCACGGGGGGGGTAATTTTTCCCACTACCCCTGTATTTCTGTACATCCTTTGTAACTTTCTTATTGAGGAGAAGCAAACAGTCATAAATTGAGAGAGCAGGGCCCAAGCAGGAAGAGAGACAGAGAGACATCTGCAGCTCTGATTTGTCACTAGCCCAGCTTTTCCCTAGCTGGGTAAGTGTGACCAGGGGCTCAAAACAGGGTCTTGGGATTCCACATAGTTCCCTGGCAGCTCCACCAGCTGTTCCTCCAACCCATGCTCCCTTCGTTGTCCATGTAACTATCGATCTGCTCTAGGCATTTCTCATCTTCATATGCCAGAAACTTAACACTTCTCCCTTCCACCCATGAAACTTTGACCTTTTGCTAGGGTGCAAAACAGCAACTCCAATCCAAGTTATTTTCGGGACAAGTGTGTATGTCTCTGTGGGAAGGTGTGTGTGTGTGTGTGTGTGTGTGTGTGTGTGTGTAAGTGTGCATAAGTGTGTTTCAGTTAAGATTACCGCTGTTGTTTCTTTATTCCTGACACAGGGACTTAGGAACTGGGTTGTGTTATGACAAAGGAAGTTTCCACTGCACAAGTGGTTTTTCAAGTATGAATTGGCACATTGGATTGTGGACTCTGTTGTGCATTCTCCCAGGTGGTCCTCAGATGGGTTCTTTCCTTTGCTATTCCCATGCTGTGTGTAATTTTCTGGGTAGACTCAAAGAGGAGTGGCATGGGGAGCTCAGCTGCATTCTGCTGTATGTCCACAAGGTGGCGGCAAAGACCATAGTTGAGTGTAGTGATTCTGTGGAATGAGGAGAACTCTAGGAATTGTGGCCCGTGGACAGCAGGGTTGAAATTGACGTAGAGTGCCCTAGACATCTGTTCTTTCCTGTGGGGTGGGGGGATCCCCCATTTGGCTTTGCAAGTGGAAGGGGTTTCACTCTTTGCCTGGGATGACTCTACTGGGAGCTTGTGAATCCCTGTGCTCAGCTGCATTCTGCTGGGTGTCCACAAGAGGGCAGCACCAGGGCGGGACTAAGGCTCCATGGGGCAAGTGCCCTGAGGCACTGGGCTAGGAGAGTGGCGACAGTGTTTCTGGGTGTGCCCCAAGAGCATGGCCAGCCTAGCGCAGGCAGGCAGTGTCCTAAGGACGGGCCCAGACAGGAGCTGTGGGGGTCGTGTTTGCAGAAACAGGGCCTTCAGAGGATGGCAGAAAGTCCCCGGGGGCGGGCCTCAGAGCCCGTGCCCAATGAGCCTGAGGGGAGGGCCCAGTGGGTATTCATAGAGACAGCTGGCCAATCAGAGAGGAGGAACGTCACCCTCAGGGGCGTGAAGCAAGAGCTGGCCAATGAGAACAGAGGAGGAGTTGCGTGGGCGGGCCTCAGAGAGCAGCCCACCAATGAGAGCCTGGGTGCTGGCTCTGGGTGGGCGTACCCCTGGAGGTCAGCCAATCAGGGTCCAGCGGAAGTGCCTGGGGGGCGGGCCCTCGGGAGGCTGTCCAATGAGCGCCTGGGGCGGGCCTCGTGGGCGGAGCCCAGGAGGCTGGCCAATCATGGGGCAAGGGCGGTGACCTTCCTGGGCGTGCCTTAGGAACTGGCCTATCAGACTGCGCCCCTCAGACAGCAGCCCGCCAATGGGAGCCAAGAGAAGGCTGGCTGGGGGCGTGTCCCTGGGACACCAGGCCAATCAGAGTCGAGCGGAAGTGGCTGGTGGGCGGGCCTTCCGGAGGCTGCCCAATCAGCGTGCTGCAGGGCCGTGTGGGCGGTGCTCAAGGCCGCTGGCCAATCACTGACTAGGGTCCCGGACCCTCCTGGGCGTGTCCAAGCACACTGGCCAATGAGATTGCTGGTGGGGTTCTGGGCGTGGCCTAGACCTCTGGCCTATCAGAGCCTGGCTGGCGCCCTGTGGGCGGGCCTTCTGAAGAAATCCCGCCAATGGGAGCTCAGAGCTGGCCTTAAAAGGCTGGGCGTGCTTCCAGGAAATGCGAAGCAGGGTTCAGCCCAGGGCCCTGCCTTGCAGAAGCTGTCCAGTGCGCATGTGTATAACTCCGTTTGTGCCTGTGCCTCTGTGGATTTGTGTGTGTGTGTGTGTGTGTGTGTGTGTGTGTCTGAGGGAGGGAGAGAGAGAGAGAACAACAGAATCACTGTGGCACAGGTGATTTTGTGCAAAACACTTGGCACATTCTGATTTACAGCTCAATATTGACACCAGGGCAGCTCTCCTTGGCCCTTGGTCACTTTTCTTCTTTTCAGATGTAAAGACACTGAAGAGGGAGAGGTTTTTGCCCTGAGGCTTGCACTGGGAACTAGCAGCTGCCCTGTTTGTGTTGCCAGACTAGGAAACCTGTGGTGCCTGTCCATGTGGAGAGTCTCCTGGATGAGTTCCTTCTCGAGCCTTTTTCGCTCGGTCCCGTTGGAGCTGCATATAGCTAATGATTTGGAGATTTTATTCCTTTGGACAATTCTTTTCCTGATGCGAAGTTTCTCTCCAGGTTTTAGCAATCAATTGTGTGAATGTCACATCGAATCCATTGTAGAAAATGACTACATCAGTGTCTCTCTCTCTCTCTCTTTCTCTCTCTCTCTCTCTATCTCTCTCTCTCTATATATATATGTATGTAACATGTAGAGGTCTGAAAATATTTTTTAGCTAGAGACC
Source organism: Erinaceus europaeus (assembly GCF_950295315.1). Taxonomy (NCBI): domain Eukaryota; kingdom Metazoa; phylum Chordata; class Mammalia; order Eulipotyphla; family Erinaceidae; genus Erinaceus; species Erinaceus europaeus. The sequence goes on along the minus strand of NC_080176.1, from coordinate 90,452,816 downwards.
TGCACAGCTCTGGATTAGGGTAGCAATGTGGATACACCTGGCCCTTCTGAGCCACAGTCATGAGAGACATCTCACAGAGCCATATCGTATATCACTCTACAAATCTCTCTCAGCACAAACTACCACTGCCAAATCATCTACTTCCCTCTTGCTCTTTTTGTCCACCGAGTCTTATCCCAAAACTGTAAATCAAAGAAGAAATAGACATAGTGCAGTTCCCTGCACACAGGACAGGCTGAGGCTGGACCAGGGAGATGCAATACACCAGCCTGCATCTTGGCTGGAGCATCACTATGACTACTTCGAATTTGGAGAGGCGAGGGCAGTTTTGGAGAGTGGGCTGCCGGCCAAGGGTTGCTTCTCAGAGTGGCTAAGACCTAGATGTTCTAAGTGTTACCTTTCCTCACAAACATAAAATAGCAATGCCACTTGTAAGAAGTATGCATGGGCATGGAGGGTTTGTCTTCAGTGCTCTGGCACTGATCAACACAGGGCCAGAATTTCAGTCCTTGTCTGTCTCTGTCATTCTGTCTCTCTGACTGTCTCTACGTGCCTTCTTCACTGGGCCCTTACTGGAAGTCAGTGCATGCATCGTGAACTCAGCCTTCCTGGTGTTGAAATTTTCCTTTCTTTGCCCTTTGGATTATTTAGTCTCCTGCACATGGTGTAGTACAGAGGGGAACTGCGGAGACAGCATTGCTGCTGCAGGTTCCAGGCATATGTCCATCTCCAGCTGCATCTGTCCAGGCCCTCTGTGCTTGACTGCCATTCTCCAGGGCCCTGAGGCTGACACTCAGCCTCAATGCAGCCCTCCTCACCTTCCTGCACAGCATTCTTGTCCTTATTCCATGAGAGCCCCGGTCAAGGGAAGTGAAACTCAATCCCCCTGGCACACACACTGTGCTTTCCCTCTATTAAGCCAAATGGAAAGGATCTGTGGTACTGATGGCCACACCAGTGTCCAGATTTCCCATGCAAAACGGAAGCTTCCAGTGTTCAGAAAGAGGGTGTTTTGATGGCTGTGAAATGTCTTTTCCAAGTGGCTCATGGTGTTTCAAATCCCTTTGAAACCTGAAGTTCTTTCTTGTATCTAGGGAATATTTTCACCACTGGCCAGAAGGGCCGCCCAACTAGGAGCACAGCTATCCAGGGGTCAGGAGGTCTTCCAGCCTGCTAGCTCCTGGAGGGATTCCTGAGTATGTCCTCAGGGCCCAAGTGTAAAAGGTGTTTCCAATTGCCTTGATTAGCAGCAGCCAGGCCCTCAGGTGAGGGGCGGGGCTGTGATCTTGATTGGAAGCCCCTAATTTGGCCAATGGAGGCATCCATCTTTTTTTGTCTGTCCATAGCAAGGGCCCGGGGAGTTTGTGCTTCCTGCAAGCAGAGCGACATTGTATGGGACACTCATGCAAGCCTACTTCTAGGAATCTCTCTGAGTGTGATGAGTGGACACCAGGACACCATGATCAGGGATGTGAGGCCACAGGAGCAATTGCCTTAGCCGGACCCAAAGGGTAGGTGTAAGGGGCCGGGTTCATCCACTATTGTTTGGTTCAACACACTTCCCATCTATGTGGAAACACAGCCCTTTCTGGGTACTTTCTGGGCTTGTAATCTGCTGCCCTGAGCAGTGGACTGAGAGCCTGGAGGCTGAGTAGGCAGCCAAACGTGACTGGACAGGCTCAAGCCCCTGAATTCTGAGGGGTGCCCCAGCTTCCCCCATTGGCAGTGTTTGGATCATAGTGAGGCATGGCATTGATTCGGAACTCAGGAGAGTGATACATGAGAGTCCCTTTGCATATGCATTCTTGCTTAGCCACAATCTGGGCTAGCTGGCTTGCCCTGACCAGATAGGTTCTCTGTACATAAGTTGCAGGAGAGGCTTGCTCCTTTGCCACCCATGCTCTGAGACTACTACAGGTGATCTCTGAGCACACACAGACACACACAAACAGACAGACAGACACACACACACACACACACACACACACACACACACACATTACTGTCAGGTTGGTAGTAGAGCCTATGGTGAAGGCTGGGGCTGTCTGGGGTCTGTGGGCATGAGAGCTGCTGCCTTACAATCTCTACAAGCCAGGTTTGAACCTGTCATCAATGAACACAGTGTAGGAGGTTTTTGAATTCTGGTCTCTTTCCAACTCATCTATTTCTCTTCTCGCCTTCTCTATCTCTAACTCTCACATGCTCTCACACACTCTGTCTTCACTCATTAATATTTTACTTAGATTCTTATTTTACTGACAGGCCCAGATAGACAAAGAGAGTTACCAGAGCACTGCTGAGCTCTGGCTTGTTGTGTTGGCGATTTCACCTAGGCTACTGGAGCCTCAGTTTGTAAGTCTTTCTGACACAAGCCATATTCTGTCTCCTCATTTCCATGCCAGTATCACTCAGAGTTTATCATAAAGATATACATACATGTATATATATATACATATAGATTTATATATCTGTCATTTTTAGAATGTTCGACCTATGTATTTGACCTTCTTTCAGAATTACCACATTTATAACAGCCTAGTTTTTCTGAAATAATTGGCCATATAGTTGGAGCAGGATTCAATACAATTATAAATAATAGAACCTTCCAGTAGCATTTCTAATCGTGTTTCTATTAGCATCCTTATTGTAATTATCATGGCCCAGATCTTCCCTCCTTTTTCTAGTGTAAGCTTCAATACGTATGTGTTTGTTTTCTTTCTCCGGAAATCTTAATGTCCCTGGACCCTGAAGTGTTAGGGAATTTTTGAAGCAGCCCTCTGTTTCTCAGCAGATGGTTTCTATGTTTCTGCTGTCATCAGGTCTTCTTGTGGTTTTTGTCTTTATTTATTTTTATTGTTTCAAGTCCTCCTAGATCATCCCCATTTATTTGCATATTTATTTATTTAGTCAGGTATCACATGTGGCATCATTTCTTCTGCTTGAGAGATTTTCTCTTATAACTGAAGGGAACTTTGGATGCACAATACATTTCCTGGGGCAAATACTACACACATATGGTGAAGGCTTGGGTTGTCTGGGGTCTGTGGGCATTAGAGCTGCTGCGTGACAATCTCTACAACCCAGGTTTGAACCTGTCATGAATGAACACAGCCTAGGGGGTTTTTGACTTCTGGTCTATTTCCAACTCTTCTATTTCTCTTCTCGCCATCTCTGTCTCTGACTCTCACAGGCTCTCTCTCACTCTGTCTGAACTCAGGAATATTTTACTTATATCCTTATTTTATTGACAGGCCCAGATATACAAAGAGAGTGGCCAGAGCACTGCTGAGCTCTGGCTGGTTTTGTTTGTGATTTCACCTAGGCTACTGGAGCCTCTGATTGGTAAGTCTCTCTGACTTAAGCCATATTCTGTCTCCTCATATCCATGGCAGTATCTCTCAGACTTTATAATAAAGATATACATCCATATACATATATAAATATACATATATATCTCTGTCATTTTTAGAATTGTCAACCTATGTAATTGATCTTAATCAGAATTCACACATTTACAACAGGTTCCTTTTTCCATACTAATTGGCCACATAGTTGGAGTAGGATTCAATACAATTATAAATAATAGAACCTTCCAGTAGCATTTCTAATAGCATTTCTATCAGCATCCTTATTTTAATTATCATAGTACAGAACTTGCCTCCTTTCTCTAGTGTAAGCTTCAATAAATATGAGTTTCTTTTCATTCTCCCGAAATCTTAATTTCCCTGGACTCTGAAGGGTCTCGGAACTTTTGAAGCAGCCCTTGATTCACAGCAGATGGTTTCTATGTTTCTGCTGTCATCAGGTCTTCTTGTGCTTTTTGTTTTTATTTTTCATTTGTTTCAAATCCTCCTAGATAACCCCCATTTACTTGCATATTTATTTATTTATTTATTTATTTATTTATTTGGTTCTATATTACATGAGGGGTCCATTCTTCTGCTTGATAGATTTTTCTCTTATAATTGAAGGGAAGTTTACACTCACAATACATATCCTGTCATAAATACTACACACATATGGTGAAGGCTGGGGTTGTCTGGGGTCTGTGGACAGGAGACTGATGCCTTACAATCTCGACAACCCAGGTTTGAACCTGTCATGTATGAACACAGAGTGGGAGCTTTTGGACTTCTGGTCTCTTTCCAACTCTTCTATTTCTCTTCTTGCCTTCTCTGTCTCTGACTCTCACAGGCTCTCACTCACTCTGTCTGCACTCATTAATATTTTACTTTTATATTATTTGACTGACAGGCCCAGATATACAAAGCGAGTCACCAGGGCCCGGCTGAGCTCTGGATTGTTTTGTTGGCGATTTCACCTAGGTTTCTGGAGCCTCAGCTTTGTAAGTCTCTCTGGCACAAGCCATACTCTGTCTCCTCATAGCCATGCCAGTATCCCACATAGTTGATAATAAAGATACACATACATATATGTACATATACATACATATATATATATATATATATATATCAGACATTTTTAGAATTGTTGACCTTTTTATTTGATCTGAATGCAGAATTACCGCATTTATAATAGCCTCCTTATTCATAACTAATTGGTCACATAGTTGGAGCAGGATTCACTACAATTATAAATTATAAACTTTCCAGGAGCATTTCCAATAGCCTTTCTATCAGTATCCTTATTGTAATTATCATAGCACAGAACTTGCCTCCATTTTCTAGTGTAAGCTTCAAATCGTATGCGTTTCTTTTCATTCTCGGAATTCGTAATTTGCCTGGACCCTGTGTGTCAGGGAATTTTTGAAGCAGCCCTCTATTTCTCAGCAGACGTTTTCTATATTTCTGCTGTCATCAGGTCTTCCTGTGGTGTTTGTTTTTATTTTTTTATTTTTTTCAAATCCTCTTAGATCATTCCCATTTATTTGCATATTTATTTATTTATTTATTTCGTCCGATATCACATGAGGGGTCATTTCTTCTGCCTGATAGATTTTCTCTTATAATTGAAGGGAACTTTTGACACACAATACATTTCCTTTTGCAGATACTACACACTACTACAACTGCTACTGCACTGTTTTTGACAGTGACATCCAATGCACAATGGATTAGTATTGCATGGCTCTAGAGAATGTTCACTATTTAACCTACAATGTTTTTAACCTCACAAATATTTATTCTGTTCTTTCTTGGGGGATGAATGGTTTACAGTCAACAGTTCCATGTAATAGTGGGCACGGGGGGGGTAATTTTTCCCACTACCCCTGTATTTCTGTACATCCTTTGTAACTTTCTTATTGAGGAGAAGCAAACAGTCATAAATTGAGAGAGCAGGGCCCAAGCAGGAAGAGAGACAGAGAGACATCTGCAGCTCTGATTTGTCACTAGCCCAGCTTTTCCCTAGCTGGGTAAGTGTGACCAGGGGCTCAAAACAGGGTCTTGGGATTCCACATAGTTCCCTGGCAGCTCCACCAGCTGTTCCTCCAACCCATGCTCCCTTCGTTGTCCATGTAACTATCGATCTGCTCTAGGCATTTCTCATCTTCATATGCCAGAAACTTAACACTTCTCCCTTCCACCCATGAAACTTTGACCTTTTGCTAGGGTGCAAAACAGCAACTCCAATCCAAGTTATTTTCGGGACAAGTGTGTATGTCTCTGTGGGAAGGTGTGTGTGTGTGTGTGTGTGTGTGTGTGTGTGTGTAAGTGTGCATAAGTGTGTTTCAGTTAAGATTACCGCTGTTGTTTCTTTATTCCTGACACAGGGACTTAGGAACTGGGTTGTGTTATGACAAAGGAAGTTTCCACTGCACAAGTGGTTTTTCAAGTATGAATTGGCACATTGGATTGTGGACTCTGTTGTGCATTCTCCCAGGTGGTCCTCAGATGGGTTCTTTCCTTTGCTATTCCCATGCTGTGTGTAATTTTCTGGGTAGACTCAAAGAGGAGTGGCATGGGGAGCTCAGCTGCATTCTGCTGTATGTCCACAAGGTGGCGGCAAAGACCATAGTTGAGTGTAGTGATTCTGTGGAATGAGGAGAACTCTAGGAATTGTGGCCCGTGGACAGCAGGGTTGAAATTGACGTAGAGTGCCCTAGACATCTGTTCTTTCCTGTGGGGTGGGGGGATCCCCCATTTGGCTTTGCAAGTGGAAGGGGTTTCTCTCTTTGCCTGGGATGACTCTACTGGGAGCTTGTGAATCCCTGTGCTCAGCTGCATTCTGCTGGGTGTCCACAAGAGGGCAGCACCTCAGGGCGGGACTAAGGCTCCATGGGGCAAGTGCCCTGAGGCACTGGGCTAGGAGAGTGGCGACAGTGTTTCTGGGTGTGCCCCAAGAGCATGGCCAGCCTAGCGCAGGCAGGCAGTGTCCTAAGGATGGGCCCAGACAGGAGCTGTGGGGGTCGTGTTTGCAGAAACAGGGCCTTCAGAGGATGGCAGAAAGTCCCCGGGGGCGGGCCTCAGAGCCCGTGCCCAATGAGCCTGAGGGGAGGGCCCAGTGGGTATTCATAGAGACAGCTGGCCAATCAGAGAGGAGGAACGTCACCCTCAGGGGCGTGAAGCAAGAGCTGGCCAATGAGAACAGAGGAGGAGTTGCGTGGGCGGGCCTCAGAGAGCAGCCCACCAATGAGAGCCTGGGTGCTGGCTCTGGGTGGGCGTACCCTTGGTGGTCAGCCAATCAGGGTCCAGCGGAAGTGCCTGGGGGGCGGGCCCTCGGGAGGCTGTCCAATGAGCGCCTGGGGCGGGCCTCATGGGCGGAGCCCAGGAGGCTGGCCAATCATGGGGCAAGGGCGGTGACCTTCCTGGGCGTGCCTTAGGAACCGGCCTATCAGAGGGCGCCCCTCAGACAGCAGCCCGCCAATGGGAGCCAAGAGAAGGCTGGCTGGGGGCGTGTCCCTGGGACACCAGGCCAATCAGAGTCGAGCGGAAGTGGCTGGTGGGCGGGCCTTCCGGAGGCTGCCCAATCAGCGTGCTGCAGGGCCGTGTGGGCGGTGCTCAAGGCCGCTGGCCAATCACTGACTAGGGGCCCGGACCCTCCTGGGCGTGTCCAAGCACACTGGCCAATGAGATTGCTGGTGGGGTTCTGGGCGTGGCCTAGGCCTCTGGCCTATCAGAGCCTGGCTGGCGCCCTGTGGGCGGGCCTTCTGAAGAAATCCCGCCAATGGGAGCTCAGAGCTGGCCTTAAAAGGCTGGGCGTGCTTCCAGGAAATGCGAAGCAGGGTTCAGCCCAGGGCCCTGCCTTGCAGAAGCTGTCCAGTGCGCATGTGTATAACTCCGTTTGTGCCTGTGCCTCTGTGGATTTGTGTGTGTGTGTGTGTGTGTGTGTGTGTGTGTGTCTGAGGGAGGGAGAGAGAGAGAGAACAACAGAATCACTGTGGCACAGGTGATTTTGTGCAAAACACTTGGCACATTCTGATTTACAGCTCAATATTGACACCAGGGCAGCTCTCCTTGGCCCTTGGTCACTTTTCTTCTTTTCAGATGTAAAGACACTGAAGAGGGAGAGGTTTTTGCCCTGAGGCTTGCACTGGGAACTAGCAGCTGCCCTGTTTGTGTTGCCAGACTAGGAAACCTGTGGTGCCTGTCCATGTGGAGAGTCTCCTGGATGAGTTCCTTCTCGAGCCTTTTTCGCTCGGTCCCGTTGGAGCTGCATATAGCTAATGATTTGGAGATTTTATTCCTTTGGACAATTCTTTTCCTGATGCGAAGTTTCTCTCCAGGTTTTAGCAATCAATTGTGTGAATGTCACATCGAATCCATTGTAGAAAATGACTACATCAGTGTCTCTCTCTCTCTTTCTCTCTCTCTCTCTCTATCTCTCTCTCTCTATATATATATGTATGTAACATGTAGAGGTCTGAAAATATTTTTTAGCTAGAGACCTGCACAGCTCTGGATTAGGGTAGCAATGTGGATACACCTGGCCCTTCTGAGCCACAGTCATGAGAGACATCTCACAGAGCCATATCGTATATCACTCTACAAATCTCTCTCAGCACAAACTACCACTGCCAAATCATCTACTTCCCTCTTGCTCTTTTTGTCCACCGAGTCTTATCCCAAAACTGTAAATCAAAGAAGAAATAGACATAGTGCAGTTCCCTGCACACAGGACAGGCTGAGGCTGGACCAGGGAGATGCAATACGCCAGCCTGCATCTTGGCTGGAGCATCACTATGACTACTTCGAATTTGGAGAGGCGAGGGCAGTTTTGGAGAGTGGGCTGCCGGCCAAGGGTTGCTTCTCAGAGTGGCTAAGACCTAGATGTTCTAAGTGTTACCTTTCCTCACAAACATAAAATAGCAATGCCACTTGTAAGAAGTATGCATGGGCATGGAGGGTTTGTCTTCAGTGCTCTGGCACTGATCAACACAGGGCCAGAATTTCAGTCCTTGTCTGTCTCTGTCATTCTGTCTCTCTGACTGTCTCTACGTGCCTTCTTCACTGGGCCCTTACTGGAAGTCAGTGCATGCATCGTGAACTCAGCCTTCCTGGTGTTGAAATTTTCCTTTCTTTGCCCTTTGGATTATTTAGTCTCCTGCACATGGTGTAGTACAGAGGGGAACTGCGGAGACAGCGTTGCTGCTGCAGGTTCCAGGCATATGTCCATCTCCAGCTGCATCTGTCCAGGCCCTCTGTGCTTGACTGCCATTCTCCAGGGCCCTGAGGCTGACACTCAGCCTCAATGCAGCCCTCCTCACCTTCCTGCACAGCATCCTTGTCCTTATTCCATGAGAGCCCCGGTCAAGGGAAGTGAAACTCGATCCCCCTGGCACACACACTGTGCTTTCCCTCTATTAAGCCAAATGGAAAGGATCTGTGGTACTGATGGCCACACCAGTGTCCAGATTTCCCATGCAAAACGGAAGCTTCCAGTGTTCAGAAAGAGGGTGTTTTGATGGCTGTGAAATGTCTTTTCCAAGTGGCTCATGGTGTTTCAAATCCCTTTGAAACCTGAAGTTCTTTCTTGTATCTAGGGAATATTTTCACCACTGGCCAGAAGGGCCGCCCAACTAGGAGCACAGCTATCCAGGGGTCAGGAGGTCTTCCAGCCTGCTAGCTCCTGGAGGGATTCCTGAGTATGTCCTCAGGGCCCAAGTGTAAAAGGTGTTTCCAATTGCCTTGATTAGCAGCAGCCAGGCCCTCAGGTGAGGGGCGGGGCTGTGATCTTGACTGGAAGCCCCTAATTTGGCCAATGGAGGCATCCATCTTTTTTTGTCTGTCCATAGCAAGGGCCCGGGGAGTTTGTGCTTCCTGCAAGCAGAGCGACATTGTATGGGACACTCATGCAAGCCTACTTCTAGGAATCTCTCTGAGTGTGATGAGTGGACACCAGGACACCATGATCAGGGATGTGAGGCCACAGGAGCAATTGCCTTAGCCGGACCCAAAGGGTAGGTGTAAGGGGCCGGGTTCATCCACTATTGTTTGGTTCAACACACTTCCCATCTATGTGGAAACACAGCCCTTTCTGGGTACTTTCTGGGCTTGTAATCTGCTGCCCTGAGCAGTGGACTGAGAGCCTGGAGGCTGAGTAGGCAGCCAAACGTGACTGGACAGGCTCAAGCCCCTGAATTCTGAGGGGTGCCCCAGCTTCCCCCATTGGCAGTGTTTGGATCATAGTGAGGCATGGCATTGATTCGGAACTCAGGAGAGTGATACATGAGAGTCCCTTTGCATATGCATTCTTGCTTAGCCACAATCTGGGCTAGCTGGCTTGCCCTGACCAGATAGGTTCTCTGTACATAAGTTGCAGGAGAGGCTTGCTCCTTTGCCACCCATGCTCTGAGACTACTACAGGTGATCTCTGAGCACACACAGACACACACAAACAGACAGACACACACACACACACACACACACACACACACACACACACACACACATTACTGTCAGGTTGGTAGTAGAGCCTATGGTGAAGGCTGGGGCTGTCTGGGGTCTGTGGGCATGAGAGCTGCTGCCTTACAATCTCTACAAGCCAGGTTTGAACCTGTCATCAATGAACACAGTGTAGGAGGTTTTTGAATTCTGGTCTCTTTCCAACTCATCTATTTCTCTTCTCGCCTTCTCTATCTCTAACTCTCACATGCTCTCACACACTCTGTCTTCACTCATTAATATTTTACTTAGATTCTTATTTTACTGACAGGCCCAGATAGACAAAGAGAGTTACCAGAGCATTGCTGAGCTCTGGCTTGTTGTGTTGGCGATTTCACCTAGGCTACTGGAGCCTCAGTTTGTAAGTCTTTCTGACACAAGCCATATTCTGTCTCCTCATTTCCATGCCAGTATCACTCAGAGTTTATAATAAAGATATACATACATGTATATATATACATATAGATTTATATATCTGTCATTTTTAGAATGTTCGACCTATGTATTTGACCTTCTTTCAGAATTACCACATTTATAACAGCCTAGTTTTTCTGAAATAATTGGCCATATAGTTGGAGCAGGATTCAATACAATTATAAATAATAGAACCTTCCAGTAGCATTTCTAATCGTGTTTCTATTAGCATCCTTATTGTAATTATCATGGCCCAGATCTTCCCTCCTTTTTCTAGTGTAAGCTTCAATACGTATGTGTTTGTTTTCTTTCTCCGGAAATCTTAATGACCCTGGACCCTGAAGTGTTAGGGAATTTTTGAAGCAGCCCTCTGTTTCTCAGCAGATGGTTTCTATGTTTCTGCTGTCATCAGGTCTTCTTGTGGTTTTTGTCTTTATTTATTTTTATTGTTTCAAGTCCTCCTAGATCATCCCCATTTATTTGCATATTTATTTATTTAGTCAGGTATCACATGTGGCATCATTTCTTCTGCTTGAGAGATTTTCTCTTATAACTGAAGGGAACTTTGGATGCACAATACATTTCCTGGGGCAAATACTACACACATATGGTGAAGGCTTGGGTTGTCTGGGGTCTGTGGGCATTAGAGCTGCTGCGTGACAATCTCTACAACCCAGGTTTGAACCTGTCATGAATGAACACAGCCTAGGGGGTTTTTGACTTCTGGTCTATTTCCAACTCTTCTATTTCTCTTCTCGCCATCTCTGTCTCTGACTCTCACAGGCTCTCTCTCACTCTGTCTGAACTCAGGAATATTTTACTTATATCCTTATTTTATTGACAGGCCCAGATATACAAAGAGAGTGGCCAGAGCACTGCTGAGCTCTGGCTGGTTTTGTTTGTGATTTCACCTAGGCTACTGGAGCCTCTGATTGGTAAGTCTCTCTGACTTAAGCCATATTCTGTCTCCTCATATCCATGGCAGTATCTCTCAGACTTTATAATAAAGATATACATCCATATACATATATAAATATACATATATATCTCTGTCATTTTTAGAATTGTCAACCTATGTAATTGATCTTAATCAGAATTCACACATTTACAACAGGTTCCTTTTTCCCTACTAATTGGCCACATAGTTGGAGCAGGATTCAATACAATTATAAATAATAGAACCTTCCAGTAGCATTTCTAATAGCATTTCTATCAGCATCCTTATTTTAATTATCATAGTACAGAACTTGCCTCCTTTCTCTAGTGTAAGCTTCAATACATATGAGTTTCTTTTCATTCTCCCGAAATCTTAATTTCCCTGGACTCTGAAGGGTCTCGGAACTTTTGAAGCAGCCCTTGATTCACAGCAGATGGTTTCTATGTTTCTGCTGTCATCAGGTCTTCTTGTGCTTTTTGTTTTTATTTTTCATTTGTTTCAAATCCTCCTAGATAACCCCCATTTACTTGCATATTTATTTATTTATTTATTTATTTGGTTCTATATTACATGAGGGGTCCATTCTTCTGCTTGATAGATTTTTCTCTTATAATTGAAGGGAAGTTTACACTCACAATACATATCCTGTCGTAAATACTACACACATATGGTGAAGGCTGGGGTTGTCTGGGGTCTGTGGACAGGAGACTGATGCCTTACAATCTCGACAACCCAGGTTTGAACCTGTCATGTATGAACACAGAGTGGGAGCTTTTGGACTTCTGGTCTCTTTCCAACTCTTCTATTTCTCTTCTTGCCTTCTCTGTCTCTGACTCTCACAGGCTCTCACTCACTCTGTCTGCACTCATTAATATTTTACTTTTATATTATTTGACTGACAGGCCCAGATATACAAAGCGAGTCACCAGGGCCCGGCTGAGCTCTGGATTGTTTTGTTGGCGATTTCACCTAGGTTTCTGGAGCCTCAGCTTTGTAAGTCTCTCTGGCACAAGCCATACTCTGTCTCCTCATAGCCATGCCAGTATCCCTCATAGTTGATAATAAAGATACACATACATATATGTACATATACATACATATATATATATATCAGACATTTTTAGAATTGTTGACCTTTTTATTTGATCTGAATGCAGAATTACCGCATTTATAATAGCCTCCTTATTCATAACTAATTGGTCACATAGTTGGAGCAGGATTCACTACAATTATAAATTATAAACTTTCCAGGAGCATTTCCAATAGCCTTTCTATCAGTATCCTTATTGTAATTATCATAGCACAGAACTTGCCTCCATTTTCTAGTGTAAGCTTCAAATCGTATGCGTTTCTTTTCATTCTCGGAATTCGTAATTTGCCTGGACCCCGTGTGTCAGGGAATTTTTGAAGCAGCCCTCTATTTCTCAGCAGACGTTTTCTATATTTCTGCTGTCATCAGGTCTTCCTGTGGTGTTTGTTTTTATTTTTTTATTTTTTTCAAATCCTCTTAGATCATTCCCATTTATTTGCATATTTATTTATTTATTTATTTCGTCCGATATCACATGAGGGGTCATTTCTTCTGCCTGATAGATTTTCTCTTATAATTGAAGGGAACTTTTGACACACAATACATTTCCTTTTGCAGATACTACACACTACTACAACTGCTACTGCACTGTTTTTGACAGTGACATCCAATGCACAATGGATTAGTATTGCATGGCTCTAGAGAATGTTCACTATTTAACCTACAATGTTTTTAACCTCACAAATATTTATTCTGTTCTTTCTTGGGGGATGAATGGTTTACAGTCAACAGTTCCATGTAATAGTGGGCACGGGGGGGGTAATTTTTCCCACTACCCCTGTATTTCTGTACATCCTTTGTAACTTTCTTATTGAGGAGAAGCAAACAGTCATAAATTGAGAGAGCAGGGCCCAAGCAGGAAGAGAGACAGAGAGACATCTGCAGCTCTGATTTGTCACTAGCCCAGCTTTTCCCTAGCTGGGTAAGTGTGACCAGGGGCTCAAAACAGGGTCTTGGGATTCCACATAGTTCCCTGGCAGCTCCACCAGCTGTTCCTCCAACCCATGCTCCCTTCGTTGTCCATGTAACTATCGATCTGCTCTAGGCATTTCTCATCTTCATATGCCAGAAACTTAACACTTCTCCCTTCCACCCATGAAACTTTGACCTTTTGCTAGGGTGCAAAACAGCAACTCCAATCCAAGTTATTTTCGGGACAAGTGTGTATGTCTCTGTGGGAAGGTGTGTGTGTGTGTGTGTGTGTGTGTGTGTGTGTGTAAGTGTGCATAAGTGTGTTTCAGTTAAGATTACCGCTGTTGTTTCTTTATTCCTGACACAGGGACTTAGGAACTGGGTTGTGTTATGACAAAGGAAGTTTCCACTGCACAAGTGGTTTTTCAAGTATGAATTGGCACATTGGATTGTGGACTCTGTTGTGCATTCTCCCAGGTGGTCCTCAGATGGGTTCTTTCCTTTGCTATTCCCATGCTGTGTGTAATTTTCTGGGTAGACTCAAAGAGGAGTGGCATGGGGAGCTCAGCTGCATTCTGCTGTATGTCCACAAGGTGGCGGCAAAGACCATAGTTGAGTGTAGTGATTCTGTGGAATGAGGAGAACTCTAGGAATTGTGGCCCGTGGACAGCAGGGTTGAAATTGACGTAGAGTGCCCTAGACATCTGTTCTTTCCTGTGGGGTGGGGGGATCCCCCATTTGGCTTTGCAAGTGGAAGGGGTTTCACTCTTTGCCTGGGATGACTCTACTGGGAGCTTGTGAATCCCTGTGCTCAGCTGCATTCTGCTGGGTGTCCACAAGAGGGCAGCACCAGGGCGGGACTAAGGATCCATGGGGCAAGTGCCCTGAGGCACTGGGCTAGGAGAGTGGCGACAGTGTTTCTGGGTGTGCCCCAAGAGCATGGCCAGCCTAGCGCAGGCAGGCAGTGTCCTAAGGACGGGCCCAGACAGGAGCTGTGGGGGGTCGTGTTTGCAGAAACAGGGCCTTCAGAGGATGGCAGAAAGTCCCCGGGGGCGGGCCTCAGAGCCCGTGCCCAATGAGCCTGAGGGGAGGGCCCAGTGGGTATTCATAGAGACAGCTGGCCAATCAGAGAGGAGGAACGTCACCCTCAGGGGCGTGAAGCAAGAGCTGGCCAATGAGAACAGAGGAGGAGTTGCGTGGGCGGGCCTCAGAGAGCAGCCCACCAATGAGAGCCTGGGTGCTGGCTCTGGGTGGGCGTACCCCTGGAGGTCAGCCAATCAGGGTCCAGCGGAAGTGCCTGGGGGGCGGGCCCTCGGGAGGCTGTCCAATGAGCGCCTGGGGCGGGCCTCGTGGGCGGAGCCCAGGAGGCTGGCCAATCATGGGGCAAGGGCGGTGACCTTCCTGGGCGTGCCTTAGGAACTGGCCTATCAGACTGCGCCCCTCAGACAGCAGCCCGCCAATGGGAGCCAAGAGAAGGCTGGCTGGGGGCGTGTCCCTGGGACACCAGGCCAATCAGAGTCGAGCGGAAGTGGCTGGTGGGCGGGCCTTCCGGAGGCTGCCCAATCAGCGTGCTGCAGGGCCGTGTGGGCGGTGCTCAAGGCCGCTGGCCAATCACTGACTAGGGGCCCGGACCCTCCTGGGCGTGTCCAAGCACACTGGCCAATGAGATTGCTGGTGGGGTTCTGGGCGTGGCCTAGGCCTCTGGCCTATCAGAGCCTGGCTGGCGCCCTGTGGGCGGTCCTTCTGAAGAAATCCCGCCAATGGGAGCTCAGAGCTGGCCTTAAAAGGCTGGGCGTGCTTCCAGGAAATGCGAAGCAGGGTTCAGCCCAGGGCCCTGCCTTGCAGAAGCTGTCCAGTGCGCATGTGTATAACTCCGTTTGTGCCTGTGCCTCTGTGGATTTGTGTGTGTGTGTGTGTGTGTGTGTGTGTGTGTGTGTGTCTGAGGGAGGGAGAGAGAGAGAGAACAACAGAATCACTGTGGCACAGGTGATTTTGTGCAAAACACTTGGCACATTCTGATTTACAGCTCAATATTGACACCAGGGCAGCTCTCCTTGGCCCTTGGTCACTTTTCTTCTTTTCAGATGTAAAGACACTGAAGAGGGAGAGGTTTTTGCCCTGAGGCTTGCACTGGGAACTAGCAGCTGCCCTGTTTGTGTTGCCAGACTAGGAAACCTGTGGTGCCTGTCCATGTGGAGAGTCTCCTGGATGAGTTCCTTCTCGAGCCTTTTTCGCTCGGTCCCGTTGGAGCTGCATATAGCTAATGATTTGGAGATTTTATTCCTTTGGACAATTCTTTTCCTGATGCGAAGTTTCTCTCCAGGTTTTAGCAATCAATTGTGTGAATGTCACATCGAATCCATTGTAGAAAATGACTACATCAGTGTCTCTCTCTCTCTTTCTCTCTCTCTCTCTCTCTCTCTCTCTATATATATATATATGTATGTAACATGTAGAGGTCTGAAAATATTTTTTAGCTAGAGACCTGCACAGCTCTGGATTAGGGTAGCAATGTGGATACACCTGGCCCTTCTGAGCCACAGTCATGAGAGACATCTCACAGAGCCATATCGTATATCACTCTACAAATCTCTCTCAGCACAAACTACCACTGCCAAATCATCTACTTCCCTCTTGCTCTTTTTGTCCACCGAGTCTTATCCCAAAACTGTAAATCAAAGAAGAAATAGACATAGTGCAGTTCCCTGCACACAGGACAGGCTGAGGCTGGACCAGGGAGATGCAATACACCAGCCTGCATCTTGGCTGGAGCATCACTATGACTACTTCGAATTTGGAGAGGCGAGGGCAGTTTTGGAGAGTGGGCTGCCGGCCAAGGGTTGCTTCTCAGAGTGGCTAAGACCTAGATGTTCTAAGTGTTACCTTTCCTCACAAACATAAAATAGCAATGCCACTTGTAAGAAGTATGCATGGGCATGGAGGGTTTGTCTTCAGTGCTCTGGCACTGATCAACACAGGGCCAGAATTTCAGTCCTTGTCTGTCTCTGTCATTCTGTCTCTCTGACTGTCTCTACGTGCCTTCTTCACTGGGCCCTTACTGGAAGTCAGTGCATGCATCGTGAACTCAGCCTTCCTGGTGTTGAAATTTTCCTTTCTTTGCCCTTTGGATTATTTAGTCTCCTGCACATGGTGTAGTACAGAGGGGAACTGCGGAGACAGCGTTGCTGCTGCAGGTTCCAGGCATATGTCCATCTCCAGCTGCATCTGTCCAGGCCCTCTGTGCTTGACTGCCATTCTCCAGGGCCCTGAGGCTGACACTCAGCCTCAATGCAGCCCTCCTCACCTTCCTGCACAGCATCCTTGTCCTTATTCCATGAGAGCCCCGGTCAAGGGAAGTGAAACTCGATCCCCCTGGCACACACACTGTGCTTTCCCTCTATTAAGCCAAATGGAAAGGATCTGTGGTACTGATGGCCACACCAGTGTCCAGATTTCCCATGCAAAACGGAAGCTTCCAGTGTTCAGAAAGAGGGTGTTTTGATGGCTGTGAAATGTCTTTTCCAAGTGGCTCATGGTGTTTCAAATCCCTTTGAAACCTGAAGTTCTTTCTTGTATCTAGGGAATATTTTCACCACTGGCCAGAAGGGCCGCCCAACTAGGAGCACAGCTATCCAGGGGTCAGGAGGTCTTCCAGCCTGCTAGCTCCTGGAGGGATTCCTGAGTATGTCCTCAGGGCCCAAGTGTAAAAGGTGTTTCCAATTGCCTTGATTAGCAGCAGCCAGGCCCTCAGGTGAGGGGCGGGGCTGTGATCTTGACTGGAAGCCCCTAATTTGGCCAATGGAGGCATCCATCTTTTTTTGTCTGTCCATAGCAAGGGCCCGGGGAGTTTGTGCTTCCTGCAAGCAGAGCGACATTGTATGGGACACTCATGCAAGCCTACTTCTAGGAATCTCTCTGAGTGTGATGTGTGGACACCAGGACACCATGATCAGGGATGTGAGGCCACAGGAGCAATTGCCTTAGCCGGACCCAAAGGGTAGGTGTAAGGGGCCGGGTTCATCCACTATTGTTTGGTTCAACACACTTCCCATCTATGTGGAAACACAGCCCTTTCTGGGTACTTTCTGGGATTGTAATCTGCTGCCCTGAGCAGTGGACTGAGAGCCTGGAGGCTGAGTAGGCAGCCAAACGTGACTGGACAGGCTCAAGCCCCTGAATTCTGAGGGGTGCCCCAGCTTCCCCCATTGGCAGTGTTTGGATCATAGTGAGGCATGGCATTGATTCGGAACTCAGGAGAGTGAGACATGAGAGTCCCTTTGCATATGCATTCTTGCTTAGCCACAATCTGGGCTAGCTGGCTTGCCCTGACCAGATAGGTTCTCTGTACATAAGTTGCAGGAGAGGCTGGCTCCCTTGCCACCCATGCTCTGAGACTACTACAGGTGATCTCTGAGCACACACAGACACACACAAACAGACAGACACACACACACACACATTACTGTCAGGTTGGTAGTAGAGCCTATGGTGAAGGCTGGGGCTGTCTGGGGTCTGTGGGCATGAGAGCTGCTGCCTTACAATCTCTACAAGCCAGGTTTGAACCTGTCATCAATGAACACAGTGTAGGAGGTTTTTGAATTCTGGTCTCTTTCCAACTCATCTATTTCTCTTCTCGCCTTCTCTATCTCTAACTCTCACATGCTCTCACACACTCTGTCTTCACTCATTAATATTTTACTTAGATTCTTATTTTACTGACAGGCCCAGATAGACAAAGAGAGTTACCAGAGCATTGCTGAGCTCTGGCTTGTTGTGTTGGCGATTTCACCTAGGCTACTGGAGCCTCAGTTTGTAAGTCTTTCTGACACAAGCCATATTCTGTCTCCTCATTTCCATGCCAGTATCACTCAGAGTTTATAATAAAGATATACATACATGTATATATATACATATAGATTTATATATCTGTCATTTTTAGAATGTTCGACCTATGTATTTGACCTTCTTTCAGAATTACCACATTTATAACAGCCTAGTTTTTCTGAAATAATTGGCCATATAGTTGGAGCAGGATTCAATACAATTATAAATAATAGAACCTTCCAGTAGCATTTCTAATCGTGTTTCTATTAGCATCCTTATTGTAATTATCATGGCCCAGATCTTCCCTCCTTTTTCTAGTGTAAGCTTCAATACGTATGTGTTTGTTTTCTTTCTCCGGAAATCTTAATGACCCTGGACCCTGAAGTGTTAGGGAATTTTTGAAGCAGCCCTCTGTTTCTCAGCAGATGGTTTCTATGTTTCTGCTGTCATCAGGTCTTCTTGTGGTTTTTGTCTTTATTTATTTTTATTGTTTCAAGTCCTCCTAGATCATCCCCATTTATTTGCATATTTATTTATTTAGTCAGGTATCACATGTGGCATCATTTCTTCTGCTTGAGAGATTTTCTCTTATAACTGAAGGGAACTTTGGATGCACAATACATTTCCTGGGGCAAATACTACACACATATGGTGAAGGCTTGGGTTGTCTGGGGTCTGTGGGCATTAGAGCTGCTGCGTGACAATCTCTACAACCCAGGTTTGAACCTGTCATGAATGAACACAGCCTAGGGGGTTTTTGACTTCTGGTCTATTTCCAACTCTTCTATTTCTCTTCTCGCCATCTCTGTCTCTGACTCTCACAGGCTCTCTCTCACTCTGTCTGAACTCAGGAATATTTTACTTATATCCTTATTTTATTGACAGGCCCAGATATACAAAGAGAGTGGCCAGAGCACTGCTGAGCTCTGGCTGGTTTTGTTTGTGATTTCACCTAGGCTACTGGAGCCTCTGATTGGTAAGTCTCTCTGACTTAAGCCATATTCTGTCTCCTCATATCCATGGCAGTATCTCTCAGACTTTATAATAAAGATATACATCCATATACATATATAAATATACATATATATCTCTGTCATTTTTAGAATTGTCAACCTATGTAATTGATCTTAATCAGAATTCACACATTTACAACAGGTTCCTTTTTCCCTACTAATTGGCCACATAGTTGGAGCAGGATTCAATACAATTATAAATAATAGAACCTTCCAGTAGCATTTCTAATAGCATTTCTATCAGCATCCTTATTTTAATTATCATAGTACAGAACTTGCCTCCTTTCTCTAGTGTAAGCTTCAATACATATGAGTTTCTTTTCATTCTCCCGAAATCTTAATTTCCCTGGACTCTGAAGGGTCTCGGAACTTTTGAAGCAGCCCTTGATTCACAGCAGATGGTTTCTATGTTTCTGCTGTCATCAGGTCTTCTTGTGCTTTTTGTTTTTATTTTTCATTTGTTTCAAATCCTCCTAGATAACCCCCATTTACTTGCATATTTATTTATTTATTTATTTATTTGGTTCTATATTACATGAGGGGTCCATTCTTCTGCTTGATAGATTTTTCTCTTATAATTGAAGGGAAGTTTACACTCACAATACATATCCTGTCGTAAATACTACACACATATGGTGAAGGCTGGGGTTGTCTGGGGTCTGTGGACAGGAGACTGATGCCTTACAATCTCGACAACCCAGGTTTGAACCTGTCATGTATGAACACAGAGTGGGAGCTTTTGGACTTCTGGTCTCTTTCCAACTCTTCTATTTCTCTTCTTGCCTTCTCTGTCTCTGACTCTCACAGGCTCTCACTCACTCTGTCTGCACTCATTAATATTTTACTTTTATATTATTTGACTGACAGGCCCAGATATACAAAGCGAGTCACCAGGGCCCGGCTGAGCTCTGGATTGTTTTGTTGGCGATTTCACCTAGGTTTCTGGAGCCTCAGCTTTGTAAGTCTCTCTGGCACAAGCCATACTCTGTCTCCTCATAGCCATGCCAGTATCCCTCATAGTTGATAATAAAGATACACATACATATATGTACATATACATACATATATATATATATATATATATATATATATATATATATATATCAGACATTTTTAGAATTGTTGACCTTTTTATTTGATCTGAATGCAGAATTACCGCATTTATAATAGCCTCCTTATTCATAACTAATTGGTCACATAGTTGGAGCAGGATTCACTACAATTATAAATTATAAACTTTCCAGGAGCATTTCCAATAGCCTTTCTATCAGTATCCTTATTGTAATTATCATAGCACAGAACTTGCCTCCATTTTCTAGTGTAAGCTTCAAATCGTATGCGTTTCTTTTCATTCTCGGAATTCGTAATTTGCCTGGACCCTGTGTGTCAGGGAATTTTTGAAGCAGCCCTCTATTTCTCAGCAGACGTTTTCTATATTTCTGCTGTCATCAGGTCTTCCTGTGGTGTTTGTTTTTATTTTTTTATTTTTTTCAAATCCTCTTAGATCATTCCCATTTATTTGCATATTTATTTATTTATTTATTTCGTCCGATATCACATGAGGGGTCATTTCTTCTGCCTGATAGATTTTCTCTTATAATTGAAGGGAACTTTTGACACACAATACATTTCCTTTTGCAGATACTACACACTACTACAACTGCTACTGCACTGTTTTTGACAGTGACATCCAATGCACAATGGATTAGTATTGCATGGCTCTAGAGAATGTTCACTATTTAACCTACAATGTTTTTAACCTCACAAATATTTATTCTGTTCTTTCTTGGGGGATGAATGGTTTACAGTCAACAGTTCCATGTAATAGTGGGCACGGGGGGGGTAATTTTTCCCACTACCCCTGTATTTCTGTACATCCTTTGTAACTTTCTTATTGAGGAGAAGCAAACAGTCATAAATTGAGAGAGCAGGGCCCAAGCAGGAAGAGAGACAGAGAGACATCTGCAGCTCTGATTTGTCACTAGCCCAGCTTTTCCCTAGCTGGGTAAGTGTGACCAGGGGCTCAAAACAGGGTCTTGGGATTCCACATAGTTCCCTGGCAGCTCCACCAGCTGTTCCTCCAACCCATGCTCCCTTCGTTGTCCATGTAACTATCGATCTGCTCTAGGCATTTCTCATCTTCATATGCCAGAAACTTAACACTTCTCCCTTCCACCCATGAAACTTTGACCTTTTGCTAGGGTGCAAAACAGCAACTCCAATCCAAGTTATTTTCGGGACAAGTGTGTATGTCTCTGTGGGAAGGTGTGTGTGTGTGTGTGTGTGTGTGTGTGTAAGTGTGCATAAGTGTGTTTCAGTTAAGATTACCGCTGTTGTTTCTTTATTCCTGACACAGGGACTTAGGAACTGGGTTGTGTTATGACAAAGGAAGTTTCCACTGCACAAGTGGTTTTTCAAGTATGAATTGGCACATTGGATTGTGGACTCTGTTGTGCATTCTCCCAGGTGGTCCTCAGATGGGTTCTTTCCTTTGCTATTCTCATGCTGTGTGTAATTTTCTGGGTAGACTCAAAGAGGAGTGGCATGGGGAGCTCAGCTGCATTCTGCTGTATGTCCACAAGGTGGCGGCAAAGACCATAGTTGAGTGTAGTGATTCTGTGGAATGAGGAGAACTCTAGGAATTGTGGCCCGTGGACAGCAGGGTTGAAATTGACGTAGAGTGCCCTAGACATCTGTTCTTTCCTGTGGGGTGGGGGGATCCCCCATTTGGCTTTGCAAGTGGAAGGGGTTTCACTCTTTGCCTGGGATGACTCTACTGGGAGCTTGTGAATCCCTGTGCTCAGCTGCATTCTGCTGGGTGTCCACAAGAGGGCAGCACCAGGGCGGGACTAAGGCTCCATGGGGCAAGTGCCCTGAGGCACTGGGCTAGGAGAGTGGCGACAGTGTTTCTGGGTGTGCCCCAAGAGCATGGCCAGCCTAGCGCAGGCAGGCAGTGTCCTAAGGACGGGCCCAGACAGGAGCTGTGGGGGTCGTGTTTGCAGAAACAGGGCCTTCAGAGGATGGCAGAAAGTCCCCGGGGGCGGGCCTCAGAGCCCGTGCCCAATGAGCCTGAGGGGAGGGCCCAGTGGGTATTCATAGAGACAGCTGGCCAATCAGAGAGGAGGAACGTCACCCTCAGGGGCGTGAAGCAAGAGCTGGCCAATGAGAACAGAGGAGGAGTTGCGTGGGCGGGCCTCAGAGAGCAGCCCACCAATGAGAGCCTGGGTGCTGGCTCTGGGTGGGCGTACCCCTGGAGGTCAGCCAATCAGGGTCCAGCGGAAGTGCCTGGGGGGCGGGCCCTCGGGAGGCTGTCCAATGAGCGCCTGGGGCGGGCCTCGTGGGCGGAGCCCAGGAGGCTGGCCAATCATGGGGCAAGGGCGGTGACCTTCCTGGGCGTGCCTTAGGAACTGGCCTATCAGACTGCGCCCCTCAGACAGCAGCCCGCCAATGGGAGCCAAGAGAAGGCTGGCTGGGGGCGTGTCCCTGGGACACCAGGCCAATCAGAGTCGAGCGGAAGTGGCTGGTGGGCGGGCCTTCCGGAGGCTGCCCAATCAGCGTGCTGCAGGGCCGTGTGGGCGGTGCTCAAGGCCGCTGGCCAATCACTGACTAGGGGCCCGGACCCTCCTGGGCGTGTCCAAGCACACTGGCCAATGAGATTGCTGGTGGGGTTCTGGGCGTGGCCTAGGCCTCTGGCCTATCAGAGCCTGGCTGGCGCCCTGTGGGCGGGCCTTCTGAAGAAATCCCGCCAATGGGAGCTCAGAGCTGGCCTTAAAAGGCTGGGCGTGCTTCCAGGAAATGCGAAGCAGGGTTCAGCCCAGGGCCCTGCCTTGCAGAAGCTGTCCAGTGCGCATGTGTATAACTCCGTTTGTGCCTGTGCCTCTGTGGATTTGTGTGTGTGTGTGTGTGTGTGTGTGTGTGTGTGTGTGTGTGTCTGAGGGAGGGAGAGAGAGAGAGAACAACAGAATCACTGTGGCACAGGTGATTTTGTGCAAAACACTTGGCACATTCTGATTTACAGCTCAATATTGACACCAGGGCAGCTCTCCTTGGCCCTTGGTCACTTTTCTTCTTTTCAGATGTAAAGACACTGAAGAGGGAGAGGTTTTTGCCCTGAGGCTTGCACTGGGAACTAGCAGCTGCCCTGTTTGTGTTGCCAGACTAGGAAACCTGTGGTGCCTGTCCATGTGGAGAGTCTCCTGGATGAGTTCCTTCTCGAGCCTTTTTCGCTCGGTCCCGTTGGAGCTGCATATAGCTAATGATTTGGAGATTTTATTCCTTTGGACAATTATTTTCCTGATGCGAAGTTTCTCTCCAGGTTTTAGCAATCAATTGTGTGAATGTCACATCGAATCCATTGTAGAAAATGACTACATCAGTGTCTCTCTCTCTCTTTCTCTCTCTCTCTCTCTCTCTATCTCTCTCTCTATATATATATATGTATGTAACATGTAGAGGTCTGAAAATATTTTTTAGCTAGAGACCTGCACAGCTCTGGATTAGGGTAGCAATGTGGATACACCTGGCCCTTCTGAGCCACAGTCATGAGAGACATCTCACAGAGCCATATCGTATATCACTCTACAAATCTCTCTCAGCACAAACTACCACTGCCAAATCATCTACTTCCCTCTTGCTCTTTTTGTCCACCGAGTCTTATCCCAAAACTGTAAATCAAAGAAGAAATAGACATAGTGCAGTTCCCTGCACACAGGACAGGCTGAGGCTGGACCAGGGAGATGCAATACACCAGCCTGCATCTTGGCTGGAGCATCACTATGACTACTTCGAATTTGGAGAGGCGAGGGCAGTTTTGGAGAGTGGGCTGCCGGCCAAGGGTTGCTTCTCAGAGTGGCTAAGACCTAGATGTTCTAAGTGTTACCTTTCCTCACAAACATAAAATAGCAATGCCACTTGTAAGAAGTATGCATGGGCATGGAGGGTTTGTCTTCAGTGCTCTGGCACTGATCAACACAGGGCCAGAATTTCAGTCCTTGTCTGTCTCTGTCATTCTGTCTCTCTGACTGTCTCTACGTGCCTTCTTCACTGGGCCCTTACTGGAAGTCAGTGCATGCATCGTGAACTCAGCCTTCCTGGTGTTGAAATTTTCCTTTCTTTGCCCTTTGGATTATTTAGTCTCCTGCACATGGTGTAGTACAGAGGGGAACTGCGGAGACAGCGTTGCTGCTGCAGGTTCCAGGCATATGTCCATCTCCAGCTGCATCTGTCCAGGCCCTCTGTGCTTGACTGCCATTCTCCAGGGCCCTGAGGCTGACACTCAGCCTCAATGCAGCCCTCCTCACCTTCCTGCACAGCATCCTTGTCCTTATTCCATGAGAGCCCCGGTCAAGGGAAGTGAAACTCGATCCCCCTGGCACACACACTGTGCTTTCCCTCTATTAAGCCAAATGGAAAGGATCTGTGGTACTGATGGCCACACCAGTGTCCAGATTTCCCATGCAAAACGGAAGCTTCCAGTGTTCAGAAAGAGGGTGTTTTGATGGCTGTGAAATGTCTTTTCCAAGTGCCTCATGGTGTTTCAAATCCCTTTGAAACCTGAAGTTCTTTATTGTATCTAGGGAATATTTTCACCACTGGCCAGAAGGGCCGCCCAACTAGGAGCACAGCTATCCAGGGGTCAGGAGGTCTTCCAGCCTGCTAGCTCCTGGAGGGATTCCTGAGTATGTCCTCAGGGCCCAAGTGTAAAAGGTGTTTCCAATTGCCTTGATTAGCAGCAGCCAGGCACTCAGGTGAGGGGCGGGGCTGTGATCTTGACTGGAAGCCCCTAATTTGGCCAATGGAGGCATCCATCTTTCTTTGTCTGTCCATAGCAAGGGCCCGGGGAGTTTGTGCTTCCTGCAAGCAGAGCGACATTGTATGGGACACTCATGCAAGCCTACTTCTAGGAATCTCTCTGAGTGTGATGTGTGGACACCAGGACACCATGATCAGGGATGTGAGGCCACAGGAGCAATTGCCTTAGCCGGACCCAAAGGGTAGGTGTAAGGGGCCGGGTTCATCCACTATTGTTTGGTTCAACACACTTCCCATCTATGTGGAAACACAGCCCTTTCTGGGTACTTTCTGGGATTGTAATCTGCTGCCCTGAGCAGTGGACTGAGAGCCTGGAGGCTGAGTAGGCAGCCAAACGTGACTGGACAGGCTCAAGCCCCTGAATTCTGAGGGGTGCCCCAGCTTCCCCCATTGGCAGTGTTTGGATCATAGTGAGGCATGGCATTGATTCGGAACTCAGGAGAGTGAGACATGAGAGTCCCTTTGCATATGCATTCTTGCTTAGCCACAATCTGGGCTAGCTGGCTTGCCCTGACCAGATAGGTTCTCTGTACATAAGTTGCAGGAGAGGCTGGCTCCCTTGCCACCCATGCTCTGAGACTACTACAGGTGATCTCTGAGCACACACAGACACACACAAACAGACAGACACACACACACACACACATTACTGTCAGGTTGGTAGTAGAGCCTATGGTGAAGGCTGGGGCTGTCTGGGGTCTGTGGGCATGAGAGCTGCTGCCTTACAATCTCTACAAGCCAGGTTTGAACCTGTCATCAATGAACACAGTGTAGGAGGTTTTTGAATTCTGGTCTCTTTCCAACTCATCTATTTCTCTTCTCGCCTTCTCTATCTCTAACTCTCACATGCTCTCACACACTCTGTCTTCACTCATTAATATTTTACTTAGATTCTTATTTTACTGACAGGCCCAGATAGACAAAGAGAGTTACCAGAGCATTGCTGAGCTCTGGCTTGTTGTGTTGGCGATTTCACCTAGGCTACTGGAGCCTCAGTTTGTAAGTCTTTCTGACACAAGCCATATTCTGTCTCCTCATTTCCATGCCAGTATCACTCAGAGTTTATAATAAAGATATACATACATGTATATATATACATATAGATTTATATATCTGTCATTTTTAGAATGTTCGACCTATGTATTTGACCTTCTTTCAGAATTACCACATTTATAACAGCCTAGTTTTTCTGAAATAATTGGCCATATAGTTGGAGCAGGATTCAATACAATTATAAATAATAGAACCTTCCAGTAGCATTTCTAATCGTGTTTCTATTAGCATCCTTATTGTAATTATCATGGCCCAGATCTTCCCTCCTTTTTCTAGTGTAAGCTTCAATACGTATGTGTTTGTTTTCTTTCTCCGGAAATCTTAATGACCCTGGACCCTGAAGTGTTAGGGAATTTTTGAAGCAGCCCTCTGTTTCTCAGCAGATGGTTTCTATGTTTCTGCTGTCATCAGGTCTTCTTGTGGTTTTTGTCTTTATTTATTTTTATTGTTTCAAGTCCTCCTAGATCATCCCCATTTATTTGCATATTTATTTATTTAGTCAGGTATCACATGTGGCATCATTTCTTCTGCTTGAGAGATTTTCTCTTATAACTGAAGGGAACTTTGGATGCACAATACATTTCCTGGGGCAAATACTACACACATATGGTGAAGGCTTGGGTTGTCTGGGGTCTGTGGGCATTAGAGCTGCTGCGTGACAATCTCTACAACCCAGGTTTGAACCTGTCATGAATGAACACAGCCTAGGGGGTTTTTGACTTCTGGTCTATTTCCAACTCTTCTATTTCTCTTCTCGCCATCTCTGTCTCTGACTCTCACAGGCTCTCTCTCACTCTGTCTGAACTCAGGAATATTTTACTTATATCCTTATTTTATTGACAGGCCCAGATATACAAAGAGAGTGGCCAGAGCACTGCTGAGCTCTGGCTGGTTTTGTTTGTGATTTCACCTAGGCTACTGGAGCCTCTGATTGGTAAGTCTCTCTGACTTAAGCCATATTCTGTCTCCTCATATCCATGGCAGTATCTCTCAGACTTTATAATAAAGATATACATCCATATACATATATAAATATACATATATATCTCTGTCATTTTTAGAATTGTCAACCTATGTAATTGATCTTAATCAGAATTCACACATTTACAACAGGTTCCTTTTTCCCTACTAATTGGCCACATAGTTGGAGCAGGATTCAATACAATTATAAATAATAGAACCTTCCAGTAGCATTTCTAATAGCATTTCTATCAGCATCCTTATTTTAATTATCATAGTACAGAACTTGCCTCCTTTCTCTAGTGTAAGCTTCAATACATATGAGTTTCTTTTCATTCTCCCGAAATCTTAATTTCCCTGGACTCTGAAGGGTCTCGGAACTTTTGAAGCAGCCCTTGATTCTCAGCAGATGGTTTCTATGTTTCTGCTGTCATCAGGTCTTCTTGTGCTTTTTGTTTTTATTTTTCATTTGTTTCAAATCCTCCTAGATAACCCCCATTTACTTGCATATTTATTTATTTATTTATTTATTTATTTGGTTCTATATTACATGAGGGGTCCATTCTTCTGCTTGATAGATTTTTCTCTTATAATTGAAGGGAAGTTTACACTCACAATACATATCCTGTCGTAAATACTACACACATATGGTGAAGGCTGGGGTTGTCTGGGGTCTGTGGACAGGAGGCTGCTGCCCTACAATCTCGACAACCCAGGTTTGAACCTGTCATGTATGAACACAGAGTGGGAGCTTTTGGACTTCTGGTCTCTTTCCAACTCTTCTATTTCTCTTCTTGCCTTCTCTGTCTCTTACTCTCACAGGCTCTCACTCACTCTGTCTGCACTCATTAATATTTAACTCTTATATTATTTGACTGACAGGCCCAGATATACAAAGCGAGTCACCAGGGCCCGGCTGAGCTCTGGATTGTTTTGTTGGCGATTTCACCTAGGTTTCTGGAGCCTCAGCTTTGTAAGTCTCTCTGGCACAAGCCATACTCTGTCTCCTCATAGCCATGCCAGTATCCCTCATAGTTGATAATAAAGATACACATACATATATGTACATATACATACATATATATATATATATATATATCAGACATTTTTAGAATTGTTGACCTTTTTATTTGATCTGAATGCAGAATTACCGCATTTATAATAGCCTCCTTATTCATAAATAATTGGTCACATAGTTGGAGCAGGATTCACTACAATTATAAATTATAAACTTTCCAGGAGCATTTCCAATAGCCTTTCTATCAGTATCCTTATTGTAATTATCATAGCACAGAACTTGCCTCCATTTTCTAGTGTAAGCTTCAAATCGTATGCGTTTCTTTTCATTCTCGGAATTCGTAATTTGCCTGGACCCTGTGTGTCAGGGAATTTTTGAAGCAGCCCTCTATTTCTCAGCA
This sequence comes from Erinaceus europaeus, assembly GCF_950295315.1. Classification (NCBI taxonomy): domain Eukaryota; kingdom Metazoa; phylum Chordata; class Mammalia; order Eulipotyphla; family Erinaceidae; genus Erinaceus; species Erinaceus europaeus. The sequence goes on along the minus strand of NC_080176.1, from coordinate 90,424,542 downwards.
GACGTTTTCTATATTTCTGCTGTCATCAGGTCTTCCTGTGGTGTTTGTTTTTATTTTTTTATTTTTTTCAAATCCTCTTAGATCATTCCCATTTATTTGCATATTTATTTATTTATTTATTTCGTCCGATATCACATGAGGGGTCATTTCTTCTGCCTGATAGATTTTCTCTTATAATTGAAGGGAACTTTTGACACACAATACATTTCCTTTTGCAGATACTACACACTACTACAACTGCTACTGCACTGTTTTTGACAGTGACATCCAATGCACAATGGATTAGTATTGCATGGCTCTAGAGAATGTTCACTATTTAACCTACAATGTTTTTAACCTCACAAATATTTATTCTGTTCTTTCCTGGGGGATGAATGGTTTACAGTCAACAGTTCCATGTAATAGTGGGCACGGGGGGGGGTAATTTTTCCCACTACCCCTGTATTTCTGTACATCCTTTGTAACTTTCTTATTGAGGAGAAGCAAACAGTCATAAATTGAGAGAGCAGGGCCCAAGCAGGAAGAGAGACAGAGAGACATCTGTAACTCTGATTTGTCACTAGTCCAGCTTTTCCCTAGCTGGGTAAGTGTGACCAGGGGCTCAAAACAGGGTCTTGGGATTCCACATAGTTCCCTGGCAGCTCCACCAGCTGTTCCTCCAACCCATGCTCCCTTCGTTGTCCATGTAACTATCGATCTGCTCTAGGCATTTCTCACCTTCATATGCCAGAAACTTAACACTTCTCCCTTCCACCCATGAAACTTTGACCCTTTGCTAGGGTGCAAAACAGCAACTCCAATCCAAATTATTTTCGGGACAAGTGTGTACGTCTCTGTGGGAAGGTGTGTGTGTGTGTGTGTGTGTGTGTGTGTGTGTGTGTGTGTGTGTGTGTAAGTGTGCATAAGTGTGTTTCAGTTAAGATTACCGCTGTTGATTCTTTATTCCTGACACAGGGACTTAGGAACTGGGTTGTGTTATGACAAAGGAAGTTTCCACTGCACAAGTGGTTTTTCAAGTATGAATTGGCACATTGGATTGTGGACTCTGTTGTGCATTCTCCCAGGTGGTCCTCAGATGGGTTCTTTCCTTTGCTATTCCCATGCTGTGTGTAATTTTCTGGGTAGACTCAAAGAGGAGTGGCATGGGGAGCTCAGCTGCATTCTTCTGTAGGTCCACAAGGTGGCGGCAAAGACCATAGTTGAGTGTAGTGATTCTGTGGAATTAGGAGAACTCTAGGAATTGTGGCCCGTGGACAGCAGGGTTGAAATTGACGTAGAGTGCCCTAGACATCTGTTCTTTCCTGTGGGGTGGGGGGATCCCCCATTTGGCTTTGCAAGTGGAAGGGGTTTCTCTCTTTGCCTGGGATGACTCTACTGGGAGCTTGTGAATCCCTGAGCTCAGCTGCATTCTTCTGGGTGTCCACAAGAGGGCAGCACCAGGGCGGGACTAAGGCTCCATGGGGCAAGTGCCCTGAGGCACTGGGCTAGGAGAGTGGCGACAGTGTTTCTGGGTGTGCCCCAAGAGCATGGCCAGCCTAGCGCAGGCAGGCAGTGTCCTAAGGATGGGCCCAGACAGGAGCTGTGGGGGTCGTGTTTGCAGAAACAGGGCCTTCAGAGGATGGCAGAAAGTCCCCGGGGGCGGGCCTCAGAGCCCGTGCCCAATGAGCCTGAGGGGAGGGCCCCGTGGGTATTCATAGAGACAGCTGGCCAATCAGAGAGAAGGAACATCACCCTCAGGGGCGTGAAGCAAGAGCTGGCCAATGAGAACAGAGGAGGAGTTGCGTGGGCGGGCCTCAGAGAGCAGCCCACCAATGAGAGCCTGGGTGCTGGCTCTGGGTGGGCGTACCCCTGGAGGTCAGCCAATCAGGGTCCAGTGGAAGTGCCTGGGGGGCGGGCCCTCGGGAGGCTGTCCAATGAGTGCCTGGGGCGGGCCTCGTGGGCGGAGCCCAGGAGGCTGGCCAATCATGGGGCAAGGGCGGTGACCTTCCTGGGCGTGCCTTATGAACTGGCCTACCAGAGGGTGCCCCTCAGACAGCAGCCCGCCAATGGGAGCCAAGAGAAGGCTGGCTGGGGGCGTGTCCCTGGGACACCAGGCCAATCAGAGTCGAGCGGAAGTGGCTGGTGGGCGGGCCTTCCGGAGGCTGCCCAATCAGCGTGCTGCAGGGCCGTGTGGGCGGTGCTCAAGGCCGCTGGCCAATCACTGACTAGGGGCCCGGACCCTCCTGGGCGTGTCCAAGCACACTGGCCAATGAGATTGCTGGTGGGGTTCTGGGCGTGGCCTAGGCCTCTGGCCTATCAGAGCCTGGCTGGCGCCCTGTGGGCGGGCCTTCTGAAGGAATCCCGCCAATGGGAGCTCAGAGCTGGCCTTAAAAGGCTGGGCGTGCTTCCAGGAAATGCGAAGCAGGGTTCAGCCCAGGGCCCTGCCTTGCAGAAGCTGTCCAGTGCGCATGTGTATAACTCCGTTTGTGCCTGTGCCTCTGTGGATTTGTGTGTGTGTGTGTGTGTGTGTGTGTGTGTCTGAGGGAGGGAGAGAGAGAGAGAACAACAGAATCACTGTGGCACAGGTGATTTTGTGCAAAACACTTGGCACATTCTGATTTACAGCTCAATATTGACACCAGGGCAGCTCTCCTTGGCCCTTGGTCACTTTTCTTCTTTTCAGATGTAAAGACACTGAAGAGGGAGAGGTTTTTGCCCTGAGGCTTGCACTGGGAACTAGCAGCTGCCCTGTTTGTGTTGCCAGACTAGGAAACCTGTGGTGCCTGTCCATGTGGAGAGTCTCCTGGATGAGTTCCTTCTCGAGCCTTTTTCGCTCGGTCCCGTTGGAGCTGCATATAGCTAATGATTTGGAGATTTTATTCCTTTGGACAATTCTTTTCCTGATGCAAAGTTTCTCTCCAGGTTTTAGCAATCAATTGTGTGAATGTCACATCGAATCCATTGTAGAAAATGACTACATCAGTGTCTCTCTCTCTCTTTCTCTCTCTCTCTCTCTCTCTATCTCTCTCTCTCTATATATATATGTATGTAACATGTAGAGGTCTGAAAATATTTTTTAGCTAGAGACCTGCACAGCTCTGGATTAGGGTAGCAATGTGGATACACCTGGCCCTTCTGAGCCACAGTCATGAGAGACATCTCACAGAGCCATATCGTATATCACTCTACAAATCTCTCTCAGCACAAACTACCACTGCCAAATCATCTACTTCCCTCTTGCTCTTTTTGTCCACCGAGTCTTATCCCAAAACTGTAAATCAAAGAAGAAATAGACATAGTGCAGTTCCCTGCACACAGGACAGGCTGAGGCTGGACCAGGGAGATGCAATACACCAGCCTGCATCTTGGCTGGAGCATCACTATGACTACTTCGAATTTGGAGAGGCGAGGGCAGTTTTGGAGAGTGGGCTGCCGGCCAAGGGTTGCTTCTCAGAGTGGCTAAGACCTAGATGTTCTAAGTGTTACCTTTCCTCACAAACATAAAATAGCAATGCCACTTGTAAGAAGTATGCATGGGCATGGAGGGTTTGTCTTCAGTGCTCTGGCACTGATCAACACAGGGCCAGAATTTCAGTCCTTGTCTGTCTCTGTCATTCTGTCTCTCTGACTGTCTCTACGTGCCTTCTTCACTGGGCCCTTACTGGAAGTCAGTGCATGCATCGTGAACTCAGCCTTCCTGGTGTTGAAATTTTCCTTTCTTTGCCCTTTGGATTATTTAGTCTCCTGCACATGGTGTAGTACAGAGGGGAACGGCGGAGACAGCGTTGCTGCTGCAGGTTCCAGGCATATGTCCATCTCCAGCTGCAGCTGTCCAGGCCCTCTGTGCTTGACTGCCATTCTCCAGGGCCCCGAGGCTGACACTCAGCCTCAATGCAGCCCTCCTCACCTTCCTGCACAGCATCCTTGTCCTTATTCCATGAGAGCCCTGGTCAAGGGAAGTGAAACTCGATCCCCCTGGCACACACACTGTGCTTTCCCTCTATTAAGCCAAACGGAAAGGATCTGTGGTACTGATGGCCACACCAGTGTCCAGATTTCCCATGCAAAACGGAAGCTTCCAGTGTTCAGAAAGAGGGTGTTTTGATGGCTGTGAAATGTCTTTTCCAAGTGCCTCATGGTGTTTCAAATCCCTTTGAAACCTGAAGTTCTTTATTGTATCTAGGGAATATTTTCACCACTGGCCAGAAGGGCCGCCCAACTAGGAGCACAGCTATCCAGGGGTCAGGAGGTCTTCCAGCCTGCTAGCTCCTGGAGGGATTCCTGAGTATGTCCTCAGGGCCCAAGTGTAAAAGGTGTTTCCAATTGCCTTGATTAGCAGCAGCCAGGCCCTCAGGTGAGGGGCGGGGCTGTGATCTTGACTGGAAGCCCCTAATTTGGCCAATGGAGGCATCCATCTTTCTTTGTCTGTCCATAGCAAGGGCCCGGGGAGTTTGTGCTTCCTGCAAGCAGAGCGACATTGTATGGGACACTCATGCAAGCCTACTTCTAGGAATCTCTCTGAGTGTGATGTGTGGACACCAGGACACCATGATCAGGGATGTGAGGCCACAGGAGCAATTGCCTTAGCCGGACCCAAAGGGTAGGTGTAAGGGGCCGGGTTCATCCACTATTGTTTGGTTCAACACACTTCCCATCTATGTGGAAACACAGCCCTTTCTGGGTACTTTCTGGGATTGTAATCTGCTGCCCTGAGCAGTGGACTGAGAGCCTGGAGGCTGAGTAGGCAGCCAAACGTGACTGGACAGGCTCAAGCCCCTGAATTCTGAGGGGTGCCCCAGCTTCCCCCATTGGCAGTGTTTGGATCATAGTGAGGCATGGCATTGATTCGGAACTCAGGAGAGTGAGACATGAGAGTCCCTTTGCATATGCATTCTTGCTTAGCCACAATCTGGGCTAGCTGGCTTGCCCTGACCAGATAGGTTCTCTGTACATAAGTTGCAGGAGAGGCTGGCTCCCTTGCCACCCATGCTCTGAGACTACTACAGGTGATCTCTGAGCACACACAGACACACACAAACAGACAGACACACACACACACACACATTACTGTCAGGTTGGTAGTAGAGCCTATGGTGAAGGCTGGGGCTGTCTGGGGTCTGTGGGCATGAGAGCTGCTGCCTTACAATCTCTACAAGCCAGGTTTGAACCTGTCATCAATGAACACAGTGTAGGAGGTTTTTGAATTCTGGTCTCTTTCCAACTCATCTATTTCTCTTCTCGCCTTCTCTATCTCTAACTCTCACATGCTCTCACACACTCTGTCTTCACTCATTAATATTTTACTTAGATTCTTATTTTACTGACAGGCCCAGATAGACAAAGAGAGTTACCAGAGCATTGCTGAGCTCTGGCTTGTTGTGTTGGCGATTTCACCTAGGCTACTGGAGCCTCAGTTTGTAAGTCTTTCTGACACAAGCCATATTCTGTCTCCTCATTTCCATGCCAGTATCACTCAGAGTTTATAATAAAGATATACATACATGTATATATATACATATAGATTTATATATCTGTCATTTTTAGAATGTTCGACCTATGTATTTGACCTTCTTTCAGAATTACCACATTTATAACAGCCTAGTTTTTCTGAAATAATTGGCCATATAGTTGGAGCAGGATTCAATACAATTATAAATAATAGAACCTTCCAGTAGCATTTCTAATCGTGTTTCTATTAGCATCCTTATTGTAATTATCATGGCCCAGATCTTCCCTCCTTTTTCTAGTGTAAGCTTCAATACGTATGTGTTTGTTTTCTTTCTCCGGAAATCTTAATGACCCTGGACCCTGAAGTGTTAGGGAATTTTTGAAGCAGCCCTCTGTTTCTCAGCAGATGGTTTCTATGTTTCTGCTGTCATCAGGTCTTCTTGTGGTTTTTGTCTTTATTTATTTTTATTGTTTCAAGTCCTCCTAGATCATCCCCATTTATTTGCATATTTATTTATTTAGTCAGGTATCACATGTGGCATCATTTCTTCTGCTTGAGAGATTTTCTCTTATAACTGAAGGGAACTTTGGATGCACAATACATTTCCTGGGGCAAATACTACACACATATGGTGAAGGCTTGGGTTGTCTGGGGTCTGTGGGCATTAGAGCTGCTGCGTGACAATCTCTACAACCCAGGTTTGAACCTGTCATGAATGAACACAGCCTAGGGGGTTTTTGACTTCTGGTCTATTTCCAACTCTTCTATTTCTCTTCTCGCCATCTCTGTCTCTGACTCTCACAGGCTCTCTCTCACTCTGTCTGAACTCAGGAATATTTTACTTATATCCTTATTTTATTGACAGGCCCAGATATACAAAGAGAGTGGCCAGAGCACTGCTGAGCTCTGGCTGGTTTTGTTTGTGATTTCACCTAGGCTACTGGAGCCTCTGATTGGTAAGTCTCTCTGACTTAAGCCATATTCTGTCTCCTCATATCCATGGCAGTATCTCTCAGACTTTATAATAAAGATATACATCCATATACATATATAAATATACATATATATCTCTGTCATTTTTAGAATTGTCAACCTATGTAATTGATCTTAATCAGAATTCACACATTTACAACAGGTTCCTTTTTCCCTACTAATTGGCCACATAGTTGGAGCAGGATTCAATACAATTATAAATAATAGAACCTTCCAGTAGCATTTCTAATAGCATTTCTATCAGCATCCTTATTTTAATTATCATAGTACAGAACTTGCCTCCTTTCTCTAGTGTAAGCTTCAATACATATGAGTTTCTTTTCATTCTCCCGAAATCTTAATTTCCCTGGACTCTGAAGGGTCTCGGAACTTTTGAAGCAGCCCTTGATTCACAGCAGATGGTTTCTATGTTTCTGCTGTCATCAGGTCTTCTTGTGCTTTTTGTTTTTATTTTTCATTTGTTTCAAATCCTCCTAGATAACCCCCATTTACTTGCATATTTATTTATTTATTTGGTTCTATATTACATGAGGGGTCCATTCTTCTGCTTGATAGATTTTTCTCTTATAATTGAAGGGAAGTTTACACTCACAATACATATCCTGTCGTAAATACTACACACATATGGTGAAGGCTGGGGTTGTCTGGGGTCTGTGGACAGGAGACTGATGCCTTACAATCTCGACAACCCAGGTTTGAACCTGTCATGTATGAACACAGAGTGGGAGCTTTTGGACTTCTGGTCTCTTTCCAACTCTTCTATTTCTCTTCTTGCCTTCTCTGTCTCTGACTCTCACAGGCTCTCACTCACTCTGTCTGCACTCATTAATATTTTACTTTTATATTATTTGACTGACAGGCCCAGATATCCAAAGCGAGTCACCAGGCCCCGGCTGAGCTCTGGATTGTTTTGTTGGCGATTTCACCTAGGTTTCTGGAGCCTCAGCTTTGTAAGTCTCTCTGGCACAAGCCATACTCTGTCTCCTCATAGCCATGCCAGTATCCCTCATAGTTGATAATAAAGATACACATACATATATGTACATATATATATATGTATATATATATATTTCAGACATTTTTAGAATTGTTGACCTTTTTATTTGATCTGAATGCAGAATTACCGCATTTATAATAGCCTCCTTATTCATAAATAATTGGTCACATAGTTGGAGCAGGATTCACTACAATTATAAATTATAAACTTTCCAGGAGCATTTCCAATAGCCTTTCTATCAGTATCCTTATTGTAATTATCATAGCACAGAACTTGCCTCCATTTTCTAGTGTAAGCTTCAAATCGTATGCGTTTCTTTTCATTCTCGGAATTCGTAATTTGCCTGGACCCTGTGTGTCAGGGAATTTTTGAAGCAGCCCTCTATTTCTCAGCAGACGTTTTCTATATTTCTGCTGTCATCAGGTCTTCCTGTGGTGTTTGTTTTTATTTTTTTATTTTTTTCAAATCCTCTTAGATCATTCCCATTTATTTGCATATTTATTTATTTATTTATTTCGTCCGATATCACATGAGGGGTCATTTCTTCTGCCTGATAGATTTTCTCTTATAATTGAAGGGAACTTTTGACACACAATACATTTCCTTTTGCAGATACTACACACTACTACAACTGCTACTGCACTGTTTTTGACAGTGACATCCAATGCACAATGGATTAGTATTGCATGGCTCTAGAGAATGTTCACTATTTAACCTACAATGTTTTTAACCTCACAAATATTTATTCTGTTCTTTCTTGGGGGATGAATGGTTTACAGTCAACAGTTCCATGTAATAGTGGGCACGGGGGGGGTAATTTTTCCCACTACCCCTGTATTTCTGTACATCCTTTGTAACTTTCTTATTGAGGAGAAGCAAACAGTCATAAATTGAGAGAGCAGGGCCCAAGCAGGAAGAGAGACAGAGAGACATCTGCAACTCTGATTTGTCACTAGTCCAGCTTTTCCCTAGCTGGGTAAGTGTGACCAGGGGCTCAAAACAGGGTCTTGGGATTCCACATAGTTCCCTGGCAGCTCCACCAGCTGTTCCTCCAACCCATGCTCCCTTCGTTGTCCATGTAACTATCGATCTGCTCTAGGCATTTCTCACCTTCATATGCCAGAAACTTAACACTTCTCCCTTCCACCCATGAAACTTTGACCTTTTGCTAGGGTGCAAAACAGCAACTCCAATCCAAGTTATTTTCGGGACAAGTGTGTACGTCTCTGTGGGAAGGTGTGTGTGTGTGTGTGTGTGTGTGTGTGTAAGTGTGCATAAGTGTGTTTCAGTTAAGATTACCGCTGTTGTTTCTTTATTCCTGACACAGGGACTTAGGAACTGGGTTGTGTTATGACAAAGGAAGTTTCCACTGCACAAGTGTTTTTTCAAGTATGAATTGGCACATTGGATTGTGGACTCTGTTGTGCATTCTCCCAGGTGGTCCTCAGATGGGTTCTTTCCTTTGCTATTCCCATGCTGTGTGTAATTTTCTGGGTAGACTCAAAGAGGAGTGGCATGGGGAGCTCAGCTGCATTCTGCTGTATGTCCACAAGGTGGCGGCAAAGAACATAGTTGAGTGTAGTGATTCTGTGGAATGAGGAGAACTCTAGGAATTGTGGCCCGTGGACAGCAGGGTTGAAATTGACGTAGAGTGCCCTAGACATCTGTTCTTTCCTGTGGGGTGGGGGGATCCCCCATTTGGCTTTGCAAGTGGAAGGGGTTTCTCTCTTTGCCTGGGATGACTCTACTGGGAGCTTGTGAATCCCTGTGCTCAGCTGCATTCTGCTGGGTGTCCACAAGAGGGCAGCACCAGGGCGGGACTAAGGCTCCATGGGGCAAGTGCCCTGAGGCACTGGGCTAGGAGAGTGGCGACAGTGTTTCTGGGTGTGCCCCAAGAGCATGGCCAGCCTAGCGCAGGCAGGCAGTGTCCTAAGGACGGGCCCAGACAGGAGCTGTGGGGGTCGTGTTTGCAGAAACAGGGCCTTCAGAGGATGGCAGAAAGTCCCCGGGGGCGGGCCTCAGAGCCCGTGCCCAATGAGCCTGAGGGGAGGGCCCAGTGGGTATTCATAGAGACAGCTGGCCAATCAGAGAGGAGGAACGTCACCCTCAGGGGCGTGAAGCAAGAGCTGGCCAATGAGAACAGAGGAGGAGTTGCGTGGGCGGGCCTCAGAGAGCAGCCCACCAATGAGAGCCTGGGTGCTGGCTCTGGGTGGGCGTACCCCTGGAGGTCAGCCAATCAGTATCCAGCGGAAGTGGCTGGTGGGCGGGCCTTCCGGAGGCTGCCCAATCAGCGTGCTGCCGGGCCGTGTGGGCGGTGCTCAAGGCCGCTGGCCAATCACTGACTAGGGGCCCGGACCCTCCTGGGCGTGTCCAAGCACACTGGCCAATGAGATTGCTGGTGGGGTTCTGGGCGTGGCCTAGGCCTCTGGCCTATCAGAGCCTGGCTGGCGCCCTGTGGGCGGGCCTTCTGAAGGAATCCCGCCAATGGGAGCTCAGAGCTGGCCTTAAAAGGCTGGGCGTGCTTCCAGGAAATGCGAAGCAGGGTTCAGCCCAGGGCCCTGCCTTGCAGAAGCTGTCCAGTGCGCATGTGTATAACTCCGTTTGTGCCTGTGCCTCTGTGGATTTGTGTGTGTGTGTGTGTCTGAGGGAGGGAGAGAGAGAGAACAACAGAATCACTGTGGCACAGGTGATTTTGTGCAAAACACTTGGCACATTCTGATTTACAGCTCAATATTGACACCAGGGCAGCTCTCCTTGGCCCTTGGTCACTTTTCTTCTTTTCAGATGTAAAGACACTGAAGAGGGAGAGGTTTTTGCCCTGAGGCTTGCACTGGGAACTAGCAGCTGCCCTGTTTGTGTTGCCAGACTAGGAAACCTGTGGTGCCTGTCCATGTGGAGAGTCTCCTGGATGAGTTCCTTCTGGAGCCTTTTTCGCTCGGTCCCGTTGGAGCTGCATATAGCTAATGATTTGGAGATTTTATTCCTTTGGACAATTCTTTTCCTGATGCAAAGTTTCTCTCCAGGTTTTAGCAATCAATTGTGTGAATGTCAAATCGAATCCATTGTAGAAAATGACTACATCAGTGTCTCTCTCTCTCTTTCTCTCTCTCTCTCTATCTCTCTCTCTCTATATATATATATGTATGTAACATGTAGAGGTCTGAAAATATTTTTTAGCTAGAGACCTGCACAGCTCTGGATTAGGGTAGCAATGTGGATACACCTGGCCCTTCTGAGCCACAGTCATGAGAGACATCTCACAGAGCCATATCGTATATCACTCTACAAATCTCTCTCAGCACAAACTACCACTGCCAAATCATCTACTTCCCTCTTGCTCTTTTTGTCCACCGAGTCTTATCCCAAAACTGTAAATCAAAGAAGAAATAGACATAGTGCAGTTCCCTGCACACAGGACAGGCTGAGGCTGGACCAGGGAGATGCAATACGCCAGCCTGCATCTTGGCTGGAGCATCACTATGCTTACTTCGAATTTGGAGAGGCGAGGGCAGTTTTGGAGAGTGGGCTGCCGGCCAAGGGTTGCTTCTCAGAGTGGCTAAGACCTAGATGTTCTAAGTGTTACCTTTCCTCACAAACATAAAATAGCAATGCCACTTGTAAGAAGTATGCATGTGGATGGAGGGTTTGTCTTCCGTGCTCTGGCACTGATCAACACAGGGCCAGAATTTCAGTCCTTGTCTGTCTCTGTCATTCTGTCTCTCTGACTGTCTCTACGTGCCTTCTTCACTGGGCCCTTACTGGAAGTCAGTGCATGCATCGTGAACTCAGCCTTCCTGGTGTTGAAATTTTCCTTTCTTTGCCCTTTGGATTATTTAGTCTCCTGCACATGGTGTAGTACAGAGGGGAACTGCGGAGACAGCGTTGCTGCTGCAGGTTCCAGGCATATGTCCATCTCCAGCTGCAGCTGTCCAGGCCCTCTGTGCTTGACTGCCATTCTCCAGGGCCCTGAGGCTGACACTCAGCCTCAATGCAGCCCTCCTCACCTTCCTGCACAGCATCCTTGTCCTTATTCTATGAGAGCCCCGGACAAGGGAAGTGAAACTCTATCCCCCTGGCACACACACTGTGCTTTCCCTCTATTAAGCCAAATGGAAAGGATCTGTGGTACTGATGGCCACACCAGTTCCAGATTTCCCATGCAAAACGGAAGCTTCCAGTGTTCAGAAAGAGGGTGTTTTGATGGCTGTGAAATGTCTTTTCCAAGTGCCTCATGGTGTTTCAAATCCCTTTGAAACCTGAAGTTCTTTCTTGTATCTAGGGAATATTTTCACCACTGGCCAGAAGGGCCACCCAACTAGGAGCACAGCTATCCAGGGGTCAGGAGGTCTTCCAGCCTGCTAGCTCCTGGAGGGATTCCTGAGTATGTCCTCAGGGCCCAAGTGTAAAAGGTGTTTCCAATTGCCTTGATTAGCAGCAGCCAGGCCCTCAGGTGAGGGGCGGGGCTGTGATCTTGACTGGAAGCCCCTAATTTGGCCAATGGAGGCATCCATCTTTTTTTGTCTGTCCATAGCAAGGGCCCGGGGAGTTTGTGCTTCCTGCAAGCAGAGCGACATTGTATGGGACACTCATGCAAGCCTACTTCTAGGAATCTCTCTGAGTGTGATGTGTGGACACCAGGACACCATGATCAGGGATGTGAGGCCACAGGAGCAATTGCCTTAGCCGGACCCAAAGGGTAGGTGTAAGGGGCCGGGTTCATCCACTATTGTTTGGTTCAACACACTTCCCATCTATGTGGAAACACAGCCCTTTCTGGGTACTTTCTGGGATTGTAATCTGCTGCCCTGAGCAGTGGACTGAGAGCCTGGAGGCTGAGTAGGCAACCAAACGTGACTGGAGAGGCTCAAGCCCCTGAATTCTGAGGGGTGCCCCAGCTTCCCCCATTGGCAGTGTTTGGATCATAGTGAGGCATGGCATTGATTCGGAACTCAGGAGAGTGAGACATGAGAGTCCCTTTGCATATGCATTCTTGCTTAGCCACAATCTGGGCTAGCTGGCTTGCCCTGACCAGATAGGGTCTCTGTAAATAAGTTGCAGGAGAGGCTGGCTCCCTTGCCACCCATGCTCTGAGACTACTACAGGTGATCTCTGAGCACACACAGACACACACAAACAGACAGACACACACACACACACACACACACACATTACTGTCAGGTTGGTAGTAGAGCCTATGGTGAAGGCTGGGGCTGTCTGGGGTCTGTGGGCATGAGAGCTGCTGCCTTACAATCTCTACAAGCCAGGTTTGAACCTGTCATCAATGAACACAGTGTAGGAGGTTTTTGAATTCTGGTCTCTTTCCAACTCATCTATTTCTCTTCTCGCCTTCTCTATCTCTAACTCTCACATGCTCTCACACACTCTGTCTTCACTCATTAATATTTTACTTAGATTCTTATTTTACTGACAGGCCCAGATGGACAAATTGAGTTACCAGAGCACTGCTGAGCTCTGGCTTGTTGTGTTGGCGATTTCACCTAGGCTACTGGAGCCTCAGTTTGTAAGTCTTTCTGACACAAGCCATATTCTGTCTCCTCATTTCCATGCCAGTGTCACTCAGAGTTTATAATAAAGATATACATACATGTATATATATACATATAGATTTATATATCTGTCATTTTTAGAATGTTCGACCTATGTATTTGACCTTCTTTCAGAATTACCACATTTATAACAGCCTAGTTTTTCTGAAATAATTGACCATATAGTTGGAGCAGGATTCAATACAATTATAAATAATAGAACCTTCCAGTAGCATTTCTAATCGTGTTTCTATTAGCATCCTTATTGTAATTATCATGGCCCAGATCTTCCCTCCTTTTTCTAGTGTAAGCTTCAATACGTATGTGTTTGTTTTCTTTCTCCGGAAATCTTAATGTCCCTGGACCCTGAAGTGTTAGGGAATTTTTGAAGCAGCCCTCTCTTTCTCAGCAGATGGTTTCTATGTTTCTGCTGTCATCAGGTCTTCTTGTGGTTTTTGTCTTTATTTATTTTTATTGTTTCAAGTCCTCCTAGATCATCCCCATTTATTTGCATATTTATTTATTTAGTCAGGTATCACATGTGGCATCATTTCTTCTGCTTGAGAGATTTTCTCTTATAACTGAAGGGAACTTTGGATGCACAATACATTTCCTGGGGCAAATACTACACACATATGGTGAAGGCTTGGGTTGTCTGGGGTCTGTGGGCATTAGAGCTGCTGCGTGACAATCTCTACAACCCAGGTTTGAACCTGTCATGAATGAACACAGCCTAGGGGTTTTTTGACTTCTGGTCTATTTCCAACTCTTCTATTTCTCTTCTCGCCATCTCTGTCTCTGACTCTCACAGGCTCTCTCTCACTCTGTCTGAACTCAGGAATATTTTACTTATATCCTTATTTTATTGACAGGCCCAGATATATAAAGAGAGTGGCCAGAGCACTGCTGAGCTCTGGCTGGTTTTGTTTGTGATTTCACCTAGGCTACTGGAGCCTCTGATTGGTAAGTCTCTCTGACTTAAGCCATATTCTGTCTCCTCATATCCATGGCAGTATCTCTCAGACTTTATAATAAAGATATACATCCATATACATATATAAATATACATATATATCTCTGTCATTTTTAGAATTGTCAACCTATGTAATTGATCTTAATCAGAATTCACACATTTACAACAGGTTCCTTTTTCCCTACTAATTGGCCACATAGTTGGAGCAGGATTCAATACAATTATAAATAATAGAACCTTCCAGTAGCATTTCTAATAGCATTTCTATCAGCATCCTTATTTTAATTATCATAGTACAGAACTTGCCTCCTTTCTCTAGTGTAAGCTTCAATAAATATGAGTGTCTTTTCATTCTCCCGAAATCTTAATTTCCCTGGACTCTGAAGGGTCTCGGAACTTTTGAAGCAGCCCTTGATTCACAGCAGATGGTTTCTATGTTTCTGCTGTCATCAGGTCTTCTTGTGCTTTTTGTTTTTATTTTTCATTTGTTTCAAATCCTCCTAGATAACCCCCATTTACTTGCATATTTATTTATTTATTTATTTTTTTATTTATTTGGTTCTATATTACATGAGGGGTCCATTCTTCTGCTTGATAGATTTTTCTCTTATAATTGAAGGGAAGTTTACACTCACAATACATATCCTGTCATAAATACTACACACATATGGTGAAGGCTGGGGTTGTCTGGGGTCTGTGGACAGGAGACTGATGCCTTACAATCTCGACAACCCAGGTTTGAACCTGTCATGTATGAACACAGAGTGGGAGCTTTTGGACTTCTGGTCTCTTTCCAACTCTTCTATTTCTCTTCTTGCCTTCTCTGTCTCTGACTCTCACAGGCTCTCACTCACTCTGTCTGCACTCATTAATATTTTACTTTTATATTATTTGACTGACAGGCCCAGATATACAAAGCGAGTCACCAGGGCCCAGCTGAGCTCTGGATTGTTTTGTTGGCGATTTCACCTAGGTTTCTGGAGCCTCAGCTTTGTAAGTCTCTCTGGCACAAGCCATACTCTGTCTCCTCATAGCCATGCCAGTATCCCACATAGTTGATAATAAAGATACACATACATATATGTACATATACATACATATATATATATATATATATTAGACATTTTTAGAATTGTTGACCTTTTTATTTGATCTGAATGCAGAATTACCGCATTTATAATAGCCTCCTTATTCATAACTAATTGGTCACATAGTTGGAGCAGGATTCACTACAATTATAAATTATAAACTTTCCAGGAGCATTTCCAATAGCCTTTCTATCAGTATCCTTATTGTAATTATCATAGCACAGAACTTGCCTCCATTTTCTAGTGTAAGCTTCAAATCGTATGCGTTTCTTTTCATTCTCGGAATTCGTAATTTGCCTGGACCCTGTGTGTCAGGGAATTTTTGAAGCAGCCCTCTATTTCTCAGCAGACGTTTTCTATATTTCTGCTGTCATCAGGTCTTCCTGTGGTGTTTGTTTTTATTTTTTTATTTTTTTCAAATCCTCTTAGATCATTCCCATTTATTTGCATATTTATTTATTTATTTATTTCATCCGATATCACATGAGGGGTCATTTCTTCTGCCTGATAGATTTTCTCTTATAATTGAAGGGAACTTTTGACACACAATACATTTCCTTTTGCAGATACTACACACTACTACAACTGCTACTGCACTGTTTTTGACAGTGACATCCAATGCACAATGGATTAGTATTGCATGGCTCTAGAGAATGTTCACTATTTAACCTACAATGTTTTTAACCTCACAAATATTTATTCTGTTCTTTCTTGGGGGATGAATGGTTTACAGTCAACAGTTCCATGTAATAGTGGGCACGGGGGGGGGGTAATTTTTCCCACTACCCCTGTATTTCTGTACATCCTTTGTAACTTTCTTATTGAGGAGAAGCAAACAGTCATAAATTGAGAGAGCAGGGCCCAAGCAGGAAGAGAGACAGAGAGACATCTGCAACTCTGATTTGTCACTAGTCCAGCTTTTCCCTAGCTGGGTAAGTGTGACCAGGGGCTCAAAACAGGGTCTTGGGATTCCACATAGTTCCCTGGCAGCTCCACCAGCTGTTCCTCCAACCCATGCTCCCTTCGTTGTCCATGTAACTATCGATCTGCTCTAGGCATTTCTCACCTTCATATGCCAGAAACTTAACACTTCTCCCTTCCACCCATGAAACTTTGACCTTTTGCTAGGGTGCAAAACAGCAACTCCAATCCAAGTTATTTTCGGGACAAGTGTGTACGTCTCTGTGGGAAGGTGTGTGTGTGTGTGTGTGTGTGTGTGTAAGTGTGCATAAATGTGTTTCAGTTAAGATTACCGCTGTTGTTTCTTTATTCCTGACACAGGGACTTAGGAACTGGGTTGTGTTATGACAAAGGAAGTTTCCACTGCACAAGTGGTTTTTCAAGTATGAATTGGCACATTGGATTGTGGACTCTGTTGTGCATTCTCCCAGGTGGTCCTCAGATGGGTTCTTTCCTTTGCTATTCCCATGCTGTGTGTAATTTTCTGGGTAGACTCAAAGAGGAGTGGCATGGGGAGCTCAACTGCATTCTTCTGTATGTCCACAAGGTGGCGGCAAAGACCATAGTTGAGTGTAGTGATTCTGTGGAATGAGGAGAACTCTAGGAATTGTGGCCCGTGGACAGCAGGGTTGAAATTGACGTAGAGTGCCCTAGACATCTGTTCTTTCCTGTGGGGTGGGGGGATCCCCCATTTGGCTTTGCAAGTGGAAGGGGTTTCTCTCTTTGCCTGGGATGACTCTACTGGGAGCCTGTGAATCCCTGAGCTCAGCTGCATTCTTCTGGGTGTCCACAAGAGGGCAGCACCAGGGCGGGACTAAGGCTCCATGGGGCAAGTGCCCTGAGGCACTGGGCTAGGAGAGTGGCGACAGTTTTTCTGGGTGTGCCCCAAGAGCATGGCCAGCCTAGCGCAGGCAGGCAGTGTCCTAAGGACGGGCCCAGACAGGAGCTGTGGGGGTCGTGTTTGCAGAAACAGGGCCTTCAGAGGATGGCAGAAAGTCCCCAGGGGCGGGCCTCAGAGCCCGTGCCCAATGAGCCTGAGGGGAGGGCCCAGTGGGTATTCATAGAGACAGCTGGCCAATCAGAGAGGAGGAACGTCACCCTCAGGGGCGTGAAGCAAGAGCTGGCCAATGAGAACAGAGGAGGAGTTGCGTGGGCGGGCCTCAGAGAGCAGCCCACCAATGAGAGCCTGGGTGCTGGCTCTGGGTGGGCGTACCCCTGGAGGTCAGCCAATCAGGGTCCAGCGGAAGTGCCTGGGGGGCGGGCCCTCGGGAGGCTGTCCAATGAGCGCCTGGGGCGGGCCTCGTTGGCGGAGCCCAGGAGGCTGGCCAATCATGGGGCAAGGGCGGTGACCTTCCTGGGCGTGCCTTAGGAACTGGCCTATCAGATGGCGCCCCTCAGACAGCAGCCCGCCAATGGGAGCCAAGAGAAGGCTGGCTGGGGGCGTGTCCCTGGGACACCAGGCCAATCAGAGTCGAGCGGAAGTGGCTGGTGGGCGGGCCTTCCGGAGGCTGCCCAATCAGCGTGCTGCAGGGCCGTGTGGGCGGTGCTCAAGGCCGCTGGCCAATCACTGACTAGGGGCCCGGACCCTCCTGGGCGTGTCCAAGCACACTGGCCAATGAGATTGCTGGTGGGGTTCTGGGCGTGGCCTAGGCCTCTGGCCTATCAGAGCCTGGCTGGCGCCCTGTGGGCGGGCCTTCTGAAGAAATCCCGCCAATGGGAGCTCAGAGCTGGCCTTAAAAGGCTGGGCGTGCTTCCAGGAAATGCGAAGCAGGGTTCAGCCCAGGGCCCTGCCTTGCAGAATCTGTCCAGTGCGCATGTGTATAACTCCGTTTGTGCCTGTGCCTCTGTGTATTTGTGTGTGTGTGTGTGTGTGTGTGTGTGTGTGTGTGTGTGTGTCTGAGGGAGGGAGAGAGAGAGAGAACAACAGAATCACTGTGGCACAGGTGATTTTGTGCAAAACACTTGGCACATTCTGATTTACAGCTCAATATTGACACCAGGGCAGCTCTCCTTGGCCCTTGGTCACTTTTCTTCTTTTCAGATGTAAAGACACTGAAGAGGGAGAGGTTTTTGCCCTGAGGCTTGCACTGGGAACTAGCAGCTGCCCTGTTTGTGTTGCCAGACTAGGAAACCTGTGGTGCCTGTCCATGTGGAGAGTCTCCTGGATGAGTTCCTTCTCGAGCCTTTTTCGCTCGGTCCCGTTGGAGCTGCATATAGCTAATGATTTGGAGATTTTATTCCTTTGGACAATTCTTTTCCTGATGCGAAGTTTCTCTCCAGGTTTTAGCAATCAATTGTGTGAATGTCACATCGAATCCATTGTAGAAAATGACTACATCAGTGTCTCTCTCTCTCTTTCTCTCTCTCTCTCTCTATCTCTCTCTCTCTATATATATATGTATGTAACATGTAGAGGTCTGAAAATATTTTTTAGCTAGAGACCTGCACAGCTCTGGATTAGGGTAGCAATGTGGATACACCTGGCCCTTCTGAGCCACAGTCATGAGAGACATCTCACAGAGCCATATCGTATATCACTCTACAAATCTCTCTCAGCACAAACTACCACTGCCAAATCATCTACTTCCCTCTTGCTCTTTTTGTCCACCGAGTCTTATCCCAAAACTGTAAATCAAAGAAGAAATAGACATAGTGCAGTTCCCTGCACACAGGACAGGCTGAGGCTGGACCAGGGAGATGCAATACGCCAGCCTGCATCTTGGCTGGAGCATCACTATGACTACTTCGAATTTGGAGAGGCGAGGGCAGTTTGGGAGAGTGGGCTGCCGGCCAAGGGTTGCTTCTCAGAGTGGCTAAGACCTAGATGTTCTAAGTGTTACCTTTCCTCACAAACATAAAATAGCAATGCCACTTGTAAGAAGTATGCATGGGCATGGAGGGTTTGTCTTCAGTGCTCTGGCACTGATCAACACAGGGCCAGAATTTCAGTCCTTGTCTGTCTCTGTCATTCTGTCTCTCTGACTGTCTCTACGTGCCTTCTTCACTGGGCCCTTACTGGAAGTCAGTGCATGCATCGTGAACTCAGCCTTCCTGGTGTTGAAATTTTCCTTTCTTTGCCCTTTGGATTATTTAGTCTCCTGCACATGGTGTAGTACAGAGGGGAACTGCGGAGACAGCGTTGCTGCTGCAGGTTCCAGGCATATGTCCATCTCCAGCTGCATCTGTCCAGGCCCTCTGTGCTTGACTGCCATTCTCCAGGGCCCTGAGGCTGACACTCAGCCTCAATGCAGCCCTCCTCACCTTCCTGCACAGCATCCTTGTCCTTATTCCATGAGAGCCCCGGTCAAGGGAAGTGAAACTCGATCCCCCTGGCACACACACTGTGCTTTCCCTCTATTAAGCCAAATGGAAAGGATCTGTGGTACTGATGGCCACACCAGTTCCAGATTTCCCATGCAAAACGGAAGCTTCCAGTGTTCAGAAAGAGGGTGTTTTGATGGCTGTGAAATGTCTTTTCCAAGTGCCTCATGGTGTTTCAAATCCCTTTGAAACCTGAAGTTCTTTCTTGTATCTAGGGAATATTTTCACCACTGGCCAGAAGGGCCGCCCAACTAGGAGCATAGCAATCCAGGGGTCAGGAGGTCTTCCAGCCTGCTAGCTCCTGGAGGGATTCCTGAGTATGTCCTCAGGGCCCAAGTGTAAAAGGTGTTTCCAATTGCCTTGATTAGCAGCAGCCAGGCCCTCAGGTGAGGGGCGGGGCTGTGATCTTGACTGGAAGCCCCTAATTTGGCCAATGGAGGCATCCATCTTTTTTTGTCTGTCCATAGCAAGGGCCCGGGGAGTTTGTGCTTCCTGCAAGCAGAGCGACATTGTATGGGACACTCATGCAAGCCTACTTCTGGGAATCTCTCTGAGTGTGATGTGTGGACACCAGGACACCATGATCAGGGATGTGAGGCCACAGGAGCAATTGCCTTAGCCGGACCCAAAGGGTAGGTGTAAGGGGCCGGGTTCATGCACTATTGTTTGGTTCAACACACTTCCCATCTAAGTGGAAACACAGCCCTTTCTGGGTACTTTCTGGGCTTGTAATCTGCTTCCCTGAGCAGTGGACTGAGAGCCTGGAGGCTGAGTAGGCAGCCAAACGTGACTGGACAGGCTCAAGCCCCTGAATTCTGAGGGGTGCCCCAGCTTCCCCCATTGGCAGTGTTTGGATCATAGTGAGGCATGACATTGATTCGGAACTCAGGAGAGTGAGACATGAGAGTCCCTTTGCATATGCATTCTTGCTTAGCCACAATCTGGGCTAGCGGGCTTGCCCTGACCAGATAGGTTCTCTGTACATAAGTTGCAGGAGAGGCTGGCTCCCTTGCCACCCATGCTCTGAGACTACTTCAGGTGATCTCTGAGCACACACAGACACACACAAACAGACAGACACACACACACACACACACACACACACATTACTGTCAGGTTGGTAGTAGAGCCTATGGTGAAGGCTGGGGCTGTCTGGGGTCTGTGGGCATGAGAGCTGCTGCCTCACAATCTCTACAAGCCAGGTTTGAACCTGTCATCAATGAACACAGTGTAGGAGGTTTTTGAATTCTGGTCTCTTTCCAACTCATCTATTTCTCTTCTCGCCTTCTCTATCTCTAACTCTCACATGCTCTCACACACTCTGTCTTGACTCATTAATATTTTACTTAGATTCTTATTTTACTGACAGGCCCAGATAGACAAAGAGAGTTACCAGAGCACTGCTGAGCTCTGGCTTGTTGTGTTGGCGATTTCACCTAGGCTACTGGAGCCTCAGTTTGTAAGTCTTTCTGACACAAGCCATATTCTGTCTCCTCATTTCCATGCCAGTATCACTCAGAGTTTATAATAAAGATATACATACATGTATATATATATACATATAGATTTATATATCTGTCATTTTTAGAATGTTCGACCTATGTATTTGACCTTCTTTCAGAATTACCACATTTATAACAGCCTAGTTTTTCTGAAATAATTGGCCATATAGTTGGAGCAGGATTCAATACAATTATAAATAATAGAACCTTCCAGTAGCATTTCTAATCGTGTTTCTATTAGCATCCTTATTGTAATTATCATGCCCCAGATCTTCCCTCCTTTTTCTAGTGTAAGCTTCAATACGTATGTGTTTGTTTTCTTTCTCCGGAAATCTTAATGTCCCTGGACCCTGAAGTGTTAGGGAATTTTTGAAGCAGCCCTCTGTTTCTCAGCAGATGGTTTCTATGTTTCTGCTGTCATCAGGTCTTCTTGTGGTTTTTGTCTTTATTTATTTTTATTGTTTCAAGTCCTCCTAGATCATCCCCATTTATTTGCATATTTATTTATTTAGTCAGGTATCACATGTGGCATCATTTCTTCTGCTTGAGAGATTTTCTCTTATAACTGAAGGGAACTTTGGATGCACAATACATTTCCTGGGGCAAATACTACACACATATGGTGAAGGCTTGGGTTGTCTGGGGTCTGTGGGCATTAGAGCTGCTGCGTGACAATCTCTACAACCCAGGTTTGAACCTGTCATGAATGAACACAGCCTAGGGGTTTTTTGACTTCTGGTCTATTTCCAACTCTTCTATTTCTCTTCTCGCCATCTCTGTCTCTGACTCTCACAGGCTCTCTCTCACTCTGTCTGAACTCAGGAATATTTTACTTATATCCTTATTTTATTGACAGGCCCAGATATACAAAGAGAGTGGCCAGAGCACTGCTGAGCTCTGGCTGGTTTTGTTTGTGATTTCACCTAGGCTACTGGAGCCTCTGATTGGTAAGTCTCTCTGACTTAAGCCATATTCTGTCTCCTCATATCCATGGCAGTATCTCTCAGACTTTATAATAAAGATATACATCCATATACATATATAAATATACATATATATCTCTGTCATTTTTAGAATTGTCAACCTATGTAATTGATCTTAATCAGAATTCACACATTTACAACAGGTTCCTTTTTCCATACTAATTGGCCACATAGTTGGAGCAGGATTCAATACAATTATAAATAATATAACCTTCCAGTAGCATTTCTAATAGCATTTCTATCAGCATCCTTATTTTAATTATCATAGTACAGAACTTGCCTCCTTTCTCTAGTGTAAGCTTCAATAAATATGAGTTTCTTTTCATTATCCCGAAATCTTAATTTCCCTGGACTCTGAAGGGTCTCGGAACTTTTGAAGCAGCCCTTGATTCACAGCAGATGGTTTCTATGTTTCTGCTGTCATCAGGTCTTCTTGTGCTTTTTGTTTTTATTTTTCATTTGTTTCAAATCCTCCTAGATAACCCCCATTTACTTGCATATTTATTTATTTATTTATTTTTTTATTTATTTGGTTCTATATTACATGAGGGGTCCATTCTTCTGCTTGATAGATTTTTCTCTTATAATTGAAGGGAAGTTTACACTCACAATACATATCCTGTCATAAATACTACACACATATGGTGAAGGCTGGGGTTGTCTGGGGTCTGTGGACAGGAGACTGATGCCTTACAATCTCGACAACCCAGGTTTGAACCTGTCATGTATGAACACAGAGTGGGAGCTTTTGGACTTCTGGTCTCTTTCCAACTCTTCTATTTCTCTTCTTGCCTTGTCTGTCTCTGACTCTCACAGGCTCTCACTCACTCTGTCTGCACTCATTAATATTTTACTTTTATATTATTTGACTGACAGGCCCAGATATACAAAGCGAGTCACCAGGGCCCGGCTGAGCTCTGGATTGTTTTGTTGGCGATTTCACCTAGGTTTCTGGAGCCTCAGCTTTGTAAGTCTCTCTGGCACAAGCCATACTCTGTCTCCTCATAGCCATGCCAGTATCCCACATAGTTGATAATAAAGATACACATACATATATGTACATATACATACATATATATATATATATCAGACATTTTTAGAATTGTTGACCTTTTTATTTGATCTGAATGCAGAATTACCGCATTTATAATAGCCTCCTTATTCATAACTAATTGGTCACATAGTTGGAGCAGGATTGACTACAATTATAAATTATAAACTTTCCAGGAGCATTTCCAATAGCCTTTCTATCAGTATCCTTATTGTAATTATCATAGCACAGAACTTGCCTCCATTTTCTAGTGTAAGCTTCAAATCGTATGCGTTTCTTTTCATTCTCGGAATTCGTAATTTGCCTGGACCCTGTGTGTCAGGGAATTTTTGAAGCAGCCCTCTATTTCTCAGCAGACGTTTTCTATATTTCTGCTGTCATCAGGTCTTCCTGTGGTGTTTGTTTTTATTTTTTTATTTTTTTCAAATCCTCTTAGATCATTCCCATTTATTTGCATATTTATTTATTTATTTATTTCGTCCGATATCACATGAGGGGTCATTTCTTCTGCCTGATAGATTTTCTCTTATAATTGAAGGGAACTTTTGACACACAATACATTTCCTTTTGCAGATACTACACACTACTACAACTGCTACTGCACTGTTTTTGACAGTGACATCCAATGCACAATGGATTAGTATTGCATGGCTCTAGAGAATGTTCACTATTTAACCTACAATGTTTTTAACCTCACAAATATTTATTCTGTTCTTTCTTGGGGGATGAATGGTTTACAGTCAACAGTTCCATGTAATAGTGGGCACGGGGGGGGGGTAATTTTTCCCACTACCCCTGTATTTCTGTACATCCTTTGTAACTTTCTTATTGAGGAGAAGCAAACAGTCATAAATTGAGAGAGCAGGGCCCAAGCAGGAAGAGAGACAGAGAGACATCTGCAGCTCTGATTTGTCACTAGCCCAGCTTTTCCCTAGCTGGGTAAGTGTGACCAGGGGCTCAAAACAGTGTCTTGGGATTCCACATAGTTCCCTGGCAGCTCCACCAGCTGTTCCTCCAACCCATGCTCCCTTCGTTGTCCATGTAACTATCGATCTGCTCTAGGCATTTCTCATCTTCATATGCCAGAAACTTAACACTTCTCCCTTCCACCCATGAAACTTTGACCTTTTGCAAGGGTGCAAAACAGCAACTCCAATCCAAGTTATTTTCGGGACAAGTGTGTATGTCTCTGTGGGAAGGTGTGTGTGTGTGTGTGTGTGTGTGTGTGTAAGTGTGCATAAGTGTGTTTCAGTTAAGATTACCGCTGTTGTTTCTTTATTCCTGACACAGGGACTTAGGAACTGGGTTGTGTTATGACAAAGGAAGTTTCCACTGCACAAGTGGTTTTTCAAGTATGAATTGGCACATTGGATTGTGGACTCTGTTGTGCATTCTCCCAGGTGGTCCTCAGATGGGTTCTTTCCTTTGCTATTCCCATGCTGTGTGTAATTTTCTGGGTAGACTCAAAGAGGAGTGGCATGGGGAGCTCAGCTGCATTCTGCTGTATGTCCACAAGGTGGCGGCAAAGACCATAGTTGAGTGTAGTGATTCTGTGGAATGAGGAGAACTCTAGGAATTGTGGCCCGTGGACAGCAGGGTTGAAATTGACGTAGAGTGCCCTAGACATCTGTTCTTTCCTGTGGGGTGGGGGGATCCCCCATTTGGCTTTGCAAGTGGAAGGGGTTTCTCTCTTTGCCTGGGATGACTCTACTGGGAGCTTGTGAATCCCTGTGCTCAGCTGCATTCTGCTGGGTGTCCACAAGAGTGCAGCACCTCAGGGCGGGACTAAGGCTCCATGGGGCAAGTGCCCTGAGGCACTGGGCTAGGAGAGTGGCGACAGTGTTTCTGGGTGTGCCCCAAGAGCATGGCCAGCCTAGCGCAGGCAGGCAGTGTCCTAAGGATGGGCCCAGACAGGAGCTGTGGGGGTCGTGTTTGCAGAAACAGGGCCTTCAGAGGATGGCAGAAAGTCCCCGGGGGCGGGCCTCAGAGCCCGTGCCCAATGAGCCTGAGGGGAGGGCCCAGTGGGTATTCATAGAGACAGCTGGCCAATCAGAGAGGAGGAACGTCACCCTCAGGGGCGTGAAGCAAGAGCTGGCCAATGAGAACAGAGGAGGAGTTGCGTGGGCGGGCCTCAGAGAGCAGCCCACCAATGAGAGCCTGGGTGCTGGCTCTGGGTGGGCGTACCCTTGGTGGTCAGCCAATCAGGGTCCAGCGGAAGTGCCTGGGGGGCGGGCCCTCGGGAGGCTGTCCAATGAGCGCCTGGGGCGGGCCTCATGGGCGGAGCCCAGGAGGCTGGCCAATCATGGGGCAAGGGCGGTGACCTTCCTGGGCGTGCCTTAGGAACTGGCCTATCAGAGGGCGCCCCTCAGACAGCAGCCCGCCAATGGGAGCCAAGAGAAGGCTGGCTGGGGGCGTGTCCCTGGGACACCAGGCCAATCAGAGTCGAGCGGAAGTGGCTGGTGGGCGGGCCTTCCGGAGGCTGCCCAATCAGCGTGCTGCAGGGCCGTGTGGGCGGTGCTCAAGGCCGCTGGCCAATCACTGACTAGGGGCCCGGACCCTCCTGGGCGTGTCCAAGCACACTGGCCAATGAGATTGCTGGTGGGGTTCTGGGCGTGGCCTAGGCCTCTGGCCTATCAGAGCCTGGCTGGCGCCCTGTGGGCGGGCCTTCTGAAGAAATCCCGCCAATGGGAGCTCAGAGCTGGCCTTAAAAGGCTGGGCGTGCTTCCAGGAAATGCGAAGCAGGGTTCAGCCCAGGGCCCTGCCTTGCAGAAGCTGTCCAGTGCGCATGTGTATAACTCCGTTTGTGCCTGTGCCTCTGTGGATTTGTGTGTGTGTGTGTGTGTGTGTGTGTGTGTGTGTGTCTGAGGGAGGGAGAGAGAGAGAGAACAACAGAATCACTGTGGCACAGGTGATTTTGTGCAAAACACTTGGCACATTCTGATTTACAGCTCAATATTGACACCAGGGCAGCTCTCCTTGGCCCTTGGTCACTTTTCTTCTTTTCAGATGTAAAGACACTGAAGAGGGAGAGGTTTTTGCCCTGAGGCTTGCACTGGGAACTAGCAGCTGCCCTGTTTGTGTTGCCAGACTAGGAAACCTGTGGTGCCTGTCCATGTGGAGAGTCTCCTGGATGAGTTCCTTCTCGAGCCTTTTTCGCTCGGTCCCGTTGGAGCTGCATATAGCTAATGATTTGGAGATTTTATTCCTTTGGACAATTATTTTCCTGATGCGAAGTTTCTCTCCAGGTTTTAGCAATCAATTGTGTGAATGTCACATCGAATCCATTGTAGAAAATGACTACATCAGTGTCTCTCTCTCTCTTTCTCTCTCTCTCTCTATCTCTCTCTCTCTATATATATATGTATGTAACATGTAGAGGTCTGAAAATATTTTTTAGCTAGAGACCTGCACAGCTCTGGATTAGGGTAGCAATGTGGATACACCTGGCCCTTCTGAGCCACAGTCATGAGAGACATCTCACAGAGCCATATCGTATATCACTCTACAAATCTCTCTCAGCACAAACTACCAATGCCAAATCATCTACTTCCCTCTTGCTCTTTTTGTCCACCGAGTCTTATCCCAAAACTGTAAATCAAAGAAGAAATAGACATAGTGCAGTTCCCTGCACACAGGACAGGCTGAGGCTGGACCAGGGAGATGCAATACGCCAGCCTGCATCTTGGCTGGAGCATCACTATGACTACTTCGAATTTGGAGAGGCGAGGGCAGTTTTGGAGAGTGGGCTGCCGGCCAAGGGTTGCTTCTCAGAGTGGCTAAGACCTAGATGTTCTAAGTGTTACCTTTCCTCACAAACATAAAATAGCAATGCCACTTGTAAGAAGTATGCATGGGCATGGAGGGTTTGTCTTCAGTGCTCTGGCACTGATCAACACAGGGCCAGAATTTCAGTCCTTGTCTGTCTCTGTCATTCTGTCTCTCTGACTGTCTCTACGTGCCTTCTTCACTGGGCCCTTACTGGAAGTCAGTGCATGCATCGTGAACTCAGCCTTCCTGGTGTTGAAATTTTCCTTTCTTTGCCCTTTGGATTATTTAGTCTCCTGCACATGGTGTAGTACAGAGGGGAACTGCGGAGACAGCGTTGCTGCTGCAGGTTCCAGGCATATGTCCATCTCCAGCTGCATCTGTCCAGGCCCTCTGTGCTTGACTGCCATTCTCCAGGGCCCTGAGGCTGACACTCAGCCTCAATGCAGCCCTCCTCACCTTCCTGCACAGCATCCTTGTCCTTATTCCATGAGAGCCCCGGTCAAGGGAAGTGAAACTCGATCCCCCTGGCACACACACTGTGCTTTCCCTCTATTAAGCCAAATGGAAAGGATCTGTGGTACTGATGGCCACACCAGTGTCCAGATTTCCCATGCAAAACGGAAGCTTCCAGTGTTCAGAAAGAGGGTGTTTTGATGGCTGTGAAATGTCTTTTCCAAGTGGCTCATGGTGTTTCAAATCCCTTTGAAACCTGAAGTTCTTTCTTGTATCTAGGGAATATTTTCACCACTGGCCAGAAGGGCCGCCCAACTAGGAGCACAGCTATCCAGGGGTCAGGAGGTCTTCCAGCCTGCTAGCTCCTGGAGGGATTCCTGAGTATGTCCTCAGGGCCCAAGTGTAAAAGGTGTTTCCAATTGCCTTGATTAGCAGCAGCCAGGCCCTCAGGTGAGGGGCGGGGCTGTGATCTTGACTGGAAGCCCCTAATTTGGCCAATGGAGGCATCCATCTTTTTTTGTCTGTCCATAGCAAGGGCCCGGGGAGTTTGTGCTTCCTGCAAGCAGAGCGACATTGTATGGGACACTCATGCAAGCCTACTTCTAGGAATCTCTCTGAGTGTGATGAGTGGACACCAGGACACCATGATCAGGGATGTGAGGCCACAGGAGCAATTGCCTTAGCCGGACCCAAAGGGTAGGTGTAAGGGGCCGGGTTCATCCACTATTGTTTGGTTCAACACACTTCCCATCTATGTGGAAACACAGCCCTTTCTGGGTACTTTCTGGGCTTGTAATCTGCTGCCCTGAGCAGTGGACTGAGAGCCTGGAGGCTGAGTAGGCAGCCAAACGTGACTGGACAGGCTCAAGCCCCTGAATTCTGAGGGGTGCCCCAGCTTCCCCCATTGGCAGTGTTTGGATCATAGTGAGGCATGGCATTGATTCGGAACTCAGGAGAGTGAGACATGAGAGTCCCTTTGCATATGCATTCTTGCTTAGCCACAATCTGGGCTAGCTGGCTTGCCCTGACCAGATAGGTTCTCTGTACATAAGTTGCAGGAGAGGCTTGCTCCTTTGCCACCCATGCTCTGAGACTACTACAGGTGATCTCTGAGCACACACAGACACACACAAACAGACAGACACACACACACACACACACACACACACACACACACACACATTACTGTCAGGTTGGTAGTAGAGCCTATGGTGAAGGCTGGGGCTGTCTGGGGTCTGTGGGCATGAGAGCTGCTGCCTTACAATCTCTACAAGCCAGGTTTGAACCTGTCATCAATGAACACAGTGTAGGAGGTTTTTGAATTCTGGTCTCTTTCCAACTCATCTATTTCTCTTCTCGCCTTCTCTATCTCTAACTCTCACATGCTCTCACACACTCTGTCTTCACTCATTAATATTTTACTTAGATTCTTATTTTACTGACAGGCCCAGATAGACAAAGAGAGTTACCAGAGCATTGCTGAGCTCTGGCTTGTTGTGTTGGCGATTTCACCTAGGCTACTGGAGCCTCAGTTTGTAAGTCTTTCTGACACAAGCCATATTCTGTCTCCTCATTTCCATGCCAGTATCACTCAGAGTTTATAATAAAGATATACATACATGTATATATATACATATAGATTTATATATCTGTCATTTTTAGAATGTTCGACCTATGTATTTGACCTTCTTTCAGAATTACCACATTTATAACAGCCTAGTTTTTCTGAAATAATTGGCCATATAGTTGGAGCAGGATTCAATACAATTATAAATAATAGAACCTTCCAGTAGCATTTCTAATCGTGTTTCTATTAGCATCCTTATTGTAATTATCATGGCCCAGATCTTCCCTCCTTTTTCTAGTGTAAGCTTCAATACGTATGTGTTTGTTTTCTTTCTCCGGAAATCTTAATGACCCTGGACCCTGAAGTGTTAGGGAATTTTTGAAGCAGCCCTCTGTTTCTCAGCAGATGGTTTCTATGTTTCTGCTGTCATCAGGTCTTCTTGTGGTTTTTGTCTTTATTTATTTTTATTGTTTCAAGTCCTCCTAGATCATCCCCATTTATTTGCATATTTATTTATTTAGTCAGGTATCACATGTGGCATCATTTCTTCTGCTTGAGAGATTTTCTCTTATAACTGAAGGGAACTTTGGATGCACAATACATTTCCTGGGGCAAATACTACACACATATGGTGAAGGCTTGGGTTGTCTGGGGTCTGTGGGCATTAGAGCTGCTGCGTGACAATCTCTACAACCCAGGTTTGAACCTGTCATGAATGAACACAGCCTAGGGGGTTTTTGACTTCTGGTCTATTTCCAACTCTTCTATTTCTCTTCTCGCCATCTCTGTCTCTGACTCTCACAGGCTCTCTCTCACTCTGTCTGAACTCAGGAATATTTTACTTATATCCTTATTTTATTGACAGGCCCAGATATACAAAGAGAGTGGCCAGAGCACTGCTGAGCTCTGGCTGGTTTTGTTTGTGATTTCACCTAGGCTACTGGAGCCTCTGATTGGTAAGTCTCTCTGACTTAAGCCATATTCTGTCTCCTCATATCCATGGCAGTATCTCTCAGACTTTATAATAAAGATATACATCCATATACATATATAAATATACATATATATCTCTGTCATTTTTAGAATTGTCAACCTATGTAATTGATCTTAATCAGAATTCACACATTTACAACAGGTTCCTTTTTCCCTACTAATTGGCCACATAGTTGGAGCAGGATTCAATACAATTATAAATAATAGAACCTTCCAGTAGCATTTCTAATAGCATTTCTATCAGCATCCTTATTTTAATTATCATAGTACAGAACTTGCCTCCTTTCTCTAGT
This sequence comes from Erinaceus europaeus, assembly GCF_950295315.1. Lineage (NCBI taxonomy): Eukaryota > Metazoa > Chordata > Mammalia > Eulipotyphla > Erinaceidae > Erinaceus > Erinaceus europaeus. Next base: position 90,394,626 of record NC_080176.1, on the reverse strand, counting down.
GTAAGCTTCAATACATATGAGTTTCTTTTCATTCTCCCGAAATCTTAATTTCCCTGGACTCTGAAGGGTCTCGGAACTTTTGAAGCAGCCCTTGATTCTCAGCAGATGGTTTCTATGTTTCTGCTGTCATCAGGTCTTCTTGTGCTTTTTGTTTTTATTTTTCATTTGTTTCAAATCCTCCTAGATAACCCCCATTTACTTGCATATTTATTTATTTATTTATTTATTTATTTGGTTCTATATTACATGAGGGGTCCATTCTTCTGCTTGATAGATTTTTCTCTTATAATTGAAGGGAAGTTTACACTCACAATACATATCCTGTCGTAAATACTACACACATATGGTGAAGGCTGGGGTTGTCTGGGGTCTGTGGACAGGAGGCTGCTGCCCTACAATCTCGACAACCCAGGTTTGAACCTGTCATGTATGAACACAGAGTGGGAGCTTTTGGACTTCTGGTCTCTTTCCAACTCTTCTATTTCTCTTCTTGCCTTCTCTGTCTCTTACTCTCACAGGCTCTCACTCACTCTGTCTGCACTCATTAATATTTAACTCTTATATTATTTGACTGACAGGCCCAGATATACAAAGCGAGTCACCAGGGCTCGGCTGAGCTCTGGATTGTTTTGTTGGCGATTTCACCTAGGTTTCTGGAGCCTCAGCTTTGTAAGTCTCTCTGGCACAAGCCATACTCTGTCTCCTCATAGCCATGCCAGTATCCCTCATAGTTGATAATAAAGATACACATACATATATGTACATATACATACATATATATATATATATATATATATCAGACATTTTTAGAATTGTTGACCTTTTTATTTGATCTGAATGCAGAATTACCGCATTTATAATAGCCTCCTTATTCATAAATAATTGGTCACATAGTTGGAGCAGGATTCACTACAATTATAAATTATAAACTTTCCAGGAGCATTTCCAATAGCCTTTCTATCAGTATCCTTATTGTAATTATCATAGCACAGAACTTGCCTCCATTTTCTAGTGTAAGCTTCAAATCGTATGCGTTTCTTTTCATTCTCAGAATTCGTAATTTGCCTGGACCCTGTGTGTCAGGGAATTTTTGAAGCAGCCCTCTATTTCTCAGCAGACGTTTTCTATATTTCTGCTGTCATCAGGTCTTCCTGTGGTGTTTGTTTTTATTTTTTTATTTTTTTCAAATCCTCTTAGATCATTCCCATTTATTTGCATATTTATTTATTTATTTATTTCGTCCGATATCACATGAGGGGTCATTTCTTCTGCCTGATAGATTTTCTCTTATAATTGAAGGGAACTTTTGACACACAATACATTTCCTTTTGCAGATACTACACACTACTACAACTGCTACTGCACTGTTTTTGACAGTGACATCCAATGCACAATGGATTAGTATTGCATGGCTCTAGAGAATGTTCACTATTTAACCTACAATGTTTTTAACCTCACAAATATTTATTCTGTTCTTTCCTGGGGGATGAATGGTTTACAGTCAACAGTTCCATGTAATAGTGGGCACGGGGGGGGGGTAATTTTTCCCACTACCCCTGTATTTCTGTACATCCTTTGTAACTTTCTTATTGAGGAGAAGCAAACAGTCATAAATTGAGAGAGCAGGGCCCAAGCAGGAAGAGAGACAGAGAGACATCTGTAACTCTGATTTGTCACTAGTCCAGCTTTTCCCTAGCTGGGTAAGTGTGACCAGGGGCTCAAAACAGGGTCTTGGGATTCCACATAGTTCCCTGGCAGCTCCACCAGCTGTTCCTCCAACCCATGCTCCCTTCGTTGTCCATGTAACTATCGATCTGCTCTAGGCATTTCTCACCTTCATATGCCAGAAACTTAACACTTCTCCCTTCCACCCATGAAACTTTGACCCTTTGCTAGGGTGCAAAACAGCAACTCCAATCCAAATTATTTTCGGGACAAGTGTGTACGTCTCTGTGGGAAGGTGTGTGTGTGTGTGTGTGTGTGTGTGTGTGTGTGTAAGTGTGCATAAGTGTGTTTCAGTTAAGATTACCGCTGTTGATTCTTTATTCCTGACACAGGGACTTAGGAACTGGGTTGTGTTATGACAAAGGAAGTTTCCACTGCACAAGTGGTTTTTCAAGTATGAATTGGCACATTGGATTGTGGACTCTGTTGTGCATTCTCCCAGGTGGTCCTCAGATGGGTTCTTTCCTTTGCTATTCCCATGCTGTGTGTAATTTTCTGGGTAGACTCAAAGAGGAGTGGCATGGGGAGCTCAGCTGCATTCTTCTGTAGGTCCACAAGGTGGCGGCAAAGACCATAGTTGAGTGTAGTGATTCTGTGGAATTAGGAGAACTCTAGGAATTGTGGCCCGTGGACAGCAGGGTTGAAATTGACGTAGAGTGCCCTAGACATCTGTTCTTTCCTGTGGGGTGGGGGGATCCCCCATTTGGCTTTGCAAGTGGAAGGGGTTTCTCTCTTTGCCTGGGATGACTCTACTGGGAGCTTGTGAATCCCTGAGCTCAGCTGCATTCTTCTGGGTGTCCACAAGAGGGCAGCACCAGGGCGGGACTAAGGCTCCATGGGGCAAGTGCCCTGAGGCACTGGGCTAGGAGAGTGGCGACAGTGTTTCTGGGTGTGCCCCAAGAGCATGGCCAGCCTAGCGCAGGCAGGCAGTGTCCTAAGGATGGGCCCAGACAGGAGCTGTGGGGGTCGTGTTTGCAGAAACAGGGCCTTCAGAGGATGGCAGAAAGTCCCCGGGGGCGGGCCTCAGAGCCCGTGCCCAATGAGCCTGAGGGGAGGGCCCCGTGGGTATTCATAGAGACAGCTGGCCAATCAGAGAGGAGGAACATCACCCTCAGGGGCGTGAAGCAAGAGCTGGCCAATGAGAACAGAGGAGGAGTTGCGTGGGCGGGCCTCAGAGAGCAGCCCACCAATGAGAGCCTGGGTGCTGGCTCTGGGTGGGCGTACCCCTGGAGGTCAGCCAATCAGGGTCCAGTGGAAGTGCCTGGGGGGCGGGCCCTCGGGAGGCTGTCCAATGAGTGCCTGGGGCGGGCCTCGTGGGCGGAGCCCAGGAGGCTGGCCAATCATGGGGCAAGGGCGGTGACCTTCCTGGGCGTGCCTTATGAACTGGCCTACCAGAGGGTGCCCCTCAGACAGCAGCCCGCCAATGGGAGCCAAGAGAAGGCTGGCTGGGGGCGTGTCCCTGGGACACCAGGCCAATCAGAGTCGAGCGGAAGTGGCTGGTGGGCGGGCCTTCCGGAGGCTGCCCAATCAGCGTGCTGCAGGGCCGTGTGGGCGGTGCTCAAGGCCGCTGGCCAATCACTGACTAGGGGCCCGGACCCTCCTGGGCGTGTCCAAGCACACTGGCCAATGAGATTGCTGGTGGGGTTCTGGGCGTGGCCTAGGCCTCTGGCCTATCAGAGCCTGGCTGGCGCCCTGTGGGCGGGCCTTCTGAAGGAATCCCGCCAATGGGAGCTCAGAGCTGGCCTTAAAAGGCTGGGCGTGCTTCCAGGAAATGCGAAGCAGGGTTCAGCCCAGGGCCCTGCCTTGCAGAAGCTGTCCAGTGCGCATGTGTATAACTCCGTTTGTGCCTGTGCCTCTGTGGATTTGTGTGTGTGTGTGTGTGTGTGTGTGTGTCTGAGGGAGGGAGAGAGAGAGAGAACAACAGAATCACTGTGGCACAGGTGATTTTGTGCAAAACACTTGGCACATTCTGATTTACAGCTCAATATTGACACCAGGGCAGCTCTCCTTGGCCCTTGGTCACTTTTCTTCTTTTCAGATGTAAAGACACTGAAGAGGGAGAGGTTTTTGCCCTGAGGCTTGCACTGGGAACTAGCAGCTGCCCTGTTTGTGTTGCCAGACTAGGAAACCTGTGGTGCCTGTCCATGTGGAGAGTCTCCTGGATGAGTTCCTTCTCGAGCCTTTTTCGCTCGGTCCCGTTGGAGCTGCATATAGCTAATGATTTGGAGATTTTATTCCTTTGGACAATTCTTTTCCTGATGCAAAGTTTCTCTCCAGGTTTTAGCAATCAATTGTGTGAATGTCACATCGAATCCATTGTAGAAAATGACTACATCAGTGTCTCTCTCTCTCTTTCTCTCTCTCTCTCTCTCTCTATCTCTCTCTCTCTATATATATATGTATGTAACATGTAGAGGTCTGAAAATATTTTTTAGCTAGAGACCTGCACAGCTCTGGATTAGGGTAGCAATGTGGATACACCTGGCCCTTCTGAGCCACAGTCATGAGAGACATCTCACAGAGCCATATCGTATATCACTCTACAAATCTCTCTCAGCACAAACTACCACTGCCAAATCATCTACTTCCCTCTTGCTCTTTTTGTCCACCGAGTCTTATCCCAAAACTGTAAATCAAAGAAGAAATAGACATAGTGCAGTTCCCTGCACACAGGACAGGCTGAGGCTGGACCAGGGAGATGCAATACACCAGCCTGCATCTTGGCTGGAGCATCACTATGCTTACTTCGAATTTGGAGAGGCGAGGGCAGTTTTGGAGGGTGGGCTGCCGGCCAAGGGTTGCTTCTCAGAGTGGCTAAGACCTAGATGTTCTAAGTGTTACCTTTCCTCACAAACATAAAATAGCAATGCCACTTGTAAGAAGTATGCATGGGCATGGAGGGTTTGTCTTCAGTGCTCTGGCACTGATCAACACAGGGCCAGAATTTCAGTCCTTGTCTGTCTCTGTCATTCTGTCTCTCTGACTGTCTCTACGTGCCTTCTTCACTGGGCCCTTACTGGAAGTCAGTGCATGCATCGTGAACTCAGCCTTCCTGGTGTTGAAATTTTCCTTTCTTTGCCCTTTGGATTATTTAGTCTCCTGCACATGGTGTAGTACAGAGGGGAACTGCGGAGACAGCGTTGCTGCTGCAGGTTCCAGGCATATGTCCATCTCCAGCTGCAGCTGTCCAGGCCCTCTGTGCTTGACTGCCATTCTCCAGGGCCCCGAGGCTGACACTCAGCCTCAATGCAGCCCTCCTCACCTTCCTGCACAGCATCCTTGTCCTTATTCCATGAGAGCCCTGGTCAAGGGAAGTGAAACTCGATCCCCCTGGCACACACACTGTGCTTTCCCTCTATTAAGCCAAACGGAAAGGATCTGTGGTACTGATGGCCACACCAGTGTCCAGATTTCCCATGCAAAACGGAAGCTTCCAGTGTTCAGAAAGAGGGTGTTTTGATGGCTGTGAAATGTCTTTTCCAAGTGCCTCATGGTGTTTCAAATCCCTTTGAAACCTGAAGTTCTTTATTGTATCTAGGGAATATTTTCACCACTGGCCAGAAGGGCCGCCCAACTAGGAGCACAGCTATCCAGGGGTCAGGAGGTCTTCCAGCCTGCTAGCTCCTGGAGGGATTCCTGAGTATGTCCTCAGGGCCCAAGTGTAAAAGGTGTTTCCAATTGCCTTGATTAGCAGCAGCCAGGCCCTCAGGTGAGGGGCGGGGCTGTGATCTTGACTGGAAGCCCCTAATTTGGCCAATGGAGGCATCCATCTTTCTTTGTCTGTCCATAGCAAGGGCCCGGGGAGTTTGTGCTTCCTGCAAGCAGAGCGACATTGTATGGGACACTCATGCAAGCCTACTTCTAGGAATCTCTCTGAGTGTGATGTGTGGACACCAGGACACCATGATCAGGGATGTGAGGCCACAGGAGCAATTGCCTTAGCCGGACCCAAAGGGTAGGTGTAAGGGGCCGGGTTCATCCACTATTGTTTGGTTCAACACACTTCCCATCTATGTGGAAACACAGCCCTTTCTGGGTACTTTCTGGGATTGTAATCTGCTGCCCTGAGCAGTGGACTGAGAGCCTGGAGGCTGAGTAGGCAGCCAAACGTGACTGGACAGGCTCAAGCCCCTGAATTCTGAGGGGTGCCCCAGCTTCCCCCATTGGCAGTGTTTGGATCATAGTGAGGCATGGCATTGATTCGGAACTCAGGAGAGTGAGACATGAGAGTCCCTTTGCATATGCATTCTTGCTTAGCCACAATCTGGGCTAGCTGGCTTGCCCTGACCAGATAGGTTCTCTGTACATAAGTTGCAGGAGAGGCTGGCTCCCTTGCCACCCATGCTCTGAGACTACTACAGGTGATCTCTGAGCACACACAGACACACACAAACAGACAGACACACACACACACACACATTACTGTCAGGTTGGTAGTAGAGCCTATGGTGAAGGCTGGGGCTGTCTGGGGTCTGTGGGCATGAGAGCTGCTGCCTTACAATCTCTACAAGCCAGGTTTGAACCTGTCATCAATGAACACAGTGTAGGAGGTTTTTGAATTCTGGTCTCTTTCCAACTCATCTATTTCTCTTCTCGCCTTCTCTATCTCTAACTCTCACATGCTCTCACACACTCTGTCTTCACTCATTAATATTTTACTTAGATTCTTATTTTACTGACAGGCCCAGATAGACAAAGAGAGTTACCAGAGCATTGCTGAGCTCTGGCTTGTTGTGTTGGCGATTTCACCTAGGCTACTGGAGCCTCAGTTTGTAAGTCTTTCTGACACAAGCCATATTCTGTCTCCTCATTTCCATGCCAGTATCACTCAGAGTTTATAATAAAGATATACATACATGTATATATATACATATAGATTTATATATCTGTCATTTTTAGAATGTTCGACCTATGTATTTGACCTTCTTTCAGAATTACCACATTTATAACAGCCTAGTTTTTCTGAAATAATTGGCCATATAGTTGGAGCAGGATTCAATACAATTATAAATAATAGAACCTTCCAGTAGCATTTCTAATCGTGTTTCTATTAGCATCCTTATTGTAATTATCATGGCCCAGATCTTCCCTCCTTTTTCTAGTGTAAGCTTCAATACGTATGTGTTTGTTTTCTTTCTCCGGAAATCTTAATGACCCTGGACCCTGAAGTGTTAGGGAATTTTTGAAGCAGCTCTCTGTTTCTCAGCAGATGGTTTCTATGTTTCTGCTGTCATCAGGTCTTCTTGTGGTTTTTGTCTTTATTTATTTTTATTGTTTCAAGTCCTCCTAGATCATCCCCATTTATTTGCATATTTATTTATTTAGTCAGGTATCACATGTGGCATCATTTCTTCTGCTTGAGAGATTTTCTCTTATAACTGAAGGGAACTTTGGATGCACAATACATTTCCTGGGGCAAATACTACACACATATGGTGAAGGCTTGGGTTGTCTGGGGTCTGTGGGCATTAGAGCTGCTGCGTGACAATCTCTACAACCCAGGTTTGAACCTGTCATGAATGAACACAGCCTAGGGGGTTTTTGACTTCTGGTCTATTTCCAACTCTTCTATTTCTCTTCTCGCCATCTCTGTCTCTGACTCTCACAGGCTCTCTCTCACTCTGTCTGAACTCAGGAATATTTTACTTATATCCTTATTTTATTGACAGGCCCAGATATACAAAGAGAGTGGCCAGAGCACTGCTGAGCTCTGGCTGGTTTTGTTTGTGATTTCACCTAGGCTACTGGAGCCTCTGATTGGTAAGTCTCTCTGACTTAAGCCATATTCTGTCTCCTCATATCCATGGCAGTATCTCTCAGACTTTATAATAAAGATATACATCCATATACATATATAAATATACATATATATCTCTGTCATTTTTAGAATTGTCAACCTATGTAATTGATCTTAATCAGAATTCACACATTTACAACAGGTTCCTTTTTCCCTACTAATTGGCCACATAGTTGGAGCAGGATTCAATACAATTATAAATAATAGAACCTTCCAGTAGCATTTCTAATAGCATTTCTATCAGCATCCTTATTTTAATTATCATAGTACAGAACTTGCCTCCTTTCTCTAGTGTAAGCTTCAATACATATGAGTTTCTTTTCATTCTCCCGAAATCTTAATTTCCCTGGACTCTGAAGGGTCTCGGAACTTTTGAAGCAGCCCTTGATTCACAGCAGATGGTTTCTATGTTTCTGCTGTCATCAGGTCTTCTTGTGCTTTTTGTTTTTATTTTTCATTTGTTTCAAATCCTCCTAGATAACCCCCATTTACTTGCATATTTATTTATTTATTTATTTATTTGGTTCTATATTACATGAGGGGTCCATTCTTCTGCTTGATAGATTTTTCTCTTATAATTGAAGGGAAGTTTACACTCACAATACATATCCTGTCGTAAATACTACACACATATGGTGAAGGCTGGGGTTGTCTGGGGTCTGTGGACAGGAGACTGATGCCTTACAATCTCGACAACCCAGGTTTGAACCTGTCATGTATGAACACAGAGTGGGAGCTTTTGGACTTCTGGTCTCTTTCCAACTCTTCTATTTCTCTTCTTGCCTTCTCTGTCTCTGACTCTCACAGGCTCTCACTCACTCTGTCTGCACTCATTAATATTTTACTTTTATATTATTTGACTGACAGGCCCAGATATCCAAAGCGAGTCACCAGGCCCCGGCTGAGCTCTGGATTGTTTTGTTGGCGATTTCACCTAGGTTTCTGGAGCCTCAGCTTTGTAAGTCTCTCTGGCACAAGCCATACTCTGTCTCCTCATAGCCATGCCAGTATCCCTCATAGTTGATAATAAAGATACACATACATATATGTACATATATATATATGTATATATATATATTTCAGACATTTTTAGAATTGTTGACCTTTTTATTTGATCTGAATGCAGAATTACCGCATTTATAATAGCCTCCTTATTCATAAATAATTGGTCACATAGTTGGAGCAGGATTCACTACAATTATAAATTATAAACTTTCCAGGAGCATTTCCAATAGCCTTTCTATCAGTATCCTTATTGTAATTATCATAGCACAGAACTTGCCTCCATTTTCTAGTGTAAGCTTCAAATCGTATGCGTTTCTTTTCATTCTCGGAATTCGTAATTTGCCTGGACCCTGTGTGTCAGGGAATTTTTGAAGCAGCCCTCTATTTCTCAGCAGACGTTTTCTATATTTCTGCTGTCATCAGGTCTTCCTGTGGTGTTTGTTTTTATTTTTTTATTTTTTTCAAATCCTCTTAGATCATTCCCATTTATTTGCATATTTATTTATTTATTTATTTCGTCCGATATCACATGAGGGGTCATTTCTTCTGCCTGATAGATTTTCTCTTATAATTGAAGGGAACTTTTGACACACAATACATTTCCTTTTGCAGATACTACACACTACTACAACTGCTACTGCACTGTTTTTGACAGTGACATCCAATGCACAATGGATTAGTATTGCATGGCTCTAGAGAATGTTCACTATTTAACCTACAATGTTTTTAACCTCACAAATATTTATTCTGTTCTTTCTTGGGGGATGAATGGTTTACAGTCAACAGTTCCATGTAATAGTGGGCACGGGGGGGGTAATTTTTCCCACTACCCCTGTATTTCTGTACATCCTTTGTAACTTTCTTATTGAGGAGAAGCAAACAGTCATAAATTGAGAGAGCAGGGCCCAAGCAGGAAGAGAGACAGAGAGACATCTGCAACTCTGATTTGTCACTAGTCCAGCTTTTCCCTAGCTGGGTAAGTGTGACCAGGGGCTCAAAACAGGGTCTTGGGATTCCACATAGTTCCCTGGCAGCTCCACCAGCTGTTCCTCCAACCCATGCTCCCTTCGTTGTCCATGTAACTATCGATCTGCTCTAGGCATTTCTCACCTTCATATGCCAGAAACTTAACACTTCTCCCTTCCACCCATGAAACTTTGACCTTTTGCTAGGGTGCAAAACAGCAACTCCAATCCAAGTTATTTTCGGGACAAGTGTGTACGTCTCTGTGGGAAGGTGTGTGTGTGTGTGTGTGTGTGTGTGTGTGTAAGTGTGCATAAGTGTGTTTCAGTTAAGATTACCGCTGTTGTTTCTTTATTCCTGACACAGGGACTTAGGAACTGGGTTGTGTTATGACAAAGGAAGTTTCCACTGCACAAGTGGTTTTTCAAGTATGAATTGGCACATTGGATTGTGGACTCTGTTGTGCATTCTCCCAGGTGGTCCTCAGATGGGTTCTTTCCTTTGCTATTCCCATGCTGTGTGTAATTTTCTGGGTAGACTCAAAGAGGAGTGGCATGGGGAGCTCAGCTGCATTCTGCTGTATGTCCACAAGGTGGCGGCAAAGACCATAGTTGAGTGTAGTGATTCTGTGGAATGAGGAGAACTCTAGGAATTGTGGCCCGTGGACAGCAGGGTTGAAATTGACGTAGAGTGCCCTAGACATCTGTTCTTTCCTGTGGGGTGGGGGGATCCCCCATTTGGCTTTGCAAGTGGAAGGGGTTTCTCTCTTTGCCTGGGATGACTCTACTGGGAGCTTGTGAATCCCTGTGCTCAGCTGCATTCTGCTGGGTGTCCACAAGAGGGCAGCACCAGGGCGGGACTAAGGCTCCATGGGGCAAGTGCCCTGAGGCACTGGGCTAGGAGAGTGGCGACAGTGTTTCTGGGTGTGCCCCAAGAGCATGGCCAGCCTAGCGCAGGCAGGCAGTGTCCTAAGGACGGGCCCAGACAGGAGCTGTGGGGGTCGTGTTTGCAGAAACAGGGCCTTCAGAGGATGGCAGAAAGTCCCCGGGGGCGGGCCTCAGAGCCCGTGCCCAATGAGCCTGAGGGGAGGGCCCAGTGGGTATTCATAGAGACAGCTGGCCAATCAGAGAGGAGGAACGTCACCCTCATGGGCGTGAAGCAAGAGCTGGCCAATGAGAACAGAGGAGGAGTTGCGTGGGCGGGCCTCAGAGAGCAGCCCACCAATGAGAGCCTGGGTGCTGGCTCTGGGTGGGCGTACCCCTGGAGGTCAGCCAATCAGTGTCCAGCGGAAGTGGCTGGTGGGCGGGCCTTCCGGAGGCTGCCCAATCAGCGTGCTGCTGGGCCGTGTGGGCGGTGCTCAAGGCCGCTGGCCAATCACTGACTAGGGGCCCGGACCCTCCTGGGCGTGTCCAAGCACACTGGCCAATGAGATTGCTGGTGGGGTTCTGGGCGTGGCCTAGGCCTCTGGCCTATCAGAGCCTGGCTGGCGCCCTGTGGGCGGGCCTTCTGAAGGAATCCCGCCAATGGGAGCTCAGAGCTGGCCTTAAAAGGCTGGGCGTGCTTCCAGGAAATGCGAAGCAGGGTTCAGCCCAGGGCCCTGCCTTGCAGAAGCTGTCCAGTGCGCATGTGTATAACTCCGTTTGTGCCTGTGCCTCTGTGGATTTGTGTGTGTGTGTGTGTCTGAGGGAGGGAGAGAGAGAGAACAACAGAATCACTGTGGCACAGGTGATTTTGTGCAAAACACTTGGCACATTCTGATTTACAGCTCAATATTGACACCAGGGCAGCTCTCCTTGGCCCTTGGTCACTTTTCTTCTTTTCAGATGTAAAGACACTGAAGAGGGAGAGGTTTTTGCCCTGAGGCTTGCACTGGGAACTAGCAGCTGCCCTGTTTGTGTTGCCAGACTAGGAAACCTGTGGTGCCTGTCCATGTGGAGAGTCTCCTGGATGAGTTCCTTCTCGAGCCTTTTTCGCTCGGTCCCGTTGGAGCTGCATATAGCTAATGATTTGGAGATTTTATTCCTTTGGACAATTCTTTTCCTGATGCAAAGTTTCTCTCCAGGTTTTAGCAATCAATTGTGTGAATGTCAAATCGAATCCATTGTAGAAAATGACTACATCAGTGTCTCTCTCTCTCTTTCTCTCTCTCTCTCTATCTCTCTCTCTCTATATATATATATGTATGTAACATGTAGAGGTCTGAAAATATTTTTTAGCTAGAGACCTGCACAGCTCTGGATTAGGGTAGCAATGTGGATACACCTGGCCCTTCTGAGCCACAGTCATGAGAGACATCTCACAGAGCCATATCGTATATCACTCTACAAATCTCTCTCAGCACAAACTACCACTGCCAAATCATCTACTTCCCTCTTGCTCTTTTTGTCCACCGAGTCTTATCCCAAAACTGTAAATCAAAGAAGAAATAGACATAGTGCAGTTCCCTGCACACAGGACAGGCTGAGGCTGGACCAGGGAGATGCAATACGCCAGCCTGCATCTTGGCTGGAGCATCACTATGCTTACTTCGAATTTGGAGAGGCGAGGGCAGTTTTGGAGAGTGGGCTGCCGGCCAAGGGTTGCTTCTCAGAGTGGCTAAGACCTAGATGTTCTAAGTGTTACCTTTCCTCACAAACATAAAATAGCAATGCCACTTGTAAGAAGTATGCATGTGGATGGAGGGTTTGTCTTCCGTGCTCTGGCACTGATCAACACAGGGCCAGAATTTCAGTCCTTGTCTGTCTCTGTCATTCTGTCTCTCTGACTGTCTCTACGTGCCTTCTTCACTGGGCCCTTACTGGAAGTCAGTGCATGCATCGTGAACTCAGCCTTCCTGGTGTTGAAATTTTCCTTTCTTTGCCCTTTGGATTATTTAGTCTCCTGCACATGGTGTAGTACAGAGGGGAACTGCGGAGACAGCGTTGCTGCTGCAGGTTCCAGGCATATGTCCATCTCCAGCTGCAGCTGTCCAGGCCCTCTGTGCTTGACTGCCATTCTCCAGGGCCCTGAGGCTGACACTCAGCCTCAATGCAGCCCTCCTCACCTTCCTGCACAGCATCCTTGTCCTTATTCTATGAGAGCCCCGGACAAGGGAAGTGAAACTCTATCCCCCTGGCACACACACTGTGCTTTCCCTCTATTAAGCCAAATGGAAAGGATCTGTGGTACTGATGGCCACACCAGTTCCAGATTTCCCATGCAAAACGGAAGCTTCCAGTGTTCAGAAAGAGGGTGTTTTGATGGCTGTGAAATGTCTTTTCCAAGTGCCTCATGGTGTTTCAAATCCCTTTGAAACCTGAAGTTCTTTCTTGTATCTAGGGAATATTTTCACCACTGGCCAGAAGGGCCACCCAACTAGGAGCACAGCTATCCAGGGGTCAGGAGGTCTTCCAGCCTGCTAGCTCCTGGAGGGATTCCTGAGTATGTCCTCAGGGCCCAAGTGTAAAAGGTGTTTCCAATTGCCTTGATTAGCAGCAGCCAGGCCCTCAGGTGAGGGGCGGGGCTGTGATCTTGACTGGAAGCCCCTAATTTGGCCAATGGAGGCATCCATCTTTTTTTGTCTGTCCATAGCAAGGGCCCGGGGAGTTTGTGCTTCCTGCAAGCAGAGCGACATTGTATGGGACACTCATGCAAGCCTACTTCTAGGAATCTCTCTGAGTGTGATGTGTGGACACCAGGACACCATGATCAGGGATGTGAGGCCACAGGAGCAATTGCCTTAGCCGGACCCAAAGGGTAGGTGTAAGGGGCCGGGTTCATCCACTATTGTTTGGTTCAACACACTTCCCATCTATGTGGAAACACAGCCCTTTCTGGGTACTTTCTGGGATTGTAATCTGCTGCCCTGAGCAGTGGACTGAGAGCCTGGAGGCTGAGTAGGCAACCAAACGTGACTGGAGAGGCTCAAGCCCCTGAATTCTGAGGGGTGCCCCAGCTTCCCCCATTGGCAGTGTTTGGATCATAGTGAGGCATGGCATTGATTCGGAACTCAGGAGAGTGAGACATGAGAGTCCCTTTGCATATGCATTCTTGCTTAGCCACAATCTGGGCTAGCTGGCTTGCCCTGACCAGATAGGTTCTCTGTAAATAAGTTGCAGGAGAGGCTGGCTCCCTTGCCACCCATGCTCTGAGACTACTACAGGTGATCTCTGAGCACACACAGACACACACAAACAGACAGACACACACACACACACACACACACACACACACATTACTGTCAGGTTGGTAGTAGAGCCTATGGTGAAGGCTGGGGCTGTCTGGGGTCTGTGGGCATGAGAGCTGCTGCCTTACAATCTCTACAAGCCAGGTTTGAACCTGTCATCAATGAACACAGTGTAGGAGGTTTTTGAATTCTGGTCTCTTTCCAACTCATCTATTTCTCTTCTCGCCTTCTCTATCTCTAACTCTCACATGCTCTCACACACTCTGTCTTCACTCATTAATATTTTACTTAGATTCTTATTTTACTGACAGGCCCAGATGGACAAATTGAGTTACCAGAGCACTGCTGAGCTCTGGCTTGTTGTGTTGGCGATTTCACCTAGGCTACTGGAGCCTCAGTTTGTAAGTCTTTCTGACACAAGCCATATTCTGTCTCCTCATTTCCATGCCAGTGTCACTCAGAGTTTATAATAAAGATATACATACATGTATATATATACATATAGATTTATATATCTGTCATTTTTAGAATGTTCGACCTATGTATTTGACCTTCTTTCAGAATTACCACATTTATAACAGCCTAGTTTTTCTGAAATAATTGACCATATAGTTGGAGCAGGATTCAATACAATTATAAATAATAGAACCTTCCAGTAGCATTTCTAATCGTGTTTCTATTAGCATCCTTATTGTAATTATCATGGCCCAGATCTTCCCTCCTTTTTCTAGTGTAAGCTTCAATACGTATGTGTTTGTTTTCTTTCTCCGGAAATCTTAATGTCCCTGGACCCTGAAGTGTTAGGGAATTTTTGAAGCAGCCCTCTCTTTCTCAGCAGATGGTTTCTATGTTTCTGCTGTCATCAGGTCTTCTTGTGGTTTTTGTCTTTATTTATTTTTATTGTTTCAAGTCCTCCTAGATCATCCCCATTTATTTGCATATTTATTTATTTAGTCAGGTATCACATGTGGCATCATTTCTTCTGCTTGAGAGATTTTCTCTTATAACTGAAGGGAACTTTGGATGCACAATACATTTCCTGGGGCAAATACTACACACATATGGTGAAGGCTTGGGTTGTCTGGGGTCTGTGGGCATTAGAGCTGCTGCGTGACAATCTCTACAACCCAGGTTTGAACCTGTCATGAATGAACACAGCCTAGGGGTTTTTTGACTTCTGGTCTATTTCCAACTCTTCTATTTCTCTTCTCGCCATCTCTGTCTCTGACTCTCACAGGCTCTCTCTCACTCTGTCTGAACTCAGGAATATTTTACTTATATCCTTATTTTATTGACAGGCCCAGATATACAAAGAGAGTGGCCAGAGCACTGCTGAGCTCTGGCTGGTTTTGTTTGTGATTTCACCTAGGCTACTGGAGCCTCTGATTGGTAAGTCTCTCTGACTTAAGCCATATTCTGTCTCCTCATATCCATGGCAGTATCTCTCAGACTTTATAATAAAGATATACATCCATATACATATATAAATATACATATATATCTCTGTCATTTTTAGAATTGTCAACCTATGTAATTGATCTTAATCAGAATTCACACATTTACAACAGGTTCCTTTTTCCCTACTAATTGGCCACATAGTTGGAGCAGGATTCAATACAATTATAAATAATAGAACCTTCCAGTAGCATTTCTAATAGCATTTCTATCAGCATCCTTATTTTAATTATCATAGTACAGAACTTGCCTCCTTTCTCTAGTGTAAGCTTCAATAAATATGAGTGTCTTTTCATTCTCCCGAAATCTTAATTTCCCTGGACTCTGAAGGGTCTCGGAACTTTTGAAGCAGCCCTTGATTCACAGCAGATGGTTTCTATGTTTCTGCTGTCATCAGGTCTTCTTGTGCTTTTTGTTTTTATTTTTCATTTGTTTCAAATCCTCCTAGATAACCCCCATTTACTTGCATATTTATTTATTTATTTATTTTTTTATTTATTTGGTTCTATATTACATGAGGGGTCCATTCTTCTGCTTGATAGATTTTTCTCTTATAATTGAAGGGAAGTTTACACTCACAATACATATCCTGTCATAAATACTACACACATATGGTGAAGGCTGGGGTTGTCTGGGGTCTGTGGACAGGAGACTGATGCCTTACAATCTCGACAACCCAGGTTTGAACCTGTCATGTATGAACACAGAGTGGGAGCTTTTGGACTTCTGGTCTCTTTCCAACTCTTCTATTTCTCTTCTTGCCTTCTCTGTCTCTGACTCTCACAGGCTCTCACTCACTCTGTCTGCACTCATTAATATTTTACTTTTATATTATTTGACTGACAGGCCCAGATATACAAAGCGAGTCACCAGGGCCCAGCTGAGCTCTGGATTGTTTTGTTGGCGATTTCACCTAGGTTTCTGGAGCCTCAGCTTTGTAAGTCTCTCTGGCACAAGCCATACTCTGTCTCCTCATAGCCATGCCAGTATCCCACATAGTTGATAATAAAGATACACATACATATATGTACATATACATACATATATATATATATATCAGACATTTTTAGAATTGTTGACCTTTTTATTTGATCTGAATGCAGAATTACCGCATTTATAATAGCCTCCTTATTCATAACTAATTGGTCACATAGTTGGAGCAGGATTCACTACAATTATAAATTATAAACTTTCCAGGAGCATTTCCAATAGCCTTTCTATCAGTATCCTTATTGTAATTATCATAGCACAGAACTTGCCTCCATTTTCTAGTGTAAGCTTCAAATCGTATGCGTTTCTTTTCATTCTCGGAATTCGTAATTTGCCTGGACCCTGTGTGTCAGGGAATTTTTGAAGCAGCCCTCTATTTCTCAGCAGACGTTTTCTATATTTCTGCTGTCATCAGGTCTTCCTGTGGTGTTTGTTTTTATTTTTTTATTTTTTTCAAATCCTCTTAGATCATTCCCATTTATTTGCATATTTATTTATTTATTTATTTCATCCGATATCACATGAGGGGTCATTTCTTCTGCCTGATAGATTTTCTCTTATAATTGAAGGGAACTTTTGACACACAATACATTTCCTTTTGCAGATACTACACACTACTACAACTGCTACTGCACTGTTTTTGACAGTGACATCCAATGCACAATGGATTAGTATTGCATGGCTCTAGAGAATGTTCACTATTTAACCTACAATGTTTTTAACCTCACAAATATTTATTCTGTTCTTTCTTGGGGGATGAATGGTTTACAGTCAACAGTTCCATGTAATAGTGGGCACGGGGGGGGGTAATTTTTCCCACTACCCCTGTATTTCTGTACATCCTTTGTAACTTTCTTATTGAGGAGAAGCAAACAGTCATAAATTGAGAGAGCAGGGCCCAAGCAGGAAGAGAGACAGAGAGACATCTGCAACTCTGATTTGTCACTAGTCCAGCTTTTCCCTAGCTGGGTAAGTGTGACCAGGGGCTCAAAACAGGGTCTTGGGATTCCACATAGTTCCCTGGCAGCTCCACCAGCTGTTCCTCCAACCCATGCTCCCTTCGTTGTCCATGTAACTATCGATCTGCTCTAGGCATTTCTCACCTTCATATGCCAGAAACTTAACACTTCTCCCTTCCACCCATGAAACTTTGACCTTTTGCTAGGGTGCAAAACAGCAACTCCAATCCAAGTTATTTTCGGGACAAGTGTGTACGTCTCTGTGGGAAGGTGTGTGTGTGTGTGTGTGTGTGTGTGTAAGTGTGCATAAATGTGTTTCAGTTAAGATTACCGCTGTTGTTTCTTTATTCCTGACACAGGGACTTAGGAACTGGGTTGTGTTATGACAAAGGAAGTTTCCACTGCACAAGTGGTTTTTCAAGTATGAATTGGCACATTAGATTGTGGACTCTGTTGTGCATTCTCCCAGGTGGTCCTCAGATGGGTTCTTTCCTTTGCTATTCCCATGCTGTGTGTAATTTTCTGGGTAGAATCAAAGAGGAGTGGCATGGGGAGCTCAACTGCATTCTTCTGTATGTCCACAAGGTGGCGGCAAAGACCATAGTTGAGTGTAGTGATTCTGTGGAATGAGGAGAACTCTAGGAATTGTGGCCCGTGGACAGCAGGGTTGAAATTGACGTAGAGTGCCCTAGACATCTGTTCTTTCCTGTGGGGTGGGGGGATCCCCCATTTGGCTTTGCAAGTGGAAGGGGTTTCTCTCTTTGCCTGGGATGACTCTACTGGGAGCCTGTGAATCCCTGAGCTCAGCTGCATTCTTCTGGGTGTCCACAAGAGGGCAGCACCAGGGCGGGACTAAGGCTCCATGGGGCAAGTGCCCTGAGGCACTGGGCTAGGAGAGTGGCGACAGTTTTTCTGGGTGTGCCCCAAGAGCATGGCCAGCCTAGCGCAGGCAGGCAGTGTCCTAAGGACGGGCCCAGACAGGAGCTGTGGGGGTCGTGTTTGCAGAAACAGGGCCTTCAGAGGATGGCAGAAAGTCCCCGGGGGCGGGCCTCAGAGCCCGTGCCCAATGAGCCTGAGGGGAGGGCCCAGTGGGTATTCATAGAGACAGCTGGCCAATCAGAGAGGAGGAACGTCACCCTCAGGGGCGTGAAGCAAGAGCTGGCCAATGAGAACAGAGGAGGAGTTGCGTGGGCGGGCCTCAGAGAGCAGCCCACCAATGAGAGCCTGGGTGCTGGCTCTGGGTGGGCGTACCCCTGGAGGTCAGCCAATCAGGGTCCAGCGGAAGTGCCTGGGGGGCGGGCCCTCGGGAGGCTGTCCAATGAGCGCCTGGGGCGGGCCTCGTTGGCGGAGCCCAGGAGGCTGGCCAATCATGGGGCAAGGGCGGTGACCTTCCTGGGCGTGCCTTAGGAACTGGCCTATCAGATGGCGCCCCTCAGACAGCAGCCCGCCAATGGGAGCCAAGAGAAGGCTGGCTGGGGGCGTGTCCCTGGGACACCAGGCCAATCAGAGTCGAGCGGAAGTGGCTGGTGGGCGGGCCTTCCGGAGGCTGCCCAATCAGCGTGCTGCAGGGCCGTGTGGGCGGTGCTCAAGGCCGCTGGCCAATCACTGACTAGGGGCCCGGACCCTCCTGGGCGTGTCCAAGCACACTGGCCAATGAGATTGCTGGTGGGGTTCTGGGCGTGGCCTAGGCCTCTGGCCTATCAGAGCCTGGCTGGCGCCCTGTGGGCGGGCCTTCTGAAGATATCCCGCCAATGGGAGCTCAGAGCTGGCCTTAAAAGGCTGGGCGTGCTTCCAGGAAATGCGAAGCAGGGTTCAGCCCAGGGCCCTGCCTTGCAGAATCTGTCCAGTGCGCATGTGTATAACTCCGTTTGTGCCTGTGCCTCTGTGTATTTGTGTGTGTGTGTGTGTGTGTGTGTGTGTGTGTGTGTCTGAGGGAGGGAGAGAGAGAGAGAACAACAGAATCACTGTGGCACAGGTGATTTTGTGCAAAACACTTGGCACATTCTGATTTACAGCTCAATATTGACACCAGGGCAGCTCTCCTTGGCCCTTGGTCACTTTTCTTCTTTTCAGATGTAAAGACACTGAAGAGGGAGAGGTTTTTGCCCTGAGGCTTGCACTGGGAACTAGCAGCTGCCCTGTTTGTGTTGCCAGACTAGGAAACCTGTGGTGCCTGTCCATGTGGAGAGTCTCCTGGATGAGTTCCTTCTCGAGCCTTTTTCGCTCGGTCCCGTTGGAGCTGCATATAGCTAATGATTTGGAGATTTTATTCCTTTGGACAATTCTTTTCCTGATGCGAAGTTTCTCTCCAGGTTTTAGCAATCAATTGTGTGAATGTCACATCGAATCCATTGTAGAAAATGACTACATCAGTGTCTCTCTCTCTCTTTCTCTCTCTCTCTCTCTATCTCTCTCTCTATATATATATATGTATGTAACATGTAGAGGTCTGAAAATATTTTTTAGCTAGAGACCTGCACAGCTCTGGATTAGGGTAGCAATGTGGATACACCTGGCCCTTCTGAGCCACAGTCATGAGAGACATCTCACAGAGCCATATCGTATATCACTCTACAAATCTCTCTCAGCACAAACTACCACTGCCAAATCATCTACTTCCCTCTTGCTCTTTTTGTCCACCGAGTCTTATCCCAAAACTGTAAATCAAAGAAGAAATAGACATAGTGCAGTTCCCTGCACACAGGACAGGCTGAGGCTGGACCAGGGAGATGCAATACGCCAGCCTGCATCTTGGCTGGAGCATCACTATGACTACTTCGAATTTGGAGAGGCGAGGGCAGTTTTGGAGAGTGGGCTGCCGGCCAAGGGTTGCTTCTCAGAGTGGCTAAGACCTAGATGTTCTAAGTGTTACCTTTCCTCACAAACATAAAATAGCAATGCCACTTGTAAGAAGTATGCATGGGCATGGAGGGTTTGTCTTCAGTGCTCTGGCACTGATCAACACAGGGCCAGAATTTCAGTCCTTGTCTGTCTCTGTCATTCTGTCTCTCTGACTGTCTCTACGTGCCTTCTTCACTGGGCCCTTACTGGAAGTCAGTGCATGCATCGTGAACTCAGCCTTCCTGGTGTTGAAATTTTCCTTTCTTTGCCCTTTGGATTATTTAGTCTCCTGCACATGGTGTAGTACAGAGGGGAACTGCGGAGACAGCGTTGCTGCTGCAGGTTCCAATATGTCCATCTCCAGCTGCATCTGTCCAGGCCCTCTGTGCTTGACTGCCATTCTCCAGGGCCCTGAGGCTGACACTCAGCCTCAATGCAGCCCTCCTCACCTTCCTGCACAGCATCCTTGTCCTTATTCCATGAGAGCCCCGGTCAAGGGAAGTGAAACTCGATCCCCCTGGCACACACACTGTGCTTTCCCTCTATTAAGCCAAATGGAAAGGATCTGTGGTACTGATGGCCACACCAGTTCCAGATTTCCCATGCAAAACGGAAGCTTCCAGTGTTCAGAAAGAGGGTGTTTTGATGGCTGTGAAATGTCTTTTCCAAGTGCCTCATGGTGTTTCAAATCCCTTTGAAACCTGAAGTTCTTTCTTGTATCTAGGGAATATTTTCACCACTGGCCAGAAGGGCCGCCCAACTAGGAGCATAGCAATCCAGGGGTCAGGAGGTCTTCCAGCCTGCTAGCTCCTGGAGGGATTCCTGAGTATGTCCTCAGGGCCCAAGTGTAAAAGGTGTTTCCAATTGCCTTGATTAGCAGCAGCCAGGCCCTCAGGTGAGGGGCGGGGCTGTGATCTTGACTGGAAGCCCCTAATTTGGCCAATGGAGGCATCCATCTTTTTTTGTCTGTCCATAGCAAGGGCCCGGGGAGTTTGTGCTTCCTGCAAGCAGAGCGACATTGTATGGGACACTCATGCAAGCCTACTTCTGGGAATCTCTCTGAGTGTGATGTGTGGACACCAGGACACCATGATCAGGGATGTGAGGCCACAGGAGCAATTGCCTTAGCCGGACCCAAAGGGTAGGTGTAAGGGGCCGGGTTCATGCACTATTGTTTGGTTCAACACACTTCCCATCTAAGTGGAAACACAGCCCTTTCTGGGTACTTTCTGGGCTTGTAATCTGCTTCCCTGAGCAGTGGACTGAGAGCCTGGAGGCTGAGTAGGCAGCCAAACGTGACTGGACAGGCTCAAGCCCCTGAATTCTGAGGGGTGCCCCAGCTTCCCCCATTGGCAGTGTTTGGATCATAGTGAGGCATGACATTGATTCGGAACTCAGGAGAGTGAGACATGAGAGTCCCTTTGCATATGCATTCTTGCTTAGCCACAATCTGGGCTAGCGGGCTTGCCCTGACCAGATAGGTTCTCTGTACATAAGTTGCAGGAGAGGCTGGCTCCCTTGCCACCCATGCTCTGAGACTACTTCAGGTGATCTCTGAGCACACACAGACACACACAAACAGACAGACACACACACACACACACACACACACACATTACTGTCAGGTTGGTAGTAGAGCCTATGGTGAAGGCTGGGGCTGTCTGGGGTCTGTGGGCATGAGAGCTGCTGCCTCACAATCTCTACAAGCCAGGTTTGAACCTGTCATCAATGAACACAGTGTAGGAGGTTTTTGAATTCTGGTCTCTTTCCAACTCATCTATTTCTCTTCTCGCCTTCTCTATCTCTAACTCTCACATGCTCTCACACACTCTGTCTTGACTCATTAATATTTTACTTAGATTCTTATTTTACTGACAGGCCCAGATAGACAAAGAGAGTTACCAGAGCACTGCTGAGCTCTGGCTTGTTGTGTTGGCGATTTCACCTAGGCTACTGGAGCCTCAGTTTGTAAGTCTTTCTGACACAAGCCATATTCTGTCTCCTCATTTCCATGCCAGTATCACTCAGAGTTTATAATAAAGATATACATACATGTATATATATATACATATAGATTTATATATCTGTCATTTTTAGAATGTTCGACCTATGTATTTGACCTTCTTTCAGAATTACCACATTTATAACAGCCTAGTTTTTCTGAAATAATTGGCCATATAGTTGGAGCAGGATTCAATACAATTATAAATAATAGAACCTTCCAGTAGCATTTCTAATCGTGTTTCTATTAGCATCCTTATTGTAATTATCATGCCCCAGATCTTCCCTCCTTTTTCTAGTGTAAGCTTCAATACGTATGTGTTTGTTTTCTTTCTCCGGAAATCTTAATGTCCCTGGACCCTGAAGTGTTAGGGAATTTTTGAAGCAGCCCTCTGTTTCTCAGCAGATGGTTTCTATGTTTCTGCTGTCATCAGGTCTTCTTGTGGTTTTTGTCTTTATTTATTTTTATTGTTTCAAGTCCTCCTAGATCATCCCCATTTATTTGCATATTTATTTATTTAGTCAGGTATCACATGTGGCATCATTTCTTCTGCTTGAGAGATTTTCTCTTATAACTGAAGGGAACTTTGGATGCACAATACATTTCCTGGGGCAAATACTACACACATATGGTGAAGGCTTGGGTTGTCTGGGGTCTGTGGGCATTAGAGCTGCTGCGTGACAATCTCTACAACCCAGGTTTGAACCTGTCATGAATGAACACAGCCTAGGGGTTTTTTGACTTCTGGTCTATTTCCAACTCTTCTATTTCTCTTCTCGCCATCTCTGTCTCTGACTCTCACAGGCTCTCTCTCACTCTGTCTGAACTCAGGAATATTTTACTTATATCCTTATTTTATTGACAGGCCCAGATATACAAAGAGAGTGGCCAGAGCACTGCTGAGCTCTGGCTGGTTTTGTTTGTGATTTCACCTAGGCTACTGGAGCCTCTGATTGGTAAGTCTCTCTGACTTAAGCCATATTCTGTCTCCTCATATCCATGGCAGTATCTCTCAGACTTTATAATAAAGATATACATCCATATACATATATAAATATACATATATATCTCTGTCATTTTTAGAATTGTCAACCTATGTAATTGATCTTAATCAGAATTCACACATTTACAACAGGTTCCTTTTTCCATACTAATTGGCCACATAGTTGGAGCAGGATTCAATACAATTATAAATAATATAACCTTCCAGTAGCATTTCTAATAGCATTTCTATCAGCATCCTTATTTTAATTATCATAGTACAGAACTTGCCTCCTTTCTCTAGTGTAAGCTTCAATAAATATGAGTTTCTTTTCATTATCCCGAAATCTTAATTTCCCTGGACTCTGAAGGGTCTCGGAACTTTTGAAGCAGCCCTTGATTCACAGCAGATGGTTTCTATGTTTCTGCTGTCATCAGGTCTTCTTGTGCTTTTTGTTTTTATTTTTCATTTGTTTCAAATCCTCCTAGATAACCCCCATTTACTTGCATATTTATTTATTTATTTATTTTTTTATTTATTTGGTTCTATATTACATGAGGGGTCCATTCTTCTGCTTGATAGATTTTTCTCTTATAATTGAAGGGAAGTTTACACTCACAATACATATCCTGTCATAAATACTACACACATATGGTGAAGGCTGGGGTTGTCTGGGGTCTGTGGACAGGAGACTGATGCCTTACAATCTCAACAACCCAGGTTTGAACCTGTCATGTATGAACACAGAGTGGGAGCTTTTGGACTTCTGGTCTCTTTCCAACTCTTCTATTTCTCTTCTTGCCTTGTCTGTCTCTGACTCTCACAGGCTCTCACTCACTCTGTCTGCACTCATTAATATTTTACTTTTATATTATTTGACTGACAGGCCCAGATATACAAAGCGAGTCACCAGGGCCCGGCTGAGCTCTGGATTGTTTTGTTGGCGATTTCACCTAGGTTTCTGGAGCCTCAGCTTTGTAAGTCTCTCTGGCACAAGCCATACTCTGTCTCCTCATAGCCATGCCAGTATCCCACATAGTTGATAATAAAGATACACATACATATATGTACATATACATACATATATATATATATATCAGACATTTTTAGAATTGTTGACCTTTTTATTTGATCTGAATGCAGAATTACCGCATTTATAATAGCCTCCTTATTCATAACTAATTGGTCACATAGTTGGAGCAGGATTGACTACAATTATAAATTATAAACTTTCCAGGAGCATTTCCAATAGCCTTTCTATCAGTATCCTTATTGTAATTATCATAGCACAGAACTTGCCTCCATTTTCTAGTGTAAGCTTCAAATCGTATGCGTTTCTTTTCATTCTCGGAATTCGTAATTTGCCTGGACCCTGTGTGTCAGGGAATTTTTGAAGCAGCCCTCTATTTCTCAGCAGACGTTTTCTATATTTCTGCTGTCATCAGGTCTTCCTGTGGTGTTTGTTTTTATTTTTTTATTTTTTTCAAATCCTCTTAGATCATTCCCATTTATTTGCATATTTATTTATTTATTTATTTCGTCCGATATCACATGAGGGGTCATTTCTTCTGCCTGATAGATTTTCTCTTATAATTGAAGGGAACTTTTGACACACAATACATTTCCTTTTGCAGATACTACACACTACTACAACTGCTACTGCACTGTTTTTGACAGTGACATCCAATGCACAATGGATTAGTATTGCATGGCTCTAGAGAATGTTCACTATTTAACCTACAATGTTTTTAACCTCACAAATATTTATTCTGTTCTTTCTTGGGGGATGAATGGTTTACAGTCAACAGTTCCATGTAATAGTGGGCACGGGGGGTAATTTTTCCCACTACCCCTGTATTTCTGTACATCCTTTGTAACTTTCTTATTGAGGAGAAGCAAACAGTCATAAATTGAGAGAGCAGGGCCCAAGCAGGAAGAGAGACAGAGAGACATCTGCAGCTCTGATTTGTCACTAGCCCAGCTTTTCCCTAGCTGGGTAAGTGTGACCAGGGGCTCAAAACAGTGTCTTGGGATTCCACATAGTTCCCTGGCAGCTCCACCAGCTGTTCCTCCAACCCATGCTCCCTTCGTTGTCCATGTAACTATCGATCTGCTCTAGGCATTTCTCATCTTCATATGCCAGAAACTTAACACTTCTCCCTTCCACCCATGAAACTTTGACCTTTTGCAAGGGTGCAAAACAGCAACTCCAATCCAAGTTATTTTCGGGACAAGTGTGTATGTCTCTGTGGGAAGGTGTGTGTGTGTGTGTGTGTGTGTGTGTAAGTGTGCATAAGTGTGTTTCAGTTAAGATTACCGCTGTTGTTTCTTTATTCCTGACACAGGGACTTAGGAACTGGGTTGTGTTATGACAAAGGAAGTTTCCACTGCACAAGTGGTTTTTCAAGTATGAATTGGCACATTGGATTGTGGACTCTGTTGTGCATTCTCCCAGGTGGTCCTCAGATGGGTTCTTTCCTTTGCTATTCCCATGCTGTGTGTAATTTTCTGGGTAGACTCAAAGAGGAGTGGCATGGGGAGCTCAGCTGCATTCTGCTGTATGTCCACAAGGTGGCGGCAAAGACCATAGTTGAGTGTAGTGATTCTGTGGAATGAGGAGAACTCTAGGAATTGTGGCCCGTGGACAGCAGGGTTGAAATTGACGTAGAGTGCCCTAGACATCTGTTCTTTCCTGTGGGGTGGGGGGATCCCCCATTTGGCTTTGCAAGTGGAAGGGGTTTCTCTCTTTGCCTGGGATGACTCTACTGGGAGCTTGTGAATCCCTGTGCTCAGCTGCATTCTGCTGGGTGTCCACAAGAGGGCAGCACCTCAGGGCGGGACTAAGGCTCCATGGGGCAAGTGCCCTGAGGCACTGGGCTAGGAGAGTGGCGACAGTGTTTCTGGGTGTGCCCCAAGAGCATGGCCAGCCTAGCGCAGGCAGGCAGTGTCCTAAGGATGGGCCCAGACAGGAGCTGTGGGGGTCGTGTTTGCAGAAACAGGGCCTTCAGAGGATGGCAGAAAGTCCCCGGGGGCGGGCCTCAGAGCCCGTGCCCAATGAGCCTGAGGGGAGGGCCCAGTGGGTATTCATAGAGACAGCTGGCCAATCAGAGAGGAGGAACGTCACCCTCAGGGGCGTGAAGCAAGAGCTGGCCAATGAGAACAGAGGAGGAGTTGCGTGGGCGGGCCTCAGAGAGCAGCCCACCAATGAGAGCCTGGGTGCTGGCTCTGGGTGGGCGTACCCTTGGTGGTCAGCCAATCAGGGTCCAGCGGAAGTGCCTGGGGGGCGGGCCCTCGGGAGGCTGTCCAATGAGCGCCTGGGGCGGGCCTCATGGGCGGAGCCCAGGAGGCTGGCCAATCATGGGGCAAGGGCGGTGACCTTCCTGGGCGTGCCTTAGGAACTGGCCTATCAGAGGGCGCCCCTCAGACAGCAGCCCGCCAATGGGAGCCAAGAGAAGGCTGGCTGGGGGCGTGTCCCTGGGACACCAGGCCAATCAGAGTCGAGCGGAAGTGGCTGGTGGGCGGGCCTTCCGGAGGCTGCCCAATCAGCGTGCTGCAGGGCCGTGTGGGCGGTGCTCAAGGCCGCTGGCCAATCACTGACTAGGGGCCCGGACCCTCCTGGGCGTGTCCAAGCACACTGGCCAATGAGATTGCTGGTGGGGTTCTGGGCGTGGCCTAGGCCTCTGGCCTATCAGAGCCTGGCTGGCGCCCTGTGGGCGGGCCTTCTGAAGATATCCCGCCAATGGGAGCTCAGAGCTGGCCTTAAAAGGCTGGGCGTGCTTCCAGGAAATGCGAAGCAGGGTTCAGCCCAGGGCCCTGCCTTGCAGAAGCTGTCCAGTGCGCATGTGTATAACTCCGTTTGTGCCTGTGCCTCTGTGGATTTGTGTGTGTGTGTGTGTGTGTGTGTGTGTGTGTGTGTGTGTCTGAGGGAGGGAGAGAGAGAGAGAACAACAGAATCACTGTGGCACAGGTGATTTTGTGCAAAACACTTGGCACATTCTGATTTACAGCTCAATATTGACACCAGGGCAGCTCTCCTTGGCCCTTGGTCACTTTTCTTCTTTTCAGATGTAAAGACACTGAAGAGGGAGAGGTTTTTGCCCTGAGGCTTGCACTGGGAACTAGCAGCTGCCCTGTTTGTGTTGCCAGACTAGGAAACCTGTGGTGCCTGTCCATGTGGAGAGTCTCCTGGATGAGTTCCTTCTCGAGCCTTTTTCGCTCGGTCCCGTTGGAGCTGCATATAGCTAATGATTTGGAGATTTTATTCCTTTGGACAATTCTTTTCCTGATGCAAAGTTTCTCTCCAGGTTTTAGCAATCAATTGTGTGAATGTCACATCGAATCCATTGTAGAAAATGACTACATCAGTGTCTCTCTCTCTCTTTCTCTCTCTCTCTCTCTATCTCTCTCTCTCTATATATATATGTATGTAACATGTAGAGGTCTGAAAATATTTTTTAGCTAGAGACCTGCACAGCTCTGGATTAGGGTAGCAATGTGGATACACCTGGCCCTTCTGAGCCACAGTCATGAGAGACATCTCACAGAGCCATATCGTATATCACTCTACAAATCTCTCTCAGCACAAACTACCACTGCCAAATCATCTACTTCCCTCTTGCTCTTTTTGTCCACCGAGTCTTATCCCAAAACTGTAAATCAAAGAAGAAATAGACATAGTGCAGTTCCCTGCACACAGGACAGGCTGAGGCTGGACCAGGGAGATGCAATACGCCAGCCTGCATCTTGGCTGGAGCATCACTATGACTACTTCGAATTTGGAGAGGCGAGGGCAGTTTTGGAGAGTGGGCTGCCGGCCAAGGGTTGCTTCTCAGAGTGGCTAAGACCTAGATGTTCTAAGTGTTACCTTTCCTCACAAACATAAAATAGCAATGCCACTTGTAAGAAGTATGCATGGGCATGGAGGGTTTGTCTTCAGTGCTCTGGCACTGATCAACACAGGGCCAGAATTTCAGTCCTTGTCTGTCTCTGTCATTCTGTCTCTCTGACTGTCTCTACGTGCCTTCTTCACTGGGCCCTTACTGGAAGTCAGTGCATGCATCGTGAACTCAGCCTTCCTGGTGTTGAAATTTTCCTTTCTTTGCCCTTTGGATTATTTAGTCTCCTGCACATGGTGTAGTACAGAGGGGAACTGCGGAGACAGCGTTGCTGCTGCAGGTTCCAGGCATATGTCCATCTCCAGCTGCATCTGTCCAGGCCCTCTGTGCTTGACTGCCATTCTCCAGGGCCCTGAGGCTGACACTCAGCCTCAATGCAGCCCTCCTCACCTTCCTGCACAGCATCCTTGTCCTTATTCCATGAGAGCCCCGGTCAAGGGAAGTGAAACTCGATCCCCCTGGCACACACACTGTGCTTTCCCTCTATTAAGCCAAATGGAAAGGATCTGTGGTACTGATGGCCACACCAGTGTCCAGATTTCCCATGCAAAACGGAAGCTTCCAGTGTTCAGAAAGAGGGTGTTTTGATGGCTGTGAAATGTCTTTTCCAAGTGGCTCATGGTGTTTCAAATCCCTTTGAAACCTGAAGTTCTTTCTTGTATCTAGGGAATATTTTCACCACTGGCCAGAAGGGCCGCCCAACTAGGAGCACAGCTATCCAGGGGTCAGGAGGTCTTCCAGCCTGCTAGCTCCTGGAGGGATTCCTGAGTATGTCCTCAGGGCCCAAGTGTAAAAGGTGTTTCCAATTGCCTTGATTAGCAGCAGCCAGGCCCTCAGGTGAGGGGCGGGGCTGTGATCTTGACTGGAAGCCCCTAATTTGGCCAATGGAGGCATCCATCTTTTTTTGTCTGTCCATAGCAAGGGCCCGGGGAGTTTGTGCTTCCTGCAAGCAGAGCGACATTGTATGGGACACTCATGCAAGCCTACTTCTAGGAATCTCTCTGAGTGTGATGAGTGGACACCAGGACACCATGATCAGGGATGTGAGGCCACAGGAGCAATTGCCTTAGCCGGACCCAAAGGGTAGGTGTAAGGGGCCGGGTTCATCCACTATTGTTTGGTTCAACACACTTCCCATCTATGTGGAAACACAGCCCTTTCTGGGTACTTTCTGGGCTTGTAATCTGCTGCCCTGAGCAGTGGACTGAGAGCCTGGAGGCTGAGTAGGCAGCCAAACGTGACTGGACAGGCTCAAGCCCCTGAATTCTGAGGGGTGCCCCAGCTTCCCCCATTGGCAGTGTTTGGATCATAGTGAGGCATGGCATTGATTCGGAACTCAGGAGAGTGAGACATGAGAGTCCCTTTGCATATGCATTCTTGCTTAGCCACAATCTGGGCTAGCTGGCTTGCCCTGACCAGATAGGTTCTCTGTACATAAGTTGCAGGAGAGGCTTGCTCCTTTGCCACCCATGCTCTGAGACTACTACAGGTGATCTCTGAGCACACACAGACACACACAAACAGACAGACAGACACACACACACACACACACACACACACACACACACACATTACTGTCAGGTTGGTAGTAGAGCCTATGGTGAAGGCTGGGGCTGTCTGGGGTCTGTGGGCATGAGAGCTGCTGCCTTACAATCTCTACAAGCCAGGTTTGAACCTGTCATCAATGAACACAGTGTAGGAGGTTTTTGAATTCTGGTCTCTTTCCAACTCATCTATTTCTCTTCTCGCCTTCTCTATCTCTAACTCTCACATGCTCTCACACACTCTGTCTTCACTCATTAATATTTTACTTAGATTCTTATTTTACTGACAGGCCCAGATAGACAAAGAGAGTTACCAGAGCACTGCTGAGCTCTGGCTTGTTGTGTTGGCGATTTCACCTAGGCTACTGGAGCCTCAGTTTGTAAGTCTTTCTGACACAAGCCATATTCTGTCTCCTCATTTCCATGCCAGTATCACTCAGAGTTTATAATAAAGATATACATACATGTATATATATACATATAGATTTATATATCTGTCATTTTTAGAATGTTCGACCTATGTATTTGACCTTCTTTCAGAATTACCACATTTATAACAGCCTAGTTTTTCTGAAATAATTGGCCATATAGTTGGAGCAGGATTCAATACAATTATAAATAATAGAACCTTCCAGTAGCATTTCTAATCGTGTTTCTATTAGCATCCTTATTGTAATTATCATGGCCCAGATCTTCCCTCCTTTTTCTAGTGTAAGCTTCAATACGTATGTGTTTGTTTTCTTTCTCCGGAAATCTTAATGACCCTGGACCCTGAAGTGTTAGGGAATTTTTGAAGCAGCCCTCTGTTTCTCAGCAGATGGTTTCTATGTTTCTGCTGTCATCAGGTCTTCTTGTGGTTTTTGTCTTTATTTATTTTTATTGTTTCAAGTCCTCCTAGATCATCCCCATTTATTTGCATATTTATTTATTTAGTCAGGTATCACATGTGGCATCATTTCTTCTGCTTGAGAGATTTTCTCTTATAACTGAAGGGAACTTTGGATGCACAATACATTTCCTGGGGCAAATACTACACACATATGGTGAAGGCTTGGGTTGTCTGGGGTCTGTGGGCATTAGAGCTGCTGCGTGACAATCTCTACAACCCAGGTTTGAACCTGTCATGAATGAACACAGCCTAGGGGGTTTTTGACTTCTGGTCTATTTCCAACTCTTCTATTTCTCTTCTCGCCATCTCTGTCTCTGACTCTCACAGGCTCTCTCTCACTCTGTCTGAACTCAGGAATATTTTACTTATATCCTTATTTTATTGACAGGCCCAGATATACAAAGAGAGTGGCCAGAGCACTGCTGAGCTCTGGCTGGTTTTGTTTGTGATTTCACCTAGGCTACTGGAGCCTCTGATTGGTAAGTCTCTCTGACTTAAGCCATATTCTGTCTCCTCATATCCATGGCAGTATCTCTCAGACTTTATAATAAAGATATACATCCATATACATATATAAATATACATACATATCTCTGTCATTTTTAGAATTGTCAACCTATGTAATTGATCTTAATCAGAATTCACACATTTACAACAGGTTCCTTTTTCCCTACTAATTGGCCACATAGTTGGAGCAGGATTCAATACAATTATAAATAATAGAACCTTCCAGTAGCATTTCTAATAGCATTTCTATCAGCATCCTTATTTTAATTATCATAGTACAGAACTTGCCTCCTTTCTCTAGTGTAAGCTTCAATAAATATGAGTGTCTTTTCATTCTCCCGAAATCTTAATTTCCCTGGACTCTGAAGGGTCTCGGAACTTTTGAAGCAGCCCTTGATTCACAGCAGATGGTTTCTATGTTTCTGCTGTCATCAGGTCTTCTTGTGCTTTTTGTTTTTATTTTTCATTTGTTTCAAATCCTCCTAGATAACCCCCATTTACTTGCATATTTATTTATTTATTTATTTATTTGGTTCTATATTACATGAGGGGTCCATTCTTCTGCTTGATAGATTTTTCTCTTATAATTGAAGGGAAGTTTACACTCACAATACATATCCTGTCGTAAATACTACACACATATGGTGAAGGCTGCGGTTGTCTGGGGTCTGTGGACAGGAGACTGATGCCTTACAATCTCGACAACCCAGGTTTGAACCTGTCATGTATGAACACAGAGTGGGAGCTTTTGGACTTCTGGTCTCTTTCCAACTCTTCTATTTCTCTTCTTGCCTTCTCTGTCTCTGACTCTCACAGGCTCTCACTCACTCTGTCTGCACTCATTAATATTTTACTTTTATATTATTTGACTGACAGGCCCAGATATACAAAGCGAGTCACCAGGGCCCGGCTGAGCTCTGGATTGTTTTGTTGGCGATTTCACCTAGGTTTCTGGAGCCTCAGCTTTGTAAGTCTCTCTGGCACAAGCCATACTCTGTCTCCTCATAGCCATGCCAGTATCCCTCATAGTTGATAATAAAGATACACATACATATATGTACATATACATACATATATATATATATATATCAGACATTTTTAGAATTGTTGACCTTTTTATTTGATCTGAATGCAGAATTACCGCATTTATAATAGCCTCCTTATTCATAACTAATTGGTCACATAGTTGGAGCAGGATTCACTACAATTATAAATTATAAACTTTCCAGGAGCATTTCCAATAGCCTTTCTATCAGTATCCTTATTGTAATTATCATAGCACAGAACTTGCCTCCATTTTCTAGTGTAAGCTTCAAATCGTATGCGTTTCTTTTCATTCTCGGAATTCGTAATTTGCCTGGACCCTGTGTGTCAGGGAATTTTTGAAGCAGCCCTCTATTTCTCAGCAGACGTTTTCTATATTTCTGCTGTCATCAGGTCTTCCTGTGGTGTTTGTTTTTATTTTTTTATTTTTTTCAAATCCTCTTAGATCATTCCCATTTATTTGCATATTTATTTATTTATTTATTTCGTCCGATATCACATGAGGGGTCATTTCTTCTGCCTGATAGATTTTCTCTTATAATTGAAGGGAACTTTTGACACACAATACATTTCCTTTTGCAGATACTACACACTACTACAACTGCTACTGCACTGTTTTTGACAGTGACATCCAATGCACAATGGATTAGTATTGCATGGCTCTAGAGAATGTTCACTATTTAACCTACAATGTTTTTAACCTCACAAATATTTATTCTGTTCTTTCTTGGGGGATGAATGGTTTACAGTCAACAGTTCCATGTAATAGTGGGCACGGGGGGGGTAATTTTTCCCACTACCCCTGTATTTCTGTACATCCTTTGTAACTTTCTTATTGAGGAGAAGCAAACAGTCATAAATTGAGAGAGCAGGGCCCAAGCAGGAAGAGAGACAGAGAGACATCTGCAGCTCTGATTTGTCACTAGCCCAGCTTTTCCCTAGCTGGGTAAGTGTGACCAGGGGCTCAAAACAGGGTCTTGGGATTCCACATAGTTCCCTGGCAGCTCCACCAGCTGTTCCTCCAACCCATGCTCCCTTCGTTGTCCATGTAACTATCGATCTGCTCTAGGCATTTCTCATCTTCATATGCCAGAAACTTAACACTTCTCCCTTCCACCCATGAAACTTTGACCTTTTGCTAGGGTGCAAAACAGCAACTCCAATCCAAGTTATTTTCGGGACAAGTGTGTATGTCTCTGTGGGAAGGTGTGTGTGTGTGTGTGTGTGTGTGTGTGTGTGTGTAAGTGTGCATAAGTGTGTTTCAGTTAAGATTACCGCTGTTGTTTCTTTATTCCTGACACAGGGACTTAGGAACTGGGTTGTGTTATGACAAAGGAAGTTTCCACTGCACAAGTGGTTTTTCAAGTATGAATTGGCACATTGGATTGTGGACTCTGTTGTGCATTCTCCCAGGTGGTCCTCAGATGGGTTCTTTCCTTTGCTATTCCCATGCTGTGTGTAATTTTCTGGGTAGACTCAAAGAGGAGTGGCATGGGGAGCTCAGCTGCATTCTGCTGTATGTCCACAAGGTGGCGGCAAAGACCATAGTTGAGTGTAGTGATTCTGTGGAATGAGGAGAACTCTAGGAATTGTGGCCCGTGGACAGCAGGGTTGAAATTGACGTAGAGTGCCCTAGACATCTGTTCTTTCCTGTGGGGTGGGGGGATCCCCCATTTGGCTTTGCAAGTGGAAGGGGTTTCACTCTTTGCCTGGGATGACTCTACTGGGAGCTTGTGAATCCCTGTGCTCAGCTGCATTCTGCTGGGTGTCCACAAGAGGGCAGCACCAGGGCGGGACTAAGGCTCCATGGGGCAAGTGCCCTGAGGCACTGGGCTAGGAGAGTGGCGACAGTGTTTCTGGGTGTGCCCCAAGAGCATGGCCAGCCTAGCACAGGCAGGCAGTGTCCTAAGGACGGGCCCAGACAGGAGCTGTGGGGGTCGTGTTTGCAGAAACAGGGCCTTCAGAGGATGGCAGAAAGTCCCCGGGGGCGGGCCTCAGAGCCCGTGCCCAATGAGCCTGAGGGGAGGGCCCAGTGGGTATTCATAGAGACAGCTGGCCAATCAGAGAGGAGGAACGTCACCCTCAGGGGCGTGAAGCAAGAGCTGGCCAATGAGAACAGAGGAGGAGTTGCGTGGGCGGGCCTCAGAGAGCAGCCCACCAATGAGAGCCTGGGTGCTGGCTCTGGGTGGGCGTACCCCTGGAGGTCAGCCAATCAGGGTCCAGCGGAAGTGCCTGGGGGGCGGGCCCTCGGGAGGCTGTCCAATGAGCGCCTGGGGCGGGCCTCGTGGGCGGAGCCCAGGAGGCTGGCCAATCATGGGGCAAGGGCGGTGACCTTCCTGGGCGTGCCTTAGGAACTGGCCTATCAGACTGCGCCCCTCAGACAGCAGCCCGCCAATGGGAGCCAAGAGAAGGCTGGCTGGGGGCGTGTCCCTGGGACACCAGGCCAATCAGAGTCGAGCGGAAGTGGCTGGTGGGCGGGCCTTCCGGAGGCTGCCCAATCAGCGTGCTGCAGGGCCGTGTGGGCGGTGCTCAAGGCCGCTGGCCAATCACTGACTAGGGGCCCGGACCCTCCTGGGCGTGTCCAAGCACACTGGCCAATGAGATTGCTGGTGGGGTTCTGGGCGTGGCCTAGACCTCTGGCCTATCAGAGCCTGGCTGGCGCCCTGTGGGCGGGCCTTCTGAAGAAATCCCGCCAATGGGAGCTCAGAGCTGGCCTTAAAAGGCTGGGCGTGCTTCCAGGAAATGCGAAGCAGGGTTCAGCCCAGGGCCCTGCCTTGCAGAAGCTGTCCAGTGCGCATGTGTATAACTCCGTTTGTGCCTGTGCCTCTGTGGATTTGTGTGTGTGTGTGTGTGTGTGTGTGTGTGTGTGTCTG
The DNA here is from genome assembly GCF_950295315.1 of Erinaceus europaeus. Classification (NCBI taxonomy): domain Eukaryota; kingdom Metazoa; phylum Chordata; class Mammalia; order Eulipotyphla; family Erinaceidae; genus Erinaceus; species Erinaceus europaeus. Next base: position 90,359,990 of record NC_080176.1, on the reverse strand, counting down.
AGGGAGGGAGAGAGAGAGAGAACAACAGAATCACTGTGGCACAGGTGATTTTGTGCAAAACACTTGGCACATTCTGATTTACAGCTCAATATTGACACCAGGGCAGCTCTCCTTGGCCCTTGGTCACTTTTCTTCTTTTCAGATGTAAAGACACTGAAGAGGGAGAGGTTTTTGCCCTGAGGCTTGCACTGGGAACTAGCAGCTGCCCTGTTTGTGTTGCCAGACTAGGAAACCTGTGGTGCCTGTCCATGTGGAGAGTCTCCTGGATGAGTTCCTTCTCGAGCCTTTTTCGCTCGGTCCCGTTGGAGCTGCATATAGCTAATGATTTGGAGATTTTATTCCTTTGGACAATTCTTTTCCTGATGCGAAGTTTCTCTCCAGGTTTTAGCAATCAATTGTGTGAATGTCACATCGAATCCATTGTAGAAAATGACTACATCAGTGTCTCTCTCTCTCTTTCTCTCTCTCTCTCTCTATCTCTCTCTCTCTATATATATATGTATGTAACATGTAGAGGTCTGAAAATATTTTTTAGCTAGAGACCTGCACAGCTCTGGATTAGGGTAGCAATGTGGATACACCTGGCCCTTCTGAGCCACAGTCATGAGAGACATCTCACAGAGCCATATCGTATATCACTCTACAAATCTCTCTCAGCACAAACTACCACTGCCAAATCATCTACTTCCCTCTTGCTCTTTTTGTCCACCGAGTCTTATCCCAAAACTGTAAATCAAAGAAGAAATAGACATAGTGCAGTTCCCTGCACACAGGACAGGCTGAGGCTGGACCAGGGAGATGCAATACACCAGCCTGCATCTTGGCTGGAGCATCACTATGACTACTTCGAATTTGGAGAGGCGAGGGCAGTTTTGGAGAGTGGGCTGCCGGCCAAGGGTTGCTTCTCAGAGTGGCTAAGACCTAGATGTTCTAAGTGTTACCTTTCCTCACAAACATAAAATAGCAATGCCACTTGTAAGAAGTATGCATGGGCATGGAGGGTTTGTCTTCAGTGCTCTGGCACTGATCAACACAGGGCCAGAATTTCAGTCCTTGTCTGTCTCTGTCATTCTGTCTCTCTGACTGTCTCTACGTGCCTTCTTCACTGGGCCCTTACTGGAAGTCAGTGCATGCATCGTGAACTCAGCCTTCCTGGTGTTGAAATTTTCCTTTCTTTGCCCTTTGGATTATTTAGTCTCCTGCACATGGTGTAGTACAGAGGGGAACTGCGGAGACAGCGTTGCTGCTGCAGGTTCCAGGCATATGTCCATCTCCAGCTGCATCTGTCCAGGCCCTCTGTGCTTGACTGCCATTCTCCAGGGCCCTGAGGCTGACACTCAGCCTCAATGCAGCCCTCCTCACCTTCCTGCACAGCATCCTTGTCCTTATTCCATGAGAGCCCCGGTCAAGGGAAGTGAAACTCAATCCCCCTGGCACACACACTGTGCTTTCCCTCTATTAAGCCAAATGGAAAGGATCTGTGGTACTGATGGCCACACCAGTGTCCAGATTTCCCATGCAAAACGGAAGCTTCCAGTGTTCAGAAAGAGGGTGTTTTGATGGCTGTGAAATGTCTTTTCCAAGTGGCTCATGGTGTTTCAAATCCCTTTGAAACCTGAAGTTCTTTCTTGTATCTAGGGAATATTTTCACCACTGGCCAGAAGGGCCGCCCAACTAGGAGCACAGCTATCCAGGGGTCAGGAGGTCTTCCAGCCTGCTAGCTCCTGGAGGGATTCCTGAGTATGTCCTCAGGGCCCAAGTGTAAAAGGTGTTTCCAATTGCCTTGATTAGCAGCAGCCAGGCCCTCAGGTGAGGGGCGGGGCTGTGATCTTGACTGGAAGCCCCTAATTTGGCCAATGGAGGCATCCATCTTTTTTTGTCTGTCCATAGCAAGGGCCCGGGGAGTTTGTGCTTCCTGCAAGCAGAGCGACATTGTATGGGACACTCATGCAAGCCTACTTCTAGGAATCTCTCTGAGTGTGATGAGTGGACACCAGGACACCATGATCAGGGATGTGAGGCCACAGGAGCAATTGCCTTAGCCGGACCCAAAGGGTAGGTGTAAGGGGCCGGGTTCATCCACTATTGTTTGGTTCAACACACTTCCCATCTATGTGGAAACACAGCCCTTTCTGGGTACTTTCTGGGCTTGTAATCTGCTGCCCTGAGCAGTGGACTGAGAGCCTGGAGGCTGAGTAGGCAGCCAAACGTGACTGGACAGGCTCAAGCCCCTGAATTCTGAGGGGTGCCCCAGCTTCCCCCATTGGCAGTGTTTGGATCATAGTGAGGCATGGCATTGATTCGGAACTCAGGAGAGTGAGACATGAGAGTCCCTTTGCATATGCATTCTTGCTTAGCCACAATCTGGGCTAGCTGGCTTGCCCTGACCAGATAGGTTCTCTGTACATAAGTTGCAGGAGAGGCTTGCTCCTTTGCCACCCATGCTCTGAGACTACTACAGGTGATCTCTGAGCACACACAGACACACACAAACAGACAGACAGACACACACACACACACACACACACACACACACACATTACTGTCAGGTTGGTAGTAGAGCCTATGGTGAAGGCTGGGGCTGTCTGGGGTCTGTGGGCATGAGAGCTGCTGCCTTACAATCTCTACAAGCCAGGTTTGAACCTGTCATCAATGAACACAGTGTAGGAGGTTTTTGAATTCTGGTCTCTTTCCAACTCATCTATTTCTCTTCTCGCCTTCTCTATCTCTAACTCTCACATGCTCTCACACACTCTGTCTTCACTCATTAATATTTTACTTAGATTCTTATTTTACTGACAGGCCCAGATAGACAAAGAGAGTTACCAGAGCACTGCTGAGCTCTGGCTTGTTGTGTTGGCGATTTCACCTAGGCTACTGGAGCCTCAGTTTGTAAGTCTTTCTGACACAAGCCATATTCTGTCTCCTCATTTCCATGCCAGTATCACTCAGAGTTTATCATAAAGATATACATACATGTATATATATATACATATAGATTTATATATCTGTCATTTTTAGAATGTTCGACCTATGTATTTGACCTTCTTTCAGAATTACCACATTTATAACAGCCTAGTTTTTCTGAAATAATTGGCCATATAGTTGGAGCAGGATTCAATACAATTATAAATAATAGAACCTTCCAGTAGCATTTCTAATCGTGTTTCTATTAGCATCCTTATTGTAATTATCATGGCCCAGATCTTCCCTCCTTTTTCTAGTGTAAGCTTCAATACGTATGTGTTTGTTTTCTTTCTCCGGAAATCTTAATGTCCCTGGACCCTGAAGTGTTAGGGAATTTTTGAAGCAGCCCTCTGTTTCTCAGCAGATGGTTTCTATGTTTCTGCTGTCATCAGGTCTTCTTGTGGTTTTTGTCTTTATTTATTTTTATTGTTTCAAGTCCTCCTAGATCATCCCCATTTATTTGCATATTTATTTATTTAGTCAGGTATCACATGTGGCATCATTTCTTCTGCTTGAGAGATTTTCTCTTATAACTGAAGGGAACTTTGGATGCACAATACATTTCCTGGGGCAAATACTACACACATATGGTGAAGGCTTGGGTTGTCTGGGGTCTGTGGGCATTAGAGCTGCTGCGTGACAATCTCTACAACCCAGGTTTGAACCTGTCATGAATGAACACAGCCTAGGGGTTTTTTGACTTCTGGTCTATTTCCAACTCTTCTATTTCTCTTCTCGCCATCTCTGTCTCTGACTCTCACAGGCTCTCTCTCACTCTGTCTGAACTCAGGAATATTTTACTTATATCCTTATTTTATTGACAGGCCCAGATATACAAAGAGAGTGGCCAGAGCACTGCTGAGCTCTGGCTGGTTTTGTTTGTGATTTCACCTAGGCTACTGGAGCCTCTGATTGGTAAGTCTCTCTGACTTAAGCCATATTCTGTCTCCTCATATCCATGGCAGTATCTCTCAGACTTTATAATAAAGATATACATCCATATACATATATAAATATACATATATATCTCTGTCATTTTTAGAATTGTCAACCTATGTAATTGATCTTAATCAGAATTCACACATTTACAACAGGTTCCTTTTTCCATACTAATTGGCCACATAGTTGGAGCAGGATTCAATACAATTATAAATAATAGAACCTTCCAGTAGCATTTCTAATAGCATTTCTATCAGCATCCTTATTTTAATTATCATAGTACAGAACTTGCCTCCTTTCTCTAGTGTAAGCTTCAATAAATATGAGTTTCTTTTCATTCTCCCGAAATCTTAATTTCCCTGGACTCTGAAGGGTCTCGGAACTTTTGAAGCAGCCCTTGATTCACAGCAGATGGTTTCTATGTTTCTGCTGTCATCAGGTCTTCTTGTGCTTTTTGTTTTTATTTTTCATTTGTTTCAAATCCTCCTAGATAACCCCCATTTACTTGCATATTTATTTATTTATTTATTTATTTATTTATTTGGTTCTATATTACATGAGGGGTCCATTCTTCTGCTTGATAGATTTTTCTCTTATAATTGAAGGGAAGTTTACACTCACAATACATATCCTGTCATAAATACTACACACATATGGTGAAGGCTGGGGTTGTCTGGGGTCTGTGGACAGGAGACTGATGCCTTACAATCTCGACAACCCAGGTTTGAACCTGTCATGTATGAACACAGAGTGGGAGCTTTTGGACTTCTGGTCTCTTTCCAACTCTTCTATTTCTCTTCTTGCCTTCTCTGTCTCTGACTCTCACAGGCTCTCACTCACTCTGTCTGCACTCATTAATATTTTACTTTTATATTATTTGACTGACAGGCCCAGATATACAAAGCGAGTCACCAGGGCCCGGCTGAGCTCTGGATTGTTTTGTTGGCGATTTCACCTAGGTTTCTGGAGCCTCAGCTTTGTAAGTCTCTCTGGCACAAGCCATACTCTGTCTCCTCATAGCCATGCCAGTATCCCACATAGTTGATAATAAAGATACACATACATATATGTACATATACATACATATATATATATATATATCAGACATTTTTAGAATTGTTGACCTTTTTATTTGATCTGAATGCAGAATTACCGCATTTATAATAGCCTCCTTATTCATAACTAATTGGTCACATAGTTGGAGCAGGATTCACTACAATTATAAATTATAAACTTTCCAGGAGCATTTCCAATAGCCTTTCTATCAGTATCCTTATTGTAATTATCATAGCACAGAACTTGCCTCCATTTTCTAGTGTAAGCTTCAAATCGTATGCGTTTCTTTTCATTCTCGGAATTCGTAATTTGCCTGGACCCTGTGTGTCAGGGAATTTTTGAAGCAGCCCTCTATTTCTCAGCAGACGTTTTCTATATTTCTGCTGTCATCAGGTCTTCCTGTGGTGTTTGTTTTTATTTTTTTATTTTTTTCAAATCCTCTTAGATCATTCCCATTTATTTGCATATTTATTTATTTATTTATTTCGTCCGATATCACATGAGGGGTCATTTCTTCTGCCTGATAGATTTTCTCTTATAATTGAAGGGAACTTTTGACACACAATACATTTCCTTTTGCAGATACTACACACTACTACAACTGCTACTGCACTGTTTTTGACAGTGACATCCAATGCACAATGGATTAGTATTGCATGGCTCTAGAGAATGTTCACTATTTAACCTACAATGTTTTTAACCTCACAAATATTTATTCTGTTCTTTCTTGGGGGATGAATGGTTTACAGTCAACAGTTCCATGTAATAGTGGGCACGGGGGGGTAATTTTTCCCACTACCCCTGTATTTCTGTACATCCTTTGTAACTTTCTTATTGAGGAGAAGCAAACAGTCATAAATTGAGAGAGCAGGGCCCAAGCAGGAAGAGAGACATCTGCAGCTCTGATTTGTCACTAGCCCAGCTTTTCCCTAGCTGGGTAAGTGTGACCAGGGGCTCAAAACAGGGTCTTGGGATTCCACATAGTTCCCTGGCAGCTCCACCAGCTGTTCCTCCAACCCATGCTCCCTTCGTTGTCCATGTAACTATCGATCTGCTCTAGGCATTTCTCATCTTCATATGCCAGAAACTTAACACTTCTCCCTTCCACCCATGAAACTTTGACCTTTTGCTAGGGTGCAAAACAGCAACTCCAATCCAAGTTATTTTCGGGACAAGTGTGTATGTCTCTGTGGGAAGGTGTGTGTGTGTGTGTGTGTGTGTGTGTGTGTGTAAGTGTGCATAAGTGTGTTTCAGTTAAGATTACCGCTGTTGTTTCTTTATTCCTGACACAGGGACTTAGGAACTGGGTTGTGTTATGACAAAGGAAGTTTCCACTGCACAAGTGGTTTTTCAAGTATGAATTGGCACATTGGATTGTGGACTCTGTTGTGCATTCTCCCAGGTGGTCCTCAGATGGGTTCTTTCCTTTGCTATTCCCATGCTGTGTGTAATTTTCTGGGTAGACTCAAAGAGGAGTGGCATGGGGAGCTCAGCTGCATTCTGCTGTATGTCCACAAGGTGGCGGCAAAGACCATAGTTGAGTGTAGTGATTCTGTGGAATGAGGAGAACTCTAGGAATTGTGGCCCGTGGACAGCAGGGTTGAAATTGACGTAGAGTGCCCTAGACATCTGTTCTTTCCTGTGGGGTGGGGGGATCCCCCATTTGGCTTTGCAAGTGGAAGGGGTTTCTCTCTTTGCCTGGGATGACTCTACTGGGAGCTTGTGAATCCCTGTGCTCAGCTGCATTCTGCTGGGTGTCCACAAGAGGGCAGCACCTCAGGGCGGGACTAAGGCTCCATGGGGCAAGTGCCCTGAGGCACTGGGCTAGGAGAGTGGCGACAGTGTTTCTGGGTGTGCCCCAAGAGCATGGCCAGCCTAGCGCAGGCAGGCAGTGTCCTAAGGATGGGCCCAGACAGGAGCTGTGGGGGTCGTGTTTGCAGAAACAGGGCCTTCAGAGGATGGCAGAAAGTCCCCGGGGGCGGGCCTCAGAGCCCGTGCCCAATGAGCCTGAGGGGAGGGCCCAGTGGGTATTCATAGAGACAGCTGGCCAATCAGAGAGGAGGAACGTCACCCTCAGGGGCGTGAAGCAAGAGCTGGCCAATGAGAACAGAGGAGGAGTTGCGTGGGCGGGCCTCAGAGAGCAGCCCACCAATGAGAGCCTGGGTGCTGGCTCTGGGTGGGCGTACCCTTGGTGGTCAGCCAATCAGGGTCCAGCGGAAGTGCCTGGGGGGCGGGCCCTCGGGAGGCTGTCCAATGAGCGCCTGGGGCGGGCCTCATGGGCGGAGCCCAGGAGGCTGGCCAATCATGGGGCAAGGGCGGTGACCTTCCTGGGCGTGCCTTAGGAACTGGCCTATCAGAGGGCGCCCCTCAGACAGCAGCCCGCCAATGGGAGCCAAGAGAAGGCTGGCTGGGGGCGTGTCCCTGGGACACCAGGCCAATCAGAGTCGAGCGGAAGTGGCTGGTGGGCGGGCCTTCCGGAGGCTGCCCAATCAGCGTGCTGCAGGGCCGTGTGGGCGGTGCTCAAGGCCGCTGGCCAATCACTGACTAGGGGCCCGGACCCTCCTGGGCGTGTCCAAGCACACTGGCCAATGAGATTGCTGGTGGGGTTCTGGGCGTGGCCTAGGCCTCTGGCCTATCAGAGCCTGGCTGGCGCCCTGTGGGCGGGCCTTCTGAAGAAATCCCGCCAATGGGAGCTCAGAGCTGGCCTTAAAAGGCTGGGCGTGCTTCCAGGAAATGCGAAGCAGGGTTCAGCCCAGGGCCCTGCCTTGCAGAAGCTGTCCAGTGCGCATGTGTATAACTCCGTTTGTGCCTGTGCCTCTGTGGATTTGTGTGTGTGTGTGTGTGTGTGTGTGTGTGTGTGTGTCTGAGGGAGGGAGAGAGAGAGAGAACAACAGAATCACTGTGGCACAGGTGATTTTGTGCAAAACACTTGGCACATTCTGATTTACAGCTCAATATTGACACCAGGGCAGCTCTCCTTGGCCCTTGGTCACTTTTCTTCTTTTCAGATGTAAAGACACTGAAGAGGGAGAGGTTTTTGCCCTGAGGCTTGCACTGGGAACTAGCAGCTGCCCTGTTTGTGTTGCCAGACTAGGAAACCTGTGGTGCCTGTCCATGTGGAGAGTCTCCTGGATGAGTTCCTTCTCGAGCCTTTTTCGCTCGGTCCCGTTGGAGCTGCATATAGCTAATGATTTGGAGATTTTATTCCTTTGGACAATTCTTTTCCTGATGCGAAGTTTCTCTCCAGGTTTTAGCAATCAATTGTGTGAATGTCACATCGAATCCATTGTAGAAAATGACTACATCAGTGTCTCTCTCTCTCTTTCTCTCTCTCTCTCTCTCTCTATCTCTCTCTCTATATATATATATGTATGTAACATGTAGAGGTCTGAAAATATTTTTTAGCTAGAGACCTGCACAGCTCTGGATTAGGGTAGCAATGTGGATACACCTGGCCCTTCTGAGCCACAGTCATGAGAGACATCTCACAGAGCCATATCGTATATCACTCTACAAATCTCTCTCAGCACAAACTACCACTGCCAAATCATCTACTTCCCTCTTGCTCTTTTTGTCCACCGAGTCTTATCCCAAAACTGTAAATCAAAGAAGAAATAGACATAGTGCAGTTCCCTGCACACAGGACAGGCTGAGGCTGGACCAGGGAGATGCAATACGCCAGCCTGCATCTTGGCTGGAGCATCACTATGACTACTTCGAATTTGGAGAGGCGAGGGCAGTTTTGGAGAGTGGGCTGCCGGCCAAGGGTTGCTTCTCAGAGTGGCTAAGACCTAGATGTTCTAAGTGTTACCTTTCCTCACAAACATAAAATAGCAATGCCACTTGTAAGAAGTATGCATGGGCATGGAGGGTTTGTCTTCAGTGCTCTGGCACTGATCAACACAGGGCCAGAATTTCAGTCCTTGTCTGTCTCTGTCATTCTGTCTCTCTGACTGTCTCTACGTGCCTTCTTCACTGGGCCCTTACTGGAAGTCAGTGCATGCATCGTGAACTCAGCCTTCCTGGTGTTGAAATTTTCCTTTCTTTGCCCTTTGGATTATTTAGTCTCCTGCACATGGTGTAGTACAGAGGGGAACTGCGGAGACAGCGTTGCTGCTGCAGGTTCCAGGCATATGTCCATCTCCAGCTGCATCTGTCCAGGCCCTCTGTGCTTGACTGCCATTCTCCAGGGCCCTGAGGCTGACACTCAGCCTCAATGCAGCCCTCCTCACCTTCCTGCACAGCATCCTTGTCCTTATTCCATGAGAGCCCCGGTCAAGGGAAGTGAAACTCGATCCCCCTGGCACACACACTGTGCTTTCCCTCTATTAAGCCAAATGGAAAGGATCTGTGGTACTGATGGCCACACCAGTGTCCAGATTTCCCATGCAAAACGGAAGCTTCCAGTGTTCAGAAAGAGGGTGTTTTGATGGCTGTGAAATGTCTTTTCCAAGTGGCTCATGGTGTTTCAAATCCCTTTGAAACCTGAAGTTCTTTCTTGTATCTAGGGAATATTTTCACCACTGGCCAGAAGGGCCGCCCAACTAGGAGCACAGCTATCCAGGGGTCAGGAGGTCTTCCAGCCTGCTAGCTCCTGGAGGGATTCCTGAGTATGTCCTCAGGGCCCAAGTGTAAAAGGTGTTTCCAATTGCCTTGATTAGCAGCAGCCAGGCCCTCAGGTGAGGGGCGGGGCTGTGATCTTGACTGGAAGCCCCTAATTTGGCCAAAGGAGGCATCCATCTTTTTTTGTCTGTCCATAGCAAGGGCCCGGGGAGTTTGTGCTTCCTGCAAGCAGAGCGACATTGTATGGGACACTCATGCAAGCCTACTTCTAGGAATCTCTCTGAGTGTGATGAGTGGACACCAGGACACCATGATCAGGGATGTGAGGCCACAGGAGCAATTGCCTTAGCCGGACCCAAAGGGTAGGTGTAAGGGGCCGGGTTCATCCACTATTGTTTGGTTCAACACACTTCCCATCTATGTGGAAACACAGCCCTTTCTGGGTACTTTCTGGGCTTGTAATCTGCTGCCCTGAGCAGTGGACTGAGAGCCTGGAGGCTGAGTAGGCAGCCAAACGTGACTGGACAGGCTCAAGCCCCTGAATTCTGAGGGGTGCCCCAGCTTCCCCCATTGGCAGTGTTTGGATCATAGTGAGGCATGGCATTGATTCGGAACTCAGGAGAGTGAGACATGAGAGTCCCTTTGCATATGCATTCTTGCTTAGCCACAATCTGGGCTAGCTGGCTTGCCCTGACCAGATAGGTTCTCTGTACATAAGTTGCAGGAGAGGCTTGCTCCTTTGCCACCCATGCTCTGAGACTACTACAGGTGATCTCTGAGCACACACAGACACACACAAACAGACAGACACACACACACACACACACACACATTACTGTCAGGTTGGTAGTAGAGCCTATGGTGAAGGCTGGGGCTGTCTGGGGTCTGTGGGCATGAGAGCTGCTGCCTTACAATCTCTACAAGCCAGGTTTGAACCTGTCATCAATGAACACAGTGTAGGAGGTTTTTGAATTCTGGTCTCTTTCCAACTCATCTATTTCTCTTCTCGCCTTCTCTATCTCTAACTCTCACATGCTCTCACACACTCTGTCTTCACTCATTAATATTTTACTTAGATTCTTATTTTACTGACAGGCCCAGATAGACAAAGAGAGTTACCAGAGCACTGCTGAGCTCTGGCTTGTTGTGTTGGCGATTTCACCTAGGCTACTGGAGCCTCAGTTTGTAAGTCTTTCTGACACAATCCATATTCTGTCTCCTCATTTCCATGCCAGTATCACTCAGAGTTTATAATAAAGATATACATACATGTATATATATACATATAGATTTATATATCTGTCATTTTTAGAATGTTCGACCTATGTATTTGACCTTCTTTCAGAATTACCACATTTATAACAGCCTAGTTTTTCTGAAATAATTGGCCATATAGTTGGAGCAGGATTTAATACAATTATAAATAATAGAACCTTCCAGTAGCATTTCTAATCGTGTTTCTATTAGCATCCTTATTGTAATTATCATGGCCCAGATCTTCCCTCCTTTTTCTAGTGTAAGCTTCAATACGTATGTGTTTGTTTTCTTTCTCCGGAAATCTTAATGTCCCTGGACCCTGAAGTGTTAGGGAATTTTTGAAGCAGCCCTCTGTTTCTCAGCAGATGGTTTCTATGTTTCTGCTGTCATCAGGTCTTCTTGTGGTTTTTGTCTTTATTTATTTTTATTGTTTCAAGTCCTCCTAGATCATCCCCATTTATTTGCATATTTATTCATTTAGTCAGGTATCACATGTGGCATCATTTCTTCTGCTTGAGAGATTTTCTCTTATAACTGAAGGGAACTTTGGATGCACAATACATTTCCTGGGGCAAATACTACACACATATGGTGAAGGCTTGGGTTGTCTGGGGTCTGTGGGCATTAGAGCTGCTGCGTGACAATCTCTACAACCCAGGTTTGAACCTGTCATGAATGAACACAGCCTAGGGGGTTTTTGACTTCTGGTCTATTTCCAACTCTTCTATTTCTCTTCTCGCCATCTCTGTCTCTGACTCTCACAGGCTCTCTCTCACTCTGTCTGAACTCAGGAATATTTTACTTATATCCTTTTTTTATTGACAGGCCCAGATATACAAAGAGAGTGGCCAGAGCACTGCTGAGCTCTGGCTGGTTTTGTTTGTGATTTCACCTAGGCTACTGGAGCCTCTGATTGGTAAGTCTCTCTGACTTAAGCCATATTCTGTCTCCTCATATCCATGGCAGTATCTCTCAGACTTTATAATAAAGATATACATCCATATACATATATAAATATACATATATATCTCTGTCATTTTTAGAATTGTCAACCTATGTAATTGATCTTAATCAGAATTCACACATTTACAACAGGTTCCTTTTTCCCTACTAATTGGCCACATAGTTGGAGCAGGATTCAATACAATTATAAATAATAGAACCTTCCAGTAGCATTTCTAATAGCATTTCTATCAGCATCCTTATTTTAATTATCATAGTACAGAACTTGCCTCCTTTCTCTAGTGTAAGCTTCAATACATATGAGTTTCTTTTCATTCTCCCGAAATCTTAATTTCCCTGGACTCTGAAGGGTCTCGGAACTTTTGAAGCAGCCCTTGATTCACAGCAGATGGTTTCTATGTTTCTGCTGTCATCAGGTCTTCTTGTGCTTTTTGTTTTTATTTTTCATTTGTTTCAAATCCTCCTAGATAACCCCCATTTACTTGCATATTTATTTATTTATTTATTTATTTGGTTCTATATTACATGAGGGGTCCATTCTTCTGCTTGATAGATTTTTCTCTTATAATTGAAGGGAAGTTTACACTCACAATACATATCCTGTCGTAAATACTACACACATATGGTGAAGGCTGGGGTTGTCTGGGGTCTGTGGACAGGAGACTGATGCCTTACAATCTCGACAACCCAGGTTTGAACCTGTCATGTATGAACACAGAGTGGGAGCTTTTGGACTTCTGGTCTCTTTCCAACTCTTCTATTTCTCTTCTTGCCTTCTCTGTCTCTGACTCTCACAGGCTCTCACTCACTCTGTCTGCACTCATTAATATTTTACTTTTATATTATTTGACTGACAGGCCCAGATATACAAAGCGAGTCACCAGGGCCCGGCTGAGCTCTGGATTGTTTTGTTGGCGATTTCACCTAGGTTTCTGGAGCCTCAGCTTTGTAAGTCTCTCTGGCACAAGCCATACTCTGTCTCCTCATAGCCATGCCAGTATCCCTCATAGTTGATAATAAAGATACACATACATATATGTACATATACATACATATATATATATATATATATATATCAGACATTTTTAGAATTGTTGACCTTTTTATTTGATCTGAATGCAGAATTACCGCATTTATAATAGCCTCCTTATTCATAAATAATTGGTCACATAGTTGGAGCAGGATTCACTACAATTATAAATTATAAACTTTCCAGGAGCATTTCCAATAGCCTTTCTATCAGTATCCTTATTGTAATTATCATAGCACAGAACTTGCCTCCATTTTCTAGTGTAAGCTTCAAATCGTATGCGTTTCTTTTCATTCTCGGAATTCGTAATTTGCCTGGACCCTGTGTGTCAGGGAATTTTTGAAGCAGCCCTCTATTTCTCAGCAGACGTTTTCTATATTTCTGCTGTCATCAGGTCTTCCTGTGGTGTTTGTTTTTATTTTTTTATTTTTTTCAAATCCTCTTAGATCATTCCCATTTATTTGCATATTTATTTATTTATTTATTTCGTCCGATATCACATGAGGGGTCATTTCTTCTGCCTGATAGATTTTCTCTTATAATTGAAGGGAACTTTTGACACACAATACATTTCCTTTTGCAGATACTACACACTACTACAACTGCTACTGCACTGTTTTTGACAGTGACATCCAATGCACAATGGATTAGTATTGCATGGCTCTAGAGAATGTTCACTATTTAACCTACAATGTTTTTAACCTCACAAATATTTATTCTGTTCTTTCTTGGGGGATGAATGGTTTACAGTCAACAGTTCCATGTAATAGTGGGCACGGGGGGGGTAATTTTTCCCACTACCCCTGTATTTCTGTACATCCTTTGTAACTTTCTTATTGAGGAGAAGCAAACAGTCATAAATTGAGAGAGCAGGGCCCAAGCAGGAAGAGAGACAGAGAGACATCTGCAGCTCTGATTTGTCACTAGCCCAGCTTTTCCCTAGCTGGGTAAGTGTGACCAGGGGCTCAAAACAGGGTCTTGGGATTCCACATAGTTCCCTGGCAGCTCCACCAGCTGTTCCTCCAACCCATGCTCCCTTCGTTGTCCATGTAACTATCGATCTGCTCTAGGCATTTCTCATCTTCATATGCCAGAAACTTAACACTTCTCCCTTCCACCCATGAAACTTTGACCTTTTGCTAGGGTGCAAAACAGCAACTCCAATCCAAGTTATTTTCGGGACAAGTGTGTATGTCTCTGTGGGAAGGTGTGTGTGTGTGTGTGTGTGTGTGTGTGTGTAAGTGTGCATAAGTGTGTTTCAGTTAAGATTACCGCTGTTGTTTCTTTATTCCTGACACAGGGACTTAGGAACTGGGTTGTGTTATGACAAAGGAAGTTTCCACTGCACAAGTGGTTTTTCAAGTATGAATTGGCACATTGGATTGTGGACTCTGTTGTGCATTCTCCCAGGTGGTCCTCAGATGGGTTCTTTCCTTTGCTATTCCCATGCTGTGTGTAATTTTCTGGGTAGACTCAAAGAGGAGTGGCATGGGGAGCTCAGCTGCATTCTGCTGTATGTCCACAAGGTGGCGGCAAAGACCATAGTTGAGTGTAGTGATTCTGTGGAATGAGGAGAACTCTAGGAATTGTGGCCCGTGGACAGCAGGGTTGAAATTGACGTAGAGTGCCCTAGACATCTGTTCTTTCCTGTGGGGTGGGGGGATCCCCCATTTGGCTTTGCAAGTGGAAGGGGTTTCACTCTTTGCCTGGGATGACTCTACTGGGAGCTTGTGAATCCCTGTGCTCAGCTGCATTCTGCTGGGTGTCCACAAGAGGGCAGCACCAGGGCGGGACTAAGGCTCCATGGGGCAAGTGCCCTGAGGCACTGGGCTAGGAGAGTGGCGACAGTGTTTCTGGGTGTGCCCCAAGAGCATGGCCAGCCTAGCGCAGGCAGGCAGTGTCCTAAGGACGGGCCCAGACAGGAGCTGTGGGGGTCGTGTTTGCAGAAACAGGGCCTTCAGAGGATGGCAGAAAGTCCCCGGGGGCGGGCCTCAGAGCCCGTGCCCAATGAGCCTGAGGGGAGGGCCCAGTGGGTATTCATAGAGACAGCTGGCCAATCAGAGAGGAGGAACGTCACCCTCAGGGGCGTGAAGCAAGAGCTGGCCAATGAGAACAGAGGAGGAGTTGCGTGGGCGGGCCTCAGAGAGCAGCCCACCAATGAGAGCCTGGGTGCTGGCTCTGGGTGGGCGTACCCCTGGAGGTCAGCCAATCAGGGTCCAGCGGAAGTGCCTGGGGGGCGGGCCCTCGGGAGGCTGTCCAATGAGCGCCTGGGGCGGGCCTCGTGGGCGGAGCCCAGGAGGCTGGCCAATCATGGGGCAAGGGCGGTGACCTTCCTGGGCGTGCCTTAGGAACTGGCCTATCAGACTGCGCCCCTCAGACAGCAGCCCGCCAATGGGAGCCAAGAGAAGGCTGGCTGGGGGCGTGTCCCTGGGACACCAGGCCAATCAGAGTCGAGCGGAAGTGGCTGGTGGGCGGGCCTTCCGGAGGCTGCCCAATCAGCGTGCTGCAGGGCCGTGTGGGCGGTGCTCAAGGCCGCTGGCCAATCACTGACTAGGGGCCCGGACCCTCCTGGGCGTGTCCAAGCACACTGGCCAATGAGATTGCTGGTGGGGTTCTGGGCGTGGCCTAGGCCTCTGGCCTATCAGAGCCTGGCTGGCGCCCTGTGGGCGGGCCTTCTGAAGAAATCCCGCCAATGGGAGCTCAGAGCTGGCCTTAAAAGGCTGGGCGTGCTTCCAGGAAATGCGAAGCAGGGTTCAGCCCAGGGCCCTGCCTTGCAGAAGCTGTCCAGTGCGCATGTGTATAACTCCGTTTGTGCCTGTGCCTCTGTGGATTTGTGTGTGTGTGTGTGTGTGTGTGTGTGTGTGTGTGTGTGTGTGTGTGTGTGTGTGTGTCTGAGGGAGGGAGAGAGAGAGAGAACAACAGAATCACTGTGGCACAGGTGATTTTGTGCAAAACACTTGGCACATTCTGATTTACAGCTCAATATTGACACCAGGGCAGCTCTCCTTGGCCCTTGGTCACTTTTCTTCTTTTCAGATGTAAAGACACTGAAGAGGGAGAGGTTTTTGCCCTGAGGCTTGCACTGGGAACTAGCAGCTGCCCTGTTTGTGTTGCCAGACTAGGAAACCTGTGGTGCCTGTCCATGTGGAGAGTCTCCTGGATGAGTTCCTTCTCGAGCCTTTTTCGCTCGGTCCCGTTGGAGCTGCATATAGCTAATGATTTGGAGATTTTATTCCTTTGGACAATTCTTTTCCTGATGCGAAGTTTCTCTCCAGGTTTTAGCAATCAATTGTGTGAATGTCACATCGAATCCATTGTAGAAAATGACTACATCAGTGTCTCTCTCTCTCTTTCTCTCTCTCTCTCTCTATCTCTCTCTATATATATATATATGTATGTAACATGTAGAGGTCTGAAAATATTTTTTAGCTAGAGACCTGCACAGCTCTGGATTAGGGTAGCAATGTGGATACACCTGGCCCTTCTGAGCCACAGTCATGAGAGACATCTCACAGAGCCATATCGTATATCACTCTACAAATCTCTCTCAGCACAAACTACCACTGCCAAATCATCTACTTCCCTCTTGCTCTTTTTGTCCACCGAGTCTTATCCCAAAACTGTAAATCAAAGAAGAAATAGACATAGTGCAGTTCCCTGCACACAGGACAGGCTGAGGCTGGACCAGGGAGATGCAATACACCAGCCTGCATCTTGGCTGGAGCATCACTATGACTACTTCGAATTTGGAGAGGCGAGGGCAGTTTTGGAGAGTGGGCTGCCGGCCAAGGGTTGCTTCTCAGAGTGGCTAAGACCTAGATGTTCTAAGTGTTACCTTTCCTCACAAACATAAAATAGCAATGCCACTTGTAAGAAGTATGCATGGGCATGGAGGGTTTGTCTTCAGTGCTCTGGCACTGATCAACACAGGGCCAGAATTTCAGTCCTTGTCTGTCTCTGTCATTCTGTCTCTCTGACTGTCTCTACGTGCCTTCTTCACTGGGCCCTTACTGGAAGTCAGTGCATGCATCGTGAACTCAGCCTTCCTGGTGTTGAAATTTTCCTTTCTTTGCCCTTTGGATTATTTAGTCTCCTGCACATGGTGTAGTACAGAGGGGAACTGCGGAGACAGCGTTGCTGCTGCAGGTTCCAGGCATATGTCCATCTCCAGCTGCATCTGTCCAGGCCCTCTGTGCTTGACTGCCATTCTCCAGGGCCCTGAGGCTGACACTCAGCCTCAATGCAGCCCTCCTCACCTTCCTGCACAGCATCCTTGTCCTTATTCCATGAGAGCCCCGGTCAAGGGAAGTGAAACTCGATCCCCCTGGCACACACACTGTGCTTTCCCTCTATTAAGCCAAATGGAAAGGATCTGTGGTACTGATGGCCACACCAGTGTCCAGATTTCCCATGCAAAACGGAAGCTTCCAGTGTTCAGAAAGAGGGTGTTTTGATGGCTGTGAAATGTCTTTTCCAAGTGCCTCATGGTGTTTCAAATCCCTTTGAAACCTGAAGTTCTTTATTGTATCTAGGGAATATTTTCACCACTGGCCAGAAGGGCCGCCCAACTAGGAGCACAGCTATCCAGGGGTCAGGAGGTCTTCCAGCCTGCTAGCTCCTGGAGGGATTCCTGAGTATGTCCTCAGGGCCCAAGTGTAAAAGGTGTTTCCAATTGCCTTGATTAGCAGCAGCCAGGCACTCAGGTGAGGGGCGGGGCTGTGATCTTGACTGGAAGCCCCTAATTTGGCCAATGGAGGCATCCATCTTTCTTTGTCTGTCCATAGCAAGGGCCCGGGGAGTTTGTGCTTCCTGCAAGCAGAGCGACATTGTATGGGACACTCATGCAAGCCTACTTCTAGGAATCTCTCTGAGTGTGATGTGTGGACACCAGGACACCATGATCAGGGATGTGAGGCCACAGGAGCAATTGCCTTAGCCGGACCCAAAGGGTAGGTGTAAGGGGCCGGGTTCATCCACTATTGTTTGGTTCAACACACTTCCCATCTATGTGGAAACACAGCCCTTTCTGGGTACTTTCTGGGATTGTAATCTGCTGCCCTGAGCAGTGGACTGAGAGCCTGGAGGCTGAGTAGGCAGCCAAACGTGACTGGACAGGCTCAAGCCCCTGAATTCTGAGGGGTGCCCCAGCTTCCCCCATTGGCAGTGTTTGGATCATAGTGAGGCATGGCATTGATTCGGAACTCAGGAGAGTGAGACATGAGAGTCCCTTTGCATATGCATTCTTGCTTAGCCACAATCTGGGCTAGCTGGCTTGCCCTGACCAGATAGGTTCTCTGTACATAAGTTGCAGGAGAGGCTGGCTCCCTTGCCACCCATGCTCTGAGACTACTACAGGTGATCTCTGAGCACACACAGACACACACAAACAGACAGACACACACACACACACACATTACTGTCAGGTTGGTAGTAGAGCCTATGGTGAAGGCTGGGGCTGTCTGGGGTCTGTGGGCATGAGAGCTGCTGCCTTACAATCTCTACAAGCCAGGTTTGAACCTGTCATCAATGAACACAGTGTAGGAGGTTTTTGAATTCTGGTCTCTTTCCAACTCATCTATTTCTCTTCTCGCCTTCTCTATCTCTAACTCTCACATGCTCTCACACACTCTGTCTTCACTCATTAATATTTTACTTAGATTCTTATTTTACTGACAGGCCCAGATAGACAAAGAGAGTTACCAGAGCATTGCTGAGCTCTGGCTTGTTGTGTTGGCGATTTCACCTAGGCTACTGGAGCCTCAGTTTGTAAGTCTTTCTGACACAAGCCATATTCTGTCTCCTCATTTCCATGCCAGTATCACTCAGAGTTTATAATAAAGATATACATACATGTATATATATACATATAGATTTATATATCTGTCATTTTTAGAATGTTCGACCTATGTATTTGACCTTCTTTCAGAATTACCACATTTATAACAGCCTAGTTTTTCTGAAATAATTGGCCATATAGTTGGAGCAGGATTCAATACAATTATAAATAATAGAACCTTCCAGTAGCATTTCTAATCGTGTTTCTATTAGCATCCTTATTGTAATTATCATGGCCCAGATCTTCCCTCCTTTTTCTAGTGTAAGCTTCAATACGTATGTGTTTGTTTTCTTTCTCCGGAAATCTTAATGACCCTGGACCCTGAAGTGTTAGGGAATTTTTGAAGCAGCCCTCTGTTTCTCAGCAGATGGTTTCTATGTTTCTGCTGTCATCAGGTCTTCTTGTGGTTTTTGTCTTTATTTATTTTTATTGTTTCAAGTCCTCCTAGATCATCCCCATTTATTTGCATATTTATTTATTTAGTCAGGTATCACATGTGGCATCATTTCTTCTGCTTGAGAGATTTTCTCTTATAACTGAAGGGAAC
This sequence comes from Erinaceus europaeus, assembly GCF_950295315.1. Classification (NCBI taxonomy): domain Eukaryota; kingdom Metazoa; phylum Chordata; class Mammalia; order Eulipotyphla; family Erinaceidae; genus Erinaceus; species Erinaceus europaeus. The sequence continues at coordinate 90,340,832 of NC_080176.1, read as the reverse complement.
TTTGGATGCACAATACATTTCCTGGGGCAAATACTACACACATATGGTGAAGGCTTGGGTTGTCTGGGGTCTGTGGGCATTAGAGCTGCTGCGTGACAATCTCTACAACCCAGGTTTGAACCTGTCATGAATGAACACAGCCTAGGGGGTTTTTGACTTCTGGTCTATTTCCAACTCTTCTATTTCTCTTCTCGCCATCTCTGTCTCTGACTCTCACAGGCTCTCTCTCACTCTGTCTGAACTCAGGAATATTTTACTTATATCCTTATTTTATTGACAGGCCCAGATATACAAAGAGAGTGGCCAGAGCACTGCTGAGCTCTGGCTGGTTTTGTTTGTGATTTCACCTAGGCTACTGGAGCCTCTGATTGGTAAGTCTCTCTGACTTAAGCCATATTCTGTCTCCTCATATCCATGGCAGTATCTCTCAGACTTTATAATAAAGATATACATCCATATACATATATAAATATACATATATATCTCTGTCATTTTTAGAATTGTCAACCTATGTAATTGATCTTAATCAGAATTCACACATTTACAACAGGTTCCTTTTTCCCTACTAATTGGCCACATAGTTGGAGCAGGATTCAATACAATTATAAATAATAGAACCTTCCAGTAGCATTTCTAATAGCATTTCTATCAGCATCCTTATTTTAATTATCATAGTACAGAACTTGCCTCCTTTCTCTAGTGTAAGCTTCAATACATATGAGTTTCTTTTCATTCTCCCGAAATCTTAATTTCCCTGGACTCTGAAGGGTCTCGGAACTTTTGAAGCAGCCCTTGATTCTCAGCAGATGGTTTCTATGTTTCTGCTGTCATCAGGTCTTCTTGTGCTTTTTGTTTTTATTTTTCATTTGTTTCAAATCCTCCTAGATAACCCCCATTTACTTGCATATTTATTTATTTATTTATTTATTTATTTGGTTCTATATTACATGAGGGGTCCATTCTTCTGCTTGATAGATTTTTCTCTTATAATTGAAGGGAAGTTTACACTCACAATACATATCCTGTCGTAAATACTACACACATATGGTGAAGGCTGGGGTTGTCTGGGGTCTGTGGACAGGAGGCTGCTGCCCTACAATCTCGACAACCCAGGTTTGAACCTGTCATGTATGAACACAGAGTGGGAGCTTTTGGACTTCTGGTCTCTTTCCAACTCTTCTATTTCTCTTCTTGCCTTCTCTGTCTCTTACTCTCACAGGCTCTCACTCACTCTGTCTGCACTCATTAATATTTAACTCTTATATTATTTGACTGACAGGCCCAGATATACAAAGCGAGTCACCAGGGCCCGGCTGAGCTCTGGATTGTTTTGTTGGCGATTTCACCTAGGTTTCTGGAGCCTCAGCTTTGTAAGTCTCTCTGGCACAAGCCATACTCTGTCTCCTCATAGCCATGCCAGTATCCCTCATAGTTGATAATAAAGATACACATACATATATGTACATATACATACATATATATATATATATATATCAGACATTTTTAGAATTGTTGACCTTTTTATTTGATCTGAATGCAGAATTACCGCATTTATAATAGCCTCCTTATTCATAAATAATTGGTCACATAGTTGGAGCAGGATTCACTACAATTATAAATTATAAACTTTCCAGGAGCATTTCCAATAGCCTTTCTATCAGTATCCTTATTGTAATTATCATAGCACAGAACTTGCCTCCATTTTCTAGTGTAAGCTTCAAATCGTATGCGTTTCTTTTCATTCTCGGAATTCGTAATTTGCCTGGACCCTGTGTGTCAGGGAATTTTTGAAGCAGCCCTCTATTTCTCAGCAGACGTTTTCTATATTTCTGCTGTCATCAGGTCTTCCTGTGGTGTTTGTTTTTATTTTTTTATTTTTTTCAAATCCTCTTAGATCATTCCCATTTATTTGCATATTTATTTATTTATTTATTTCGTCCGATATCACATGAGGGGTCATTTCTTCTGCCTGATAGATTTTCTCTTATAATTGAAGGGAACTTTTGACACACAATACATTTCCTTTTGCAGATACTACACACTACTACAACTGCTACTGCACTGTTTTTGACAGTGACATCCAATGCACAATGGATTAGTATTGCATGGCTCTAGAGAATGTTCACTATTTAACCTACAATGTTTTTAACCTCACAAATATTTATTCTGTTCTTTCCTGGGGGATGAATGGTTTACAGTCAACAGTTCCATGTAATAGTGGGCACGGGGGGGGTAATTTTTCCCACTACCCCTGTATTTCTGTACATCCTTTGTAACTTTCTTATTGAGGAGAAGCAAACAGTCATAAATTGAGAGAGCAGGGCCCAAGCAGGAAGAGAGACAGAGAGACATCTGTAACTCTGATTTGTCACTAGTCCAGCTTTTCCCTAGCTGGGTAAGTGTGACCAGGGTCTCAAAACAGGGTCTTGGGATTCCACATAGTTCCCTGGCAGCTCCACCAGCTGTTCCTCCAACCCATGCTCCCTTCGTTGTCCATGTAACTATCGATCTGCTCTAGGCATTTCTCACCTTCATATGCCAGAAACTTAACACTTCTCCCTTCCACCCATGAAACTTTGACCTTTTGCTAGGGTGCAAAACAGCAACTCCAATCCAAATTATTTTCGGGACAAGTGTGTACGTCTCTGTGGGAAGGTGTGTGTGTGTGTGTGTGTGTGTGTGTGTGTGTGTGTGTGTGTGTAAGTGTGCATAAGTGTGTTTCAGTTAAGATTACCGCTGTTGATTCTTTATTCCTGACACAGGGACTTAGGAACTGGGTTGTGTTATGACAAAGGAAGTTTCCACTGCACAAGTGGTTTTTCAAGTATGAATTGGCACATTGGATTGTGGACTCTGTTGTGCATTCTCCCAGGTGGTCCTCAGATGGGTTCTTTCCTTTGCTATTCCCATGCTGTGTGTAATTTTCTGGGTAGACTCAAAGAGGAGTGGCATGGGGAGCTCAGCTGCATTCTTCTGTAGGTCCACAAGGTGGCGGCAAAGACCATAGTTGAGTGTAGTGATTCTGTGGAATGAGGAGAACTCTAGGAATTGTGGCCCGTGGACAGCAGGGTTGAAATTGACGTAGAGTGCCCTAGACATCTGTTCTTTCCTGTGGGGTGGGGGGATCCCCCATTTGGCTTTGCAAGTGGAAGGGGTTTCTCTCTTTGCCTGGGATGACTCTACTGGGAGCTTGTGAATCCCTGAGCTCAGCTGCATTCTTCTGGGTGTCCACAAGAGGGCAGCACCAGGGCGGGACTAAGGCTCCATGGGGCAAGTGCCCTGAGGCACTGGGCAAGGAGAGTGGCGACAGTGTTTCTGGGTGTGCCCCAAGAGCATGGCCAGCCTAGCGCAGGCAGGCAGTGTCCTAAGGATGGGCCCAGACAGGAGCTGTGGGGGTCGTGTTTGCAGAAACAGGGCCTTCAGAGGATGGCAGAAAGTCCCCGGGGGCGGGCCTCAGAGCCCGTGCCCAATGAGCCTGAGGGGAGGGCCCCGTGGGTATTCATAGAGACAGCTGGCCAATCAGAGAGGAGGAACATCACCCTCAGGGGCGTGAAGCAAGAGCTGGCCAATGAGAACAGAGGAGGAGTTGCGTGGGCGGGCCTCAGAGAGCAGCCCACCAATGAGAGCCTGGGTGCTGGCTCTGGGTGGGCGTACCCCTGGAGGTCAGCCAATCAGGGTCCAGTGGAAGTGCCTGGGGGGCGGGCCCTCGGGAGGCTGTCCAATGAGTGCCTGGGGCGGGCCTCGTGGGCGGAGCCCAGGAGGCTGGCCAATCATGGGGCAAGGGCGGTGACCTTCCTGGGCGTGCCTTATGAACTGGCCTACCAGAGGGTGCCCCTCAGACAGCAGCCCGCCAATGGGAGCCAAGAGAAGGCTGGCTGGGGGCGTGTCCCTGGGACACCAGGCCAATCAGAGTCGAGCGGAAGTGGCTGTTGGGCGGGCCTTCCGGAGGCTGCCCAATCAGCGTGCTGCAGGGCCGTGTGGGCGGTGCTCAAGGCCGCTGGCCAATCACTGACTAGGGGCCCGGACCCTCCTGGGCGTGTCCAAGCACACTGGCCAATGAGATTGCTGGTGGGGTTCTGGGCGTGGCCTAGGCCTCTGGCCTATCAGAGCCTGGCTGGCGCCCTGTGGGCGGGCCTTCTGAAGGAATCCCGCCAATGGGAGCTCAGAGCTGGCCTTAAAAGGCTGGGCGTGCTTCCAGGAAATGCGAAGCAGGGTTCAGCCCAGGGCCCTGCCTTGCAGAAGCTGTCCAGTGCGCATGTGTATAACTCCGTTTGTGCCTGTGCCTCTGTGGATTTGTGTGTGTGTGTGTGTCTGAGGGAGGGAGAGAGAGAGAACAACAGAATCACTGTGGCACAGGTGATTTTGTGCAAAACACTTGGCACATTCTGATTTACAGCTCAATATTGACACCAGGGCAGCTCTCCTTGGCCCTTGGTCACTTTTCTTCTTTTCAGATGTAAAGACACTGAAGAGGGAGAGGTTTTTGCCCTGAGGCTTGCACTGGGAACTAGCAGCTGCCCTGTTTGTGTTGCCAGACTAGGAAACCTGTGGTGCCTGTCCATGTGGAGAGTCTCCTGGATGAGTTCCTTCTGGAGCCTTTTTCGCTCGGTCCCGTTGGAGCTGCATATAGCTAATGATTTGGAGATTTTATTCCTTTGGACAATTCTTTTCCTGATGCAAAGTTTCTCTCCAGGTTTTAGCAATCAATTGTGTGAATGTCAAATCGAATCCATTGTAGAAAATGACTACATCAGTGTCTCTCTCTCTCTTTCTCTCTCTCTCTCTATCTCTCTCTCTATATATATATATATGTATGTAACATGTAGAGGTCTGAAAATATTTTTTAGCTAGAGACCTGCACAGCTCTGGATTAGGGTAGCAATGTGGATACACCTGGCCCTTCTGAGCCACAGTCATGAGAGACATCTCACAGAGCCATATCGTATATCACTCTACAAATCTCTCTCAGCACAAACTACCACTGCCAAATCATCTACTTCCCTCTTGCTCTTTTTGTCCACCGAGTCTTATCCCAAAACTGTAAATCAAAGAAGAAATAGACATAGTGCAGTTCCCTGCACACAGGACAGGCTGAGGCTGGACCAGGGAGATGCAATACGCCAGCCTGCATCTTGGCTGGAGCATCACTATGCTTACTTCGAATTTGGAGAGGCGAGGGCAGTTTTGGAGAGTGGGCTGCCGGCCAAGGGTTGCTTCTCAGAGTGGCTAAGACCTAGATGTTCTAAGTGTTACCTTTCCTCACAAACATAAAATAGCAATGCCACTTGTAAGAAGTATGCATGGGCATGGAGGGTTTGTCTTCAGTGCTCTGGCACTGATCAACACAGGGCCAGAATTTCAGTCCTTGTCTGTCTCTGTCATTCTGTCTCTCTGACTGTCTCTACGTGCCTTCTTCACTGGGCCCTTACTGGAAGTCAGTGCATGCATCGTGAACTCAGCCTTCCTGGTGTTGAAATTTTCCTTTCTTTGCCCTTTGGATTATTTAGTCTCCTGCACATGGTGTAGTACAGAGGGGAACTGCGGAGACAGCGTTGCTGCTGCAGGTTCCAGGCATATGTCCATCTCCAGCTGCAGCTGTCCAGGCCCTCTGTGCTTGACTGCCATTCTCCAGGGCCCTGAGGCTGACACTCAGCCTCAATGCAGCCCTCCTCACCTTCCTGCACAGCATCCTTGTCCTTATTCTATGAGAGCCCCGGACAAGGGAAGTGAAACTCTATCCCCCTGGCACACACACTGTGCTTTCCCTCTATTAAGCCAAATGGAAAGGATCTGTGGTACTGATGGCCACACCAGTTCCAGATTTCCCATGCAAAACGGAAGCTTCCAGTGTTCAGAAAGAGGGTGTTTTGATGGCTGTGAAATGTCTTTTCCAAGTGCCTCATGGTGTTTCAAATCCCTTTGAAACCTGAAGTTCTTTCTTGTATCTAGGGAATATTTTCACCACTGGCCAGAAGGGCCACCCAACTAGGAGCACAGCTATCCAGGGGTCAGGAGGTCTTCCAGCCTGCTAGCTCCTGGAGGGATTCCTGAGTATGTCCTCAGGGCCCAAGTGTAAAAGGTGTTTCCAATTGCCTTGATTAGCAGCAGCCAGGCCCTCAGGTGAGGGGCGGGGCTGTGATCTTGACTGGAAGCCCCTAATTTGGCCAATGGAGGCATCCATCTTTTTTTGTCTGTCCATAGCAAGGGCCCGGGGAGTTTGTGCTTCCTGCAAGCAGAGCGACATTGTATGGGACACTCATGCAAGCCTACTTCTAGGAATCTCTCTGAGTGTGATGTGTGGACACCAGGACACCATGATCAGGGATGTGAGGCCACAGGAGCAATTGCCTTAGCCGGACCCAAAGGGTAGGTGTAAGGGGCCGGGTTCATCCACTATTGTTTGGTTCAACACACTTCCCATCTATGTGGAAACACAGCCCTTTCTGGGTACTTTCTGGGATTGTAATCTGCTGCCCTGAGCAGTGGACTGAGAGCCTGGAGGCTGAGTAGGCAACCAAACGTGACTGGAGAGGCTCAAGCCCCTGAATTCTGAGGGGTGCCCCAGCTTCCCCCATTGGCAGTGTTTGGATCATAGTGAGGCATGGCATTGATTCGGAACTCAGGAGAGTGAGACATGAGAGTCCCTTTGCATATGCATTCTTGCTTAGCCACAATCTGGGCTAGCTGGCTTGCCCTGACCAGATAGGTTCTCTGTAAATAAGTTGCAGGAGAGGCTGGCTCCCTTGCCACCCATGCTCTGAGACTACTACAGGTGATCTCTGAGCACACACAGACACACACAAACAGACAGACACACACACACACACACACACACACACATTACTGTCAGGTTGGTAGTAGAGCCTATGGTGAAGGCTGGGGCTGTCTGGGGTCTGTGGGCATGAGAGCTGCTGCCTTACAATCTCTACAAGCCAGGTTTGAACCTGTCATCAATGAACACAGTGTAGGAGGTTTTTGAATTCTGGTCTCTTTCCAACTCATCTATTTCTCTTCTCGCCTTCTCTATCTCTAACTCTCACATGCTCTCACACACTCTGTCTTCACTCATTAATATTTTACTTAGATTCTTATTTTACTGACAGGCCCAGATGGACAAATTGAGTTACCAGAGCACTGCTGAGCTCTGGCTTGTTGTGTTGGCGATTTCACCTAGGCTACTGGAGCCTCAGTTTGTAAGTCTTTCTGACACAAGCCATATTCTGTCTCCTCATTTCCATGCCAGTGTCACTCAGAGTTTATAATAAAGATATACATACATGTATATATATACATATAGATTTATATATCTGTCATTTTTAGAATGTTCGACCTATGTATTTGACCTTCTTTCAGAATTACCACATTTATAACAGCCTAGTTTTTCTGAAATAATTGACCATATAGTTGGAGCAGGATTCAATACAATTATAAATAATAGAACCTTCCAGTAGCATTTCTAATCGTGTTTCTATTAGCATCCTTATTGTAATTATCATGGCCCAGATCTTCCCTCCTTTTTCTAGTGTAAGCTTCAATACGTATGTGTTTGTTTTCTTTCTCCGGAAATCTTAATGTCCCTGGACCCTGAAGTGTTAGGGAATTTTTGAAGCAGCCCTCTCTTTCTCAGCAGATGGTTTCTATGTTTCTGCTGTCATCAGGTCTTCTTGTGGTTTTTGTCTTTATTTATTTTTATTGTTTCAAGTCCTCCTAGATCATCCCCATTTATTTGCATATTTATTTATTTAGTCAGGTATCACATGTGGCATCATTTCTTCTGCTTGAGAGATTTTCTCTTATAACTGAAGGGAACTTTGGATGCACAATACATTTCCTGGGGCAAATACTACACACATATGGTGAAGGCTTGGGTTGTCTGGGGTCTGTGGGCATTAGAGCTGCTGCGTGACAATCTCTACAACCCAGGTTTGAACCTGTCATGAATGAACACAGCCTAGGGGTTTTTTGACTTCTGGTCTATTTCCAACTCTTCTATTTCTCTTCTCGCCATCTCTGTCTCTGACTCTCACAGGCTCTCTCTCACTCTGTCTGAACTCAGGAATATTTTACTTATATCCTTATTTTATTGACAGGCCCAGATATACAAAGAGAGTGGCCAGAGCACTGCTGAGCTCTGGCTGGTTTTGTTTGTGATTTCACCTAGGCTACTGGAGCCTCTGATTGGTAAGTCTCTCTGACTTAAGCCATATTCTGTCTCCTCATATCCATGGCAGTATCTCTCAGACTTTATAATAAAGATATACATCCATATACATATATAAATATACATATATATCTCTGTCATTTTTAGAATTGTCAACCTATGTAATTGATCTTAATCAGAATTCACACATTTACAACAGGTTCCTTTTTCCCTACTAATTGGCCACATAGTTGGAGCAGGATTCAATACAATTATAAATAATAGAACCTTCCAGTAGCATTTCTAATAGCATTTCTATCAGCATCCTTATTTTAATTATCATAGTACAGAACTTGCCTCCTTTCTCTAGTGTAAGCTTCAATAAATATGAGTGTCTTTTCATTCTCCCGAAATCTTAATTTCCCTGGACTCTGAAGGGTCTCGGAACTTTTGAAGCAGCCCTTGATTCACAGCAGATGGTTTCTATGTTTCTGCTGTCATCAGGTCTTCTTGTGCTTTTTGTTTTTATTTTTCATTTGTTTCAAATCCTCCTAGATAACCCCCATTTACTTGCATATTTATTTATTTATTTATTTTTTTATTTATTTGGTTCTATATTACATGAGGGGTCCATTCTTCTGCTTGATAGATTTTTCTCTTATAATTGAAGGGAAGTTTACACTCACAATACATATCCTGTCATAAATACTACACACATATGGTGAAGGCTGGGGTTGTCTGGGGTCTGTGGACAGGAGACTGATGCCTTACAATCTCGACAACCCAGGTTTGAACCTGTCATGTATGAACACAGAGTGGGAGCTTTTGGACTTCTGGTCTCTTTCCAACTCTTCTATTTCTCTTCTTGCCTTCTCTGTCTCTGACTCTCACAGGCTCTCACTCACTCTGTCTGCACTCATTAATATTTTACTTTTATATTATTTGACTGACAGGCCCAGATATACAAAGCGAGTCACCAGGGCCCAGCTGAGCTCTGGATTGTTTTGTTGGCGATTTCACCTAGGTTTCTGGAGCCTCAGCTTTGTAAGTCTCTCTGGCACAAGCCATACTCTGTCTCCTCATAGCCATGCCAGTATCCCACATAGTTGATAATAAAGATACACATACATATATGTACATATACATACATATATATATATATATATCAGACATTTTTAGAATTGTTGACCTTTTTATTTGATCTGAATGCAGAATTACCGCATTTATAATAGCCTCCTTATTCATAACTAATTGGTCACATAGTTGGAGCAGGATTCACTACAATTATAAATTATAAACTTTCCAGGAGCATTTCCAATAGCCTTTCTATCAGTATCCTTATTGTAATTATCATAGCACAGAACTTGCCTCCATTTTCTAGTGTAAGCTTCAAATCGTATGCGTTTCTTTTCATTCTCGGAATTCGTAATTTGCCTGGACCCTGTGTGTCAGGGAATTTTTGAAGCAGCCCTCTATTTCTCAGCAGACGTTTTCTATATTTCTGCTGTCATCAGGTCTTCCTGTGGTGTTTGTTTTTATTTTTTTATTTTTTTCAAATCCTCTTAGATCATTCCCATTTATTTGCATATTTATTTATTTATTTATTTCATCCGATATCACATGAGGGGTCATTTCTTCTGCCTGATAGATTTTCTCTTATAATTGAAGGGAACTTTTGACACACAATACATTTCCTTTTGCAGATACTACACACTACTACAACTGCTACTGCACTGTTTTTGACAGTGACATCCAATGCACAATGGATTAGTATTGCATGGCTCTAGAGAATGTTCACTATTTAACCTACAATGTTTTTAACCTCACAAATATTTATTCTGTTCTTTCTTGGGGGATGAATGGTTTACAGTCAACAGTTCCATGTAATAGTGGGCACGGGGGGGTAATTTTTCCCACTACCCCTGTATTTCTGTACATCCTTTGTAACTTTCTTATTGAGGAGAAGCAAACAGTCATAAATTGAGAGAGCAGGGCCCAAGCAGGAAGAGAGACAGAGAGACATCTGCAGCTCTGATTTGTCACTAGCCCAGCTTTTCCCTAGCTGGGTAAGTGTGACCAGGGGCTCAAAACAGTGTCTTGGGATTCCACATAGTTCCCTGGCAGCTCCACCAGCTGTTCCTCCAACCCATGCTCCCTTCGTTGTCCATGTAACTATCGATCTGCTCTAGGCATTTCTCATCTTCATATGCCAGAAACTTAACACTTCTCCCTTCCACCCATGAAACTTTGACCTTTTGCAAGGGTGCAAAACAGCAACTCCAATCCAAGTTATTTTCGGGACAAGTGTGTATGTCTCTGTGGGAAGGTGTGTGTGTGTGTGTGTGTGTGTGTAAGTGTGCATAAGTGTGTTTCAGTTAAGATTACCGCTGTTGTTTCTTTATTCCTGACACAGGGACTTAGGAACTGGGTTGTGTTATGACAAAGGAAGTTTCCACTGCACAAGTGGTTTTTCAAGTATGAATTGGCACATTGGATTGTGGACAATAAATATGAGTTTCTTTTCATTCTCCCGAAATCTTAATTTCCCTGGACTCTGAAGGGTCTCGGAACTTTTGAAGCAGCCCTTGATTCACAGCAGATGGTTTCTATGTTTCTGCTGTCATCAGGTCTTCTTGTGCTTTTTGTTTTTATTTTTCATTTGTTTCAAATCCTCCTAGATAACCCCCATTTACTTGCATATTTATTTATTTATTTATTTATTTATTTGGTTCTATATTACATGAGGGGTCCATTCTTCTGCTTGATAGATTTTTCTCTTATAATTGAAGGGAAGTTTACACTCACAATACATATCCTGTCATAAATACTACACACATATGGTGAAGGCTGGGGTTGTCTGGGGTCTGTGGACAGGAGACTGATGCCTTACAATCTCGACAACCCAGGTTTGAACCTGTCATGTATGAACACAGAGTGGGAGCTTTTGGACTTCTGGTCTCTTTCCAACTCTTCTATTTCTCTTCTTGCCTTCTCTGTCTCTTACTCTCACAGGCTCTCACTCACTCTGTCTGCACTCATTAATATTTTACTTTTATATTATTTGACTGACAGGCCCAGATATACAAAGCGAGTCACCACGGCCCGGCTGAGCTCTGGATTGTTTTGTTGGCGATTTCACCTAGGTTTCTGGAGCCTCAGCTTTGTAAGTCTCTCTGGCACAAGCCATACTCTGTCTCCTCATAGCCATGCCAGTATCCCACATAGTTGATAATAAAGATACACATACATATATGTACATATACATACATATATATATATATCAGACATTTTTAGAATTGTTGACCTTTTTATTTGATCTGAATGCAGAATTACCGCATTTATAATAGCCTCCTTATTCATAAATAATTGGTCACATAGTTGGAGCAGGATTGACTACAATTATAAATTATAAACTTTCCAGGAGCATTTCCAATAGCCTTTCTATCAGTATCCTTATTGTAATTATCATAGCACAGAACTTGCCTCCATTTTCTAGTGTAAGCTTCAAATCGTATGCGTTTCTTTTCATTCTCGGAATTCGTAATTTGCCTGGACCCTGTGTGTCAGGGAATTTTTGAAGCAGCCCTCTATTTCTCAGCAGACGTTTTCTATATTTCTGCTGTCATCAGGTCTTCCTGTGGTGTTTGTTTTTATTTTTTTATTTTTTTCAAATCCTCTTAGATCATTCCCATTTATTTGCATATTTATTTATTTATTTATTTCGTCCGATATCACATGAGGGGTCATTTCTTCTGCCTGATAGATTTTCTCTTATAATTGAAGGGAACTTTTGACACACAATACATTTCCTTTTGCAGATACTACACACTACTACAACTGCTACTGCACTGTTTTTGACAGTGACATCCAATGCACAATGGATTAGTATTGCATGGCTCTAGAGAATGTTCACTATTTAACCTACAATGTTTTTAACCTCACAAATATTTATTCTGTTCTTTCTTGGTGGATGAATGGTTTACAGTCAACAGTTCCATGTAATAGTGGGCACGGGGGGGGGGTAATTTTTCCCACTACCCCTGTATTTCTGTACATCCTTTGTAACTTTCTTATTGAGGAGAAGCAAACAGTCATAAATTGAGAGAGCAGGGCCCAAGCAGGAAGAGAGACATCTGCAGCTCTGATTTGTCACTAGCCCAGCTTTTCCCTAGCTGGGTAAGTGTGACCAGGGGCTCAAAACAGGGTCTTGGGATTCCACATAGTTCTCTGGCAGCTCCACCAGCTGTTCCTCCAACCCATGCTCCCTTCGTTGTCCATGTAACTATCGATCTGCTCTAGGCATTTCTCATCTTCATATGCCAGAAACTTAACACTTCTCCCTTCCACCCATGAAACTTTGACCTTTTGCTAGGGTGCAAAACAGCAACTCCAATCCAAGTTATTTTCGGGACAAGTGTGTATGTCTCTGTGGGAAGGTGTGTGTGTGTGTGTGTGTGTGTGTGTGTGTGTAAGTGTGCATAAGTGTGTTTCAGTTAAGATTACCGCTGTTGTTTCTTTATTCCTGACACAGGGACTTAGGAACTGGGTTGTGTTATGACAAAGGAAGTTTCCACTGCACAAGTGGTTTTTCAAGTATGAATTGGCACATTGGATTGTGGACTCTGTTGTGCATTCTCCCAGGTGGTCCTCAGATGGGTTCTTTCCTTTGCTATTCCCATGCTGTGTGTAATTTTCTGGGTAGACTCAAAGAGGAGTGGCATGGGGAGCTCAGCTGCATTCTGCTGTATGTCCACAAGGTGGCGGCAAAGACCATAGTTGAGTGTAGTGATTCTGTGGAATGAGGAGAACTCTAGGAATTGTGGCCCGTGGACAGCAGGGTTGAAATTGACGTAGAGTGCCCTAGACATCTGTTCTTTCCTGTGGGGTGGGGGGATCCCCCATTTGGCTTTGCAAGTGGAAGGGGTTTCTCTCTTTGCCTGGGATGACTCTACTGGGAGCTTGTGAATCCCTGTGCTCAGCTGCATTCTGCTGGGTGTCCACAAGAGGGCAGCACCTCAGGGCGGGACTAAGGCTCCATGGGGCAAGTGCCCTGAGGCACTGGGCTAGGAGAGTGGCGACAGTGTTTCTGGGTGTGCCCCAAGAGCATGGCCAGCCTAGCGCAGGCAGGCAGTGTCCTAAGGACGGGCCCAGACAGGAGCTGTGGGGGTCGTGTTTGCAGAAACAGGGCCTTCAGAGGATGGCAGAAAGTCCCCGGGGGCGGGCCTCAGAGCCCGTGCCCAATGAGCCTGAGGGGAGGGCCCAGTGGGTATTCATAGAGACAGCTGGCCAATCAGAGAGGAGGAACGTCACCCTCAGGGGCGTGAAGCAAGAGCTGGCCAATGAGAACAGAGGAGGAGTTGCGTGGGCGGGCCTCAGAGAGCAGCCCACCAATGAGAGCCTGGGTGCTGGCTCTGGGTGGGCGTACCCTTGGTGGTCAGCCAATCAGGGTCCAGCGGAAGTGCCTGGGGGGCGGGCCCTCGGGAGGCTGTCCAATGAGCGCCTGGGGCGGGCCTCATGGGCGGAGCCCAGGAGGCTGGCCAATCATGGGGCAAGGGCGGTGACCTTCCTGGGCGTGCCTTAGGAACTGGCCTATCAGAGGGCGCCCCTCAGACAGCAGCCCGCCAATGGGAGCCAAGAGAAGGCTGGCTGGGGGCGTGTCCCTGGGACACCAGGCCAATCAGAGTCGAGCGGAAGTGGCTGGTGGGCGGGCCTTCCGGAGGCTGCCCAATCAGCGTGCTGCAGGGCCGTGTGGGCGGTGCTCAAGGCCGCTGGCCAATCACTGACTAGGGGCCCGGACCCTCCTGGGCGTGTCCAAGCACACTGGCCAATGAGATTGCTGGTGGGGTTCTGGGCGTGGCCTAGGCCTCTGGCCTATCAGAGCCTGGCTGGCGCCCTGTGGGCGGGCCTTCTGAAGGAATCCCGCCAATGGGAGCTCAGAGCTGGCCTTAAAAGGCTGGGCGTGCTTCCAGGAAATGCGAAGCAGGGTTCAGCCCAGGGCCCTGCCTTGCAGAAGCTGTCCAGTGCGCATGTGTATAACTCCGTTTGTGCCTGTGCCTCTGTGGATTTGTGTGTGTGTGTGTGTGTGTGTGTGTGTCTGAGCGAGGGAGAGAGAGAGAGAACAACAGAATCACTGTGGCACAGGTGATTTTGTGCAAAACACTTGGCACATTCTGATTTACAGCTCAATATTGACACCAGGGCAGCTGTCCTTGGCCCTTGGTCACTTTTCTTCTTTTCAGATGTAAAGACACTGAAGAGGGAGAGGTTTTTGCCCTGAGGCTTGCACTGGGAACTAGCAGCTGCCCTGTTTGTGTTGCCAGACTAGGAAACCTGTGGTGCCTGTCCATGTGGAGAGTCTCCTGGATGAGTTCCTTCTCGAGCCTTTTTCGCTCGGTCCCGTTGGAGCTGCATATAGCTAATGATTTGGAGATTTTATTCCTTTGGACAATTCTTTTCCTGATGCGAAGTTTCTCTCCAGGTTTTAGCAATCAATTGTGTGAATGTCACATCGAATCCATTGTAGAAAATGACTACATCAGTGTCTCTCTCTCTCTTTCCTCTCTCTCTCTCTATCTCTCTCTCTATATATATATATGTATGTAACATGTAGAGGTCTGAAAATATTTTTTAGCTAGAGACCTGCACAGCTCTGGATTAGGGTCGCAATTTGGATACACCTGGCCCTTCTGAGCCACAGTCATGAGAGACATCTCACAGAGCCATATCGTATATCACTCTACAAATCTCTCTCAGCACAAACTACCACTGCCAAATCATCTACTTCCCTCTTGCTCTTTTTGTCCACCGAGTCTTATCCCAAAACTGTAAATCAAAGAAGAAATAGACATAGTGCAGTTCCCTGCACACAGGACAGGCTGAGGCTGGACCAGGGAGATGCAATACGCCAGCCTGCATCTTGGCTGGAGCATCACTATGACTACTTCGAATTTGGAGAGGCGAGGGCAGTTTTGGAGAGTGGGCTGCCGGCCAAGGGTTGCTTCTCAGAGTGGCTAAGACCTAGATGTTCTAAGTGTTACCTTTCCTCACAAACATAAAATAGCAATGCCACTTGTAAGAAGTATGCATGGGCATGGAGGGTTTGTCTTCAGTGCTCTGGCACTGATCAACACAGGGCCAGAATTTCAGTCCTTGTCTGTCTCTGTCATTCTGTCTCTCTGACTGTCTCTACGTGCCTTCTTCACTGGGCCCTTACTGGAAGTCAGTGCATGCATCGTGAACTCAGCCTTCCTGGTGTTGAAATTTTCCTTTCTTTGCCCTTTGGATTATTTAGTCTCCTGCACATGGTGTAGTACAGAGGGGAACTGCGGAGACAGCGTTGCTGCTGCAGGTTCCAGGCATATGTCCATCTCCAGCTGCAGCTGTCCAGGCCCTCTGTGCTTGACTGCCATTCTCCAGGGCCCTGAGGCTGACACTCAGCCTCAATGCAGCCCTCCTCACCTTCCTGCACAGCATCCTTGTCCTTATTCCATGAGAGCCCCGGTCAAGGGAATTGAAACTCGATCCCCCTGGCACACACACTGTGCTTTCCCTCTATTAACCCAAATGGAAAGGATCTGTGGTACTGATGGCCACACCAGTGTCCAGATTTTTCCATGCAAAACGGAAGCTTCCAGTGTTCAGAAAGAGGGTGTTTTGATGGCTGTGAAATGTCTTTTCCAAGTGCCTCATGGTGTTTCAAATCCCTTTGAAACCTGAAGTTCTTTCTTGTATCTAGGGAATATTTTCACCACTGGCCAGAAGGGCCGCCCAACTAGGAGCACAGCTATCCAGGGGTCAGGAGGTCTTCCAGCCTGCTAGCTCCTGGAGGGATTCCTGAGTATGTCCTCAGGGCCCAAGTGTAAAAGGTGTTTCCAATTGCCTTGATTAGCAGCAGCCAGGCCCTCAGGTGAGGGGCGGGGCTGTGATCTTGACTGGAAGCCCCTAATTTGGCCAATGGAGGCATCCATCTTTTTTTGTCTGTCCATAGCAAGGGCCCGGGGAGTTTGTGCTTCCTGCAAGCAGAGCGACATTGTATGGGACACTCATGCAAGCCTACTTCTGGGAATCTCTCTGAGTGTGATATGTGGACACCAGGACACCATGATCAGGGATGTGAGGCCACAGGAGCAATTGCCTTAGCCGGACCCAAAGGGTAGGTGTAAGGGGCCGGGTTCATCCACTATTGTTTGGTTCAACACACTTCCCATCTAAGTGGAAACACAGCCCTTTCTGGGTACTTTCTGGGCTTGTAATCTGCTGCCCTGAGCAGTGGACTGAGAGCCTGGAGGCTGAGTAGGCAGCCAAACGTGACTGGACAGGCTCAAGCCCCTGAATTCTGAGGGGTGCCCCAGCTTCCCCCATTGGCAGTGTTTGGATCATAGTGAGGCATGGCATTGATTCGGAACTCAGGAGAGTGAGACATGAGAGTCCCTTTGCATATGCATTCTTGCTTAGCCACAATCTGGGCTAGCTGGCTTGCCCTGACCCGATAGGTTCTCTGTACATAAGTTGCAGGAGAGGCTTGCTCCTTTGCCACCCATGCTCTGAGACTACTACAGGTGATCTCTGAGCACACACAGACACACACAAACAGACAGACACACACACACACACACACACACACACACATTACTGTCAGGTTGGTAGTAGAGCCTATGGTGAAGGCTGGGGCTGTCTGGGGTCTGTGGGCATGAGAGCTGCTGCCTTACAATCTCTACAAGCCAGGTTTGAACCTGTCATCAATGAACACAGTGTAGGAGGTTTTTGAATTCTGGTCTCTTTCCAACTCATCTCTTTCTCTTCTCGCCTTCTCTATCTCTAACTCTCACATGCTCTCACACACTCTGTCTTCACTCATTAATATTTTACTTAGATTCTTATTTTACTGACAGGCCCAGATAGACAAAGAGAGTTACCAGAGCACTGCTGAGCTCTGGCTTGTTGTGTCGGCGATTTCACCTAGGCTACTGGAGCCTCAGTTTGTAAGTCTTTCTGACACAAGCCATATTCTGTCTCCTCATTTCCATGCCAGTATCACTCAGAGTTTATAATAAAGATATACATACATGTATATATATACATATAGATTTATATATCTGTCATTTTTAGAATGTTCGACCTATGTATTTGACCTTCTTTCAGAATTACCACATTTATAACAGCCTAGTTTTTCTGAAATAATTGGCCATATAGTTGGAGCAGGATTCAATACAATTATAAATAATAGAACCTTCCAGTAGCATTTCTAATCGTGTTTCTATTAGCATCCTTATTGTAATTATCATGGCCCAGATCTTCCCTCCTTTTTCTAGTGTAAGCTTCAATACGTATGTGTTTGTTTTCTTTCTCCGGAAATCTTAATGTCCCTGGACCCTGAAGTGTTAGGGAATTTTTGAAGCAGCCCTCTGTTTCTCAGCAGATGGTTTCTATGTTTCTGCTGTCATCAGGTCTTCTTGTGGTTTTTGTCTTTATTTATTTTTATTGTTTCAAGTCCTCCTAGATCATCCCCATTTATTTGCATATTTATTGATTTAGTCAGGTATCACATGTGGCATCATTTCTTCTGCTTGAGAGATTTTCTCTTATAACTGAAGGGAACTTTTGATGCACAATACATTTCCTGGGGCAAATACTACACACATATGGTGAAGGCTTGGGTTGTCTGGGGTCTGTGGGCATTAGAGCTGCTGCGTGACAATCTCTACAACCCAGGTTTGAACCTGTCATGAATGAACACAGCCTAGGGGGTTTTTGACTTCTGGTCTATTTCCAACTCTTCTATTTCTCTTCTCGCCATCTCTGTCTCTGACTCTCACAGGCTCTCTCTCACTCTGTCTGAACTCAGGAATATTTTACTTATATCCTTATTTTATTGACAGGCCCAGATATACAAAGAGAGTGGCCAGAGCACTGCTGAGCTCTGGCTGGTTTTGTTTGTGATTTCACCTAGGCTACTGGAGCCTCTGATTGGTAAGTCTCTCTGACTTAAGCCATATTCTGTCTCCTCATATCCATGGCAGTATCTCTCAGACTTTATAATAAAGATATACATCCATATACATATATAAATATACATATATATCTCTGTCATTTTTAGAATTGTCAACCTATGTAATTGATCTTAATCAGAATTCACACATTTACAACAGGTTCCTTTTTCCCTACTAATTGGCCACATCGTTGGAGCAGGATTCAATACAATTATAAATAATAGAACCTTCCAGTAGCATTTCTAATAGCATTTCTATCAGCATCCTTATTTTAATTATCATAGTACAGAACTTGCCTCCTTTCTCTAGTGTAAGCTTCAATAAATATGAGTTTCTTTTCATTCTCCCGAAATCTTAATTTCCCTGGACTCTGAAGGGTCTCGGAACTTTTGAAGCAGCCCTTGATTCACAGCAGATGGTTTCTATGTTTCTGCTGTCATCAGGTCTTCTTGTGCTTTTTGTTTTTATTTTTCATTTGTTTCAAATCCTCCTAGATAACCCCCATTTACTTGCATATTTATTTATTTATTTATTTATTTATTTGGTTCTATATTACATGAGGGGTCCATTCTTCTGCTTGATAGATTTTTCTCTTATAATTGAAGGGAAGTTTACACTCACAATACATATCCTGTCGTAAATACTACACACATATGGTGAAGGCTGGGGTTGTCTGGGGTCTGTGGACAGGAGACTGATGCCTTACAATCTCGACAACCCAGGTTTGAACCTGTCATGTATGAACACAGAGTGGGAGCTTTTGGACTTCTGGTCTCTTTCCAACTCTTCTATTTCTCTTCTTGCCTTCTCTGTCTCTGACTCTCACAGGCTCTCACTCACTCTGTCTGCACTCATTAATATTTTACTTTTATATTATTTGACTGACAGGCCCAGATATACAAAGCGAGTCACCAGGGCCCGGCTGAGCTCTGGATTGTTTTGTTGGCGATTTCACCTAGGTTTCTGGAGCCTCAGCTTTGTAAGTCTCTCTGGCACAAGCCATACTCTGTCTCCTCATAGCCATGCCAGTATCCCTCATAGTTGATAATAAAGATACACATACATATATGTACATATACATACATATATATATATATATATATATCAGACATTTTTAGAATTGTTGACCTTTTTATTTGATCTGAATGCAGAATTACCACATTTATAATAGCCTCCTTATTCATAAATAATTGGTCACATAGTTGGAGCAGGATTCACTACAATTATAAATTATAAACTTTCCAGGAGCATTTCCAATAGCCTTTCTATCAGTATCCTTATTGTAATTATCATAGCACAGAACTTGCCTCCATTTTCTAGTGTAAGCTTCAAATCGTATGCGTTTCTTTTCATTCTCAGAATTCGTAATTTGCCTGGACCCTGTGTGTCAGGGAATTTTTGAAGCAGCCCTCTATTTCTCAGCAGACGTTTTCTATATTTCTGCTGTCATCAGGTCTTCCTGTGGTGTTTGTTTTTATTTTTTATTTTTTTCAAATCCTCTTAGATCATTCCCATTTATTTGCATATTTATTTATTTATTTATTTCGTCCGATATCACATGAGGGGTCATTTCTTCTGCCTGATAGATTTTCTCTTATAATTGAAGGGAACTTTTGACACACAATACATTTCCTTTTGCAGATACTACACACTACTACAACTGCTACTGCACTGTTTTTGACAGTGACATCCAATGCACAATGGATTAGTATTGCATGGCTCTAGAGAATGTTCACTATTTAACCTACAATGTTTTTAACCTCACAAATATTTATTCTGTTCTTTCCTGGGGGATGAATGGTTTACAGTCAACAGTTCCATATAATAGTGGGCACGGGGGGGTAATTTTTCCCACTACCCCTGTATTTCTGTACATCCTTTGTAACTTTCTTATTGAGGAGAAGCAAACAGTCATAAATTGAGAGAGCAGGGCCCAAGCAGGAAGAGAGACAGAGAGACATCTGCAGCTCTGATTTGTCACTAGCCCAGCTTTTCCCTAGCTGGGTAAGTGTGACCAGGGGCTCAAAACAGGGTCCTGGGATTCCACATAGTTCCCTGGAAGCTCCACCAGCTGTTCCTCCAACCCATGCTCCCTTCGTTGTCCATGTAACTATCGATCTGCTCTAGGCATTTCTCACCTTCATATGCCAGAAACTTAACACTTCTCCCTTCCACCCATGAAACTTTGACCTTTTGCTAGGGTGCAAAACAGCAACTCCAATCCAAGTTATTTTCGGGACAAGTGTGTACGTATCTGTGGGAAGGTGTGTGTGTGTGTGTGTGTGTGTGTGTGTGTGTGTGTGTAAGTGTGCATAAGTGTGTTTCAGTTAAGATTACCGCTGTTGTTTCTTTATTCCTGACACAGGGACTTAGGAACTGGGTTGTGTTATGACAAAGGAAGTTTCCACTGCACAAGTGGTTTTTCAAGTATGAATTGGCACATTGGATTGTGGACTCTGTTGTGCATTCTCCCAGGTGGTCCTGGGAGATGGGTTCTTTCCTTTGCTATTCCCATGCTGTGTGTAATTTTCTGGGTAGACTCAAAGAGGAGTGGCATGGGGAGCTCAGCTGCATTCTGCTGTATGTCCACAAGGTGGCGGCAAAGACCATAGTTGAGTGTAGTGATTCTGTGGAATGAGGAGAACTCTAGGAATTGTGGCCCGTGGACAGCAGGGTTGAAATTGACGTAGAGTGCCCTAGACATCTGTTCTTTCCTGTGGGGTGGGGGGATCCCCCATTTGGCTTTGCAAGTGGAAGGGGTTTCTCTCTTTGCCTGGGATGACTCTACTGGGAGCTTGTGAATCCCTGTGCTCAGCTGCATTCTGCTGGGTGTCCACAAGAGGGCAGCACCAGGGCGGGACTAAGGCTCCATGGGGCAAGTGCCCTGAGGCACTGGGCTAGGAGAGTGGCGACAGTGTTTCTGGGTGTGCCCCAAGAGCATGGCCAGCCTAGCGCAGGCAGGCAGTGTCCTAAGGACGGGCCCAGACAGGAGCTGTGGGGGTCGTGTTTGCAGAAACAGGGCCTTCAGAGGATGGCAGAATGTCCCCGGGGGCGGGCCTCAGAGCCCGTGCCCAATGAGCCTGAGGGGAGGGCCCAGTGGGTATTCATAGAGACAGCTGGCCAATCAGAGAGGAGGAACGTCACCCTCAGGGGCGGAAAGCAAGAGCTGGCCAATGAGAACAGAGGAGGAGTTGCGTGGGCGGGCCTCAGAGAGCAGCCCACCAATGAGAGCCTGGGTGCTGGCTCTGGGTGGGCGTACCCCTGGAGGTGAGCCAATCAGGGTCCAGCGGAAGTGCCTGGGGGGCGGGCCCTCGGGAGGCTGTCCAATGAGCGCCTGGGGCGGGCCTCATGGGCGGAGCCCAGGAGGCTGGCCAATCATGGGGCAAGGGCGGTGACCTTCCTGGGCGTGGCTTAGGAACTGGCCTATCAGAGGGCGCCCCTCAGACAGCAGCCCGCCAATGGGAGCCAAGAGAAGGCTGGCTGGGGGTGTGTCCCTGGGACACCAGGCCAATCAGAGTCGAGCGGAAGTGGCTGGTGGGCGGGCCTTCCGGAGGCTGCCCAATCAGCGTGCTGCAGGGCCGTGTGGGCGGTGCTCAAGGCCACTGGCCAATCACTGACTAGGGGCCCGGACCCTCCTGGGCGTGTCCAAGCACACTGGCCAATGAGATTGCTGGTGGGGTTCTGGGCGTGGCCTAGGCCTCTGGCCTATCAGAGCCTGGCTGGCGCCCTGTGGGCGGGCCTTCTGAAGGAATCCCGCCAATGGGAGCTCAGAGATGGCCTTAAAAGGCTGGGCGTGCTTCCAGGAAATGCGAAGCAGGGTTCAGCCCAGGGCCCTGCCTTGCAGAAGCTGTCCAGTGCGCATGTGTATAACTCCGTTTGTGCCTGTGCCTCTGTGGATTTGTGTGTGTGTGTGTGTGTGTGTGTGTGTGTGTGTGTCTGAGCGAGGGAGAGAGAGAGAGAACAACAGAATCACTGTGGCACAGGTGATTTTGTGCAAAACACTTGGCACATTCTGATTTACAGCTCAATATTGACACCAGGGCAGCTGTCCTTGGCCCTTGGTCACTTTTCTTCTTTTCAGATGTAAAGACACTGAAGAGGGAGAGGTTTTTGCCCTGAGGCTTGCACTGGGAACTAGCAGCTGCCCTGTTTGTGTTGCCAGACTAGGAAACCTGTGGTGCCTGTCCATGTGGAGAGTCTCCTGGATGAGTTCCTTCTCGAGCCTTTTTCGCTCGGTCCCGTTGGAGCTGCATATAGCTAATGATTTGGAGATTTTATTCCTTTGGACAATTCTTTTCCTGATGCAAAGTTTCTCTCCAGGTTTTAGCAATCAATTGTGTGAATGTCACATCGAATCCATTGTAGAAAATGACTACATCAGTGTCTCTCTCTCTCTTTCCTCTCTCTCTCTCTATCTCTCTCTCTATATATATATATGTATGTAACATGTAGAGGTCTGAAAATATTTTTTAGCTAGAGACCTGCACAGCTCTGGATTAGGGTCGCAATTTGGATACACCTGGCCCTTCTGAGCCACAGTCATGAGAGACATCTCACAGAGCCATATCGTATATCACTCTACAAATCTCTCTCAGCACAAACTACCACTGCCAAATCATCTACTTCCCTCTTGCTCTTTTTGTCCACCGAGTCTTATCCCAAAACTGTAAATCAAAGAAGAAATAGACATAGTGCAGTTCCCTGCACACAGGACAGGCTGAGGCTGGACCAGGGAGATGCAATACGCCAGCCTGCATCTTGGCTGGAGCATCACTATGACTACTTCGAATTTGGAGAGGCGAGGGCAGTTTTGGAGAGTGGGCTGCCGGCCAAGGGTTGCTTCTCAGAGTGGCTAAGACCTAGATGTTCTAAGTGTTACCTTTCCTCACAAACATAAAATAGCAATGCCACTTGTAAGAAGTATGCATGGGCATGGAGGGTTTGTCTTCAGTGCTCTGGCACTGATCAACACAGGGCCAGAATTTCAGTCCTTGTCTGTCTCTGTCATTCTGTCTCTCTGACTGTCTCTACGTGCCTTCTTCACTGGGCCCTTACTGGAAGTCAGTGCATGCATCGTGAACTCAGCCTTCCTGGTGTTGAAATTTTCCTTTCTTTGCCCTTTGGATTATTTAGTCTCCTGCACATGGTGTAGTACAGAGGGGAACTGCGGAGACAGCGTTGCTGATGCAGGTTCCAGGCATATGTCCATCTCCAGCTGCAGCTGTCCAGGCCCTCTGTGCTTGACTGCCATTCTCCAGGGCCCTGAGGCTGACACTCAGCCTCAATGCAGCCCTCCTCACCTTCCTGCACAGCATCCTTGTCCTTATTCCATGAGAGCCCCGGTCAAGGGAATTGAAACTCGATCCCCCTGGCACACACACTGTGCTTTCCCTCTATTAACCCAAATGGAAAGGATCTGTGGTACTGATGGCCACACCAGTGTCCAGATTTTTCCATGCAAAACGGAAGCTTCCAGTGTTCAGAAAGAGGGTGTTTTGATGGCTGTGAAATGTCTTTTCCAAGTGCCTCATGGTGTTTCAAATCCCTTTGAAACCTGAAGTTCTTTCTTGTATCTAGGGAATATTTTCACCACTGGCCAGAAGGGCCGCCCAACTAGGAGCACAGCTATCCAGGGGTCAGGAGGTCTTCCAGCCTGCTAGCTCCTGGAGGGATTCCTGAGTATGTCCTCAGGGCCCAAGTGTAAAAGGTGTTTCCAATTGCCTTGATTAGCAGCAGCCAGGCCCTCAGGTGAGGGGCGGGGCTGTGATCTTGACTGGAAGCCCCTAATTTGGCCAATGGAGGCATCCATCTTTTTTGTCTGTCCATAGCAAGGGCCCGGGGAGTTTGTGCTTCCTGCAAGCAGAGCGACATTGTATGGGACACTCATGCAAGCCTACTTCTGGGAATCTCTCTGAGTGTGATATGTGGACACCAGGACACCATGATCAGGGATGTGAGGCCACAGGAGCAATTGCCTTAGCCGGACCCAAAGGGTAGGTGTAAGGGGCCGGGTTCATCCACTATTGTTTGGTTCAACACACTTCCCATCTAAGTGGAAACACAGCCCTTTCTGGGTACTTTCTGGGCTTGTAATCTGCTGCCCTGAGCAGTGGACTGAGAGCCTGGAGGCTGAGTAGGCAGCCAAACGTGACTGGACAGGCTCAAGCCCCTGAATTCTGAGGGGTGCCCCAGCTTCCCCCATTGGCAGTGTTTGGATCATAGTGAGGCATGGCATTGATTCGGAACTCAGGAGAGTGAGACATGAGAGTCCCTTTGCATATGCATTCTTGCTTAGCCACAATCTGGGCTAGCTGGCTTGCCCTGACCCGATAGGTTCTCTGTACATAAGTTGCAGGAGAGGCTTGCTCCTTTGCCACCCATGCTCTGAGACTACTACAGGTGATCTCTGAGCACACACAGACACACACAAACAGACAGACACACACACACACACACACACACACACATTACTGTCAGGTTGGTAGTAGAGCCTATGGTGAAGGCTGGGGCTGTCTGGGGTCTGTGGGCATGAGAGCTGCTGCCTTACAATCTCTACAAGCCAGGTTTGAACCTGTCATCAATGAACACAGTGTAGGAGGTTTTTGAATTCTGGTCTCTTTCCAACTCATCTCTTTCTCTTCTCGCCTTCTCTATCTCTAACTCTCACATGCTCTCACACACTCTGTCTTCACTCATTAATATTTTACTTAGATTCTTATTTTACTGACAGGCCCAGATAGACAAAGAGAGTTACCAGAGCACTGCTGAGCTCTGGCTTGTTGTGTCGGCGATTTCACCTAGGCTACTGGAGCCTCAGTTTGTAAGTCTTTCTGACACAAGCCATATTCTGTCTCCTCATTTCCATGCCAGTATCACTCAGAGTTTATAATAAAGATATACATACATGTATATATATACATATAGATTTATATATCTGTCATTTTTAGAATGTTCGACCTATGTATTTGACCTTCTTTCAGAATTACCACATTTATAACAGCCTAGTTTTTCTGAAATAATTGGCCATATAGTTGGAGCAGGATTCAATACAATTATAAATAATAGAACCTTCCAGTAGCATTTCTAATCGTGTTTCTATTAGCATCCTTATTGTAATTATCATGGCCCAGATCTTCCCTCCTTTTTCTAGTGTAAGCTTCAATACGTATGTGTTTGTTTTCTTTCTCCGGAAATCTTAATGTCCCTGGACCCTGAAGTGTTAGGGAATTTTTGAAGCAGCCCTCTGTTTCTCAGCAGATGGTTTCTATGTTTCTGCTGTCATCAGGTCTTCTTGTGGTTTTTGTCTTTATTTATTTTTATTGTTTCAAGTCCTCCTAGATCATCCCCATTTATTTGCATATTTATTGATTTAGTCAGGTATCACATGTGGCATCATTTCTTCTGCTTGAGAGATTTTCTCTTATAACTGAAGGGAACTTTTGATGCACAATACATTTCCTGGGGCAAATACTACACACATATGGTGAAGGCTTGGGTTGTCTGGGGTCTGTGGGCATTAGAGCTGCTGCGTGACAATCTCTACAACCCAGGTTTGAACCTGTCATGAATGAACACAGCCTAGGGGGTTTTTGACTTCTGGTCTATTTCCAACTCTTCTATTTCTCTTCTCGCCATCTCTGTCTCTGACTCTCACAGGCTCTCTCTCACTCTGTCTGAACTCAGGAATATTTTACTTATATCCTTATTTTATTGACAGGCCCAGATATACAAAGAGAGTGGCCAGAGCACTGCTGAGCTCTGGCTGGTTTTGTTTGTGATTTCACCTAGGCTACTGGAGCCTCTGATTGGTAAGTCTCTCTGACTTAAGCCATATTCTGTCTCCTCATATCCATGGCAGTATCTCTCAGACTTTATAATAAAGATATACATCCATATACATATATAAATATACATATATATCTCTGTCATTTTTAGAATTGTCAACCTATGTAATTGATCTTAATCAGAATTCACACATTTACAACAGGTTCCTTTTTCCCTACTAATTGGCCACATCGTTGGAGCAGGATTCAATACAATTATAAATAATAGAACCTTCCAGTAGCATTTCTAATAGCATTTCTATCAGCATCCTTATTTTAATTATCATAGTACAGAACTTGCCTCCTTTCTCTAGTGTAAGCTTCAATAAATATGAGTTTCTTTTCATTCTCCCGAAATCTTAATTTCCCTGGACTCTGAAGGGTCTCGGAACTTTTGAAGCAGCCCTTGATTCACAGCAGATGGTTTCTATGTTTCTGCTGTCATCAGGTCTTCTTGTGCTTTTTGTTTTTATTTTTCATTTGTTTCAAATCCTCCTAGATAACCCCCATTTACTTGCATATTTATTTATTTATTTATTTATTTATTTGGTTCTATATTACATGAGGGGTCCATTCTTCTGCTTGATAGATTTTTCTCTTATAATTGAAGGGAAGTTTACACTCACAATACATATCCTGTCGTAAATACTACACACATATGGTGAAGGCTGGGGTTGTCTGGGGTCTGTGGACAGGAGACTGATGCCTTACAATCTCGACAACCCAGGTTTGAACCTGTCATGTATGAACACAGAGTGGGAGCTTTTGGACTTCTGGTCTCTTTCCAACTCTTCTATTTCTCTTCTTGCCTTCTCTGTCTCTGACTCTCACAGGCTCTCACTCACTCTGTCTGCACTCATTAATATTTTACTTTTATATTATTTGACTGACAGGCCCAGATATACAAAGCGAGTCACCAGGGCCCGGCTGAGCTCTGGATTGTTTTGTTGGCGATTTCACCTAGGTTTCTGGAGCCTCAGCTTTGTAAGTCTCTCTGGCACAAGCCATACTCTGTCTCCTCATAGCCATGCCAGTATCCCTCATAGTTGATAATAAAGATACACATACATATATGTACATATACATACATATATATATATATATATATCAGACATTTTTAGAATTGTTGACCTTTTTATTTGATCTGAATGCAGAATTACCACATTTATAATAGCCTCCTTATTCATAAATAATTGGTCACATAGTTGGAGCAGGATTCACTACAATTATAAATTATAAACTTTCCAGGAGCATTTCCAATAGCCTTTCTATCAGTATCCTTATTGTAATTATCATAGCACAGAACTTGCCTCCATTTTCTAGTGTAAGCTTCAAATCGTATGCGTTTCTTTTCATTCTCAGAATTCGTAATTTGCCTGGACCCTGTGTGTCAGGGAATTTTTGAAGCAGCCCTCTATTTCTCAGCAGACGTTTTCTATATTTCTGCTGTCATCAGGTCTTCCTGTGGTGTTTGTTTTTATTTTTTATTTTTTTCAAATCCTCTTAGATCATTCCCATTTATTTGCATATTTATTTATTTATTTATTTCGTCCGATATCACATGAGGGGTCATTTCTTCTGCCTGATAGATTTTCTCTTATAATTGAAGGGAACTTTTGACACACAATACATTTCCTTTTGCAGATACTACACACTACTACAACTGCTACTGCACTGTTTTTGACAGTGACATCCAATGCACAATGGATTAGTATTGCATGGCTCTAGAGAATGTTCACTATTTAACCTACAATGTTTTTAACCTCACAAATATTTATTCTGTTCTTTCCTGGGGGATGAATGGTTTACAGTCAACAGTTCCATATAATAGTGGGCACGGGGGGGTAATTTTTCCCACTACCCCTGTATTTCTGTACATCCTTTGTAACTTTCTTATTGAGGAGAAGCAAACAGTCATAAATTGAGAGAGCAGGGCCCAAGCAGGAAGAGAGACAGAGAGACATCTGCAGCTCTGATTTGTCACTAGCCCAGCTTTTCCCTAGCTGGGTAAGTGTGACCAGGGGCTCAAAACAGGGTCCTGGGATTCCACATAGTTCCCTGGAAGCTCCACCAGCTGTTCCTCCAACCCATGCTCCCTTCGTTGTCCATGTAACTATCGATCTGCTCTAGGCATTTCTCACCTTCATATGCCAGAAACTTAACACTTCTCCCTTCCACCCATGAAACTTTGACCTTTTGCTAGGGTGCAAAACAGCAACTCCAATCCAAGTTATTTTCGGGACAAGTGTGTACGTATCTGTGGGAAGGTGTGTGTGTGTGTGTGTGTGTGTGTGTGTGTGTGTGTGTGTAAGTGTGCATAAGTGTGTTTCAGTTAAGATTACCGCTGTTGTTTCTTTATTCCTGACACAGGGACTTAGGAACTGGGTTGTGTTATGACAAAGGAAGTTTCCACTGCACAAGTGGTTTTTCAAGTATGAATTGGCACATTGGATTGTGGACTCTGTTGTGCATTCTCCCAGGTGGTCCTGGGAGATGGGTTCTTTCCTTTGCTATTCCCATGCTGTGTGTAATTTTCTGGGTAGACTCAAAGAGGAGTGGCATGGGGAGCTCAGCTGCATTCTGCTGTATGTCCACAAGGTGGCGGCAAAGACCATAGTTGAGTGTAGTGATTCTGTGGAATGAGGAGAACTCTAGGAATTGTGGCCCGTGGACAGCAGGGTTGAAATTGACGTAGAGTGCCCTAGACATCTGTTCTTTCCTGTGGGGTGGGGGGATCCCCCATTTGGCTTTGCAAGTGGAAGGGGTTTCTCTCTTTGCCTGGGATGACTCTACTGGGAGCTTGTGAATCCCTGTGCTCAGCTGCATTCTGCTGGGTGTCCACAAGAGGGCAGCACCAGGGCGGGACTAAGGCTCCATGGGGCAAGTGCCCTGAGGCACTGGGCTAGGAGAGTGGCGACAGTGTTTCTGGGTGTGCCCCAAGAGCATGGCCAGCCTAGCGCAGGCAGGCAGTGTCCTAAGGACGGGCCCAGACAGGAGCTGTGGGGGTCGTGTTTGCAGAAACAGGGCCTTCAGAGGATGGCAGAATGTCCCCGGGGGCGGGCCTCAGAGCCCGTGCCCAATGAGCCTGAGGGGAGGGCCCAGTGGGTATTCATAGAGACAGCTGGCCAATCAGAGAGGAGGAACGTCACCCTCAGGGGCGGAAAGCAAGAGCTGGCCAATGAGAACAGAGGAGGAGTTGCGTGGGCGGGCCTCAGAGAGCAGCCCACCAATGAGAGCCTGGGTGCTGGCTCTGGGTGGGCGTACCCCTGGAGGTCAGCCAATCAGGGTCCAGCGGAAGTGCCTGGGGGGCGGGCCCTCGGGAGGCTGTCCAATGAGCGCCTGGGGCGGGCCTCGTGGGCGGAGCCCAGGAGGCTGGCCAATCATGGGGCAAGGGCGGTGACCTTCCTGGGCGTGGCTTAGGAACTGGCCTATCAGAGGGCGCCCCTCAGACAGCAGCCCGCCAATGGGAGCCAAGAGAAGGCTGGCTGGGGTCGTGTCCCTGGGACACCAGGCCAATCAGAGTCGAGCGGAAGTGGCTGGTGGGCGGGCCTTCCGGAGGCTGCCCAATCAGCGTGCTGCAGGGCCGTGTGGGCGGTGCTCAAGGCCACTGGCCAATCACTGACTAGGGGCCCGGACCCTCCTGGGCGTGTCCAAGCACACTGGCCAATGAGATTGCTGGTGGGGTTCTGGGCGTGGCCTAGGCCTCTGGCCTATCAGAGCCTGGCTGGCGCCCTGTGGGCGGGCCTTCTGAAGGAATCCCGCCAATGGGAGCTCAGAGATGGCCTTAAAAGGCTGGGCGTGCTTCCAGGAAATGCGAAGCAGGGTTCAGCCCAGGGCCCTGCCTTGCAGAAGCTGTCCAGTGCGCATGTGTATAACTCCGTTTGTGCCTGTGCCTCTGTGGATTTGTGTGTGTGTGTGTGTGTGTGTGTGTGTGTGTCTGAGCGAGGGAGAGAGAGAGAGAGAACAACAGAATCACTGTGGCACAGGTGATTTTGTGCAAAACACTTGGCACATTCTGATTTACAGCTCAATATTGACACCAGGGCAGCTGTCCTTGGCCCTTGGTCACTTTTCTTCTTTTCAGATGTAAAGACACTGAAGAGGGAGAGGTTTTTGCCCTGAGGCTTGCACTGGGAACTAGCAGCTGCCCTGTTTGTGTTGCCAGACTAGGAAACCTGTGGTGCCTGTCCATGTGGAGAGTCTCCTGGATGAGTTCCTTCTCGAGCCTTTTTCGCTCGGTCCCGTTGGAGCTGCATATAGCTAATGATTTGGAGATTTTATTCCTTTGGACAATTCTTTTCCTGATGCAAAGTTTCTCTCCAGGTTTTAGCAATCAATTGTGTGAATGTCACATCGAATCCATTGTAGAAAATGACTACATCAGTGTCTCTCTCTCTCTTTCCTCTCTCTCTCTCTATCTCTCTCTCTATATATATATGTATGTAACATGTAGAGGTCTGAAAATATTTTTTAGCTAGAGACCTGCACAGCTCTGGATTAGGGTCGCAATGTGGATACACCTGGCCCTTCTGAGCCACAGTCATGAGAGACATCTCACAGAGCCATATCGTATATCACTCTACAAATCTCTCTCAGCACAAACTACCACTGCCAAATCATCTACTTCCCTCTTGCTCTTTTTGTCCACCGAGTCTTATCCCAAAACTGTAAATCAAAGAAGAAATAGACATAGTGCAGTTCCCTGCACACAGGACAGGCTGAGGCTGGACCAGGGAGATGCAATACGCCAGCCTGCATCTTGGCTGGAGCATCACTATGACTACTTCGAATTTGGAGAGGCGAGGGCAGTTTTGGAGAGTGGGCTGCCGGCCAAGGGTTGCTTCTCAGAGTGGCTAAGACCTAGATGTTCTAAGTGTTACCTTTCCTCACAAACATAAAATAGCAATGCCACTTGTAAGAAGTATGCATGGGCATGGAGGGTTTGTCTTCAGTGCTCTGGCACTGATCAACACAGGGCCAGAATTTCAGTCCTTGTCTGTCTCTGTCATTCTGTCTCTCTGACTGTCTCTACGTGCCTTCTTCACTGGGCCCTTACTGGAAGTCAGTGCATGCATCGTGAACTCAGCCTTCCTGGTGTTGAAATTTTCCTTTCTTTGCCCTTTGGATTATTTAGTCTCCTGCACATGGTGTAGTACAGAGGGGAACTGCGGAGACAGCGTTGCTGCTGCAGGTTCCAGGCATATGTCCATCTCCAGCTGCAGCTGTCCAGGCCCTCTGTGCTTGACTGCCATTCTCCAGGGCCCTGAGGCTGACACTCAGCCTCAATGCAGCCCTAGTCACCTTCCTGCACAGCATCCTTGTCCTTACTCCATGAGAGCCCCGGTCAAGGGAAGTGAAACTCGATCCCCCTGGCACACACACTGTGCTTTCCCTCTATTAAGCCAAATGGAAAGGATCTGTGGTACTGATGGCCACACCAGTGTCCAGATTTTTCCATGCAAAACGGAAGCTTCCAGTGTTCAGAAAGAGGGTGTTTTGATGGCTGTGAAATGTCTTTTCCAAGTGCCTCATGGTGTTTCAAATCCCTTTGAAACCTGAAGTTCTTTCTTGTATCTAGGGAATATTTTCACCACTGGCCAGAAGGGCCGCCCAACTAGGAGCACAGCTATCCAGGGGTCAGGAGGTCTTCCAGCCTGCTAGCTCCTGGAGGGATTCCTGAGTATGTCCTCAGGGCCCAAGTGTAAAAGGTGTTTCCAATTGCCTTGATTAGCAGCAGCCAGGCCCTCAGGTGAGGGGCGGGGCTGTGATCTTGACTGGAAGCCCCTAATTTGGCCAATGGAGGCATCCATCTTTTTTTGTCTGTCCATAGCAAGGGCCCGGGGAGTTTGTGCTTCCTGCAAGCAGAGCGACATTGTATGGGACACTCATGCAAGCCTACTTCTAGGAATCTCTCTGAGTGTGATGAGTGGACACCAGGACACCATGATCAGGGATGTGAGGCCACAGGAGCAATTGCCTTAGCCGGACCCAAAGGGTAGGTGTAAGGGGCCGGGTTCATCCACTATTGTTTGGTTCAACACACTTCCCATCTATGTGGAAACACAGCCCTTTCTGGGTACTTTCTGGGCTTGTAATCTGCTGCCCTGAGCAGTGGACTGAGAGCCTGGAGGCTGAGTAGGCAGCCAAACGTGACTGGACAGGCTCAAGCCCCTGAATTCTGAGGGGTGCCCCAGCTTCCCCCATTGGCAGTGTTTGGATCATAGTGAGGCATGGCATTGATTCGGAACTCAGGAGAGTGAGACATGAGAGTCCCTTTGCATATGCATTCTTGCTTAGCCACAATCTGGGCTAGCTGGCTTGCCCTGACCAGATAGGTTCTCTGTACATAAGTTGCAGGAGAGGCTTGCTCCTTTGCCACCCATGCTCTGAGACTACTACAGGTGATCTCTGAGCACACACAGACACACACAAACAGACAGACACACACACACACACACACACACACACACATTACTGTCAGGTTGGTAGTAGAGCCTATGGTGAAGGCTGGGGCTGTCTGGGGTCTGTGGGCATGAGAGCTGCTGCCTTACAATCTCTACAAGCCAGGTTTGAACCTGTCATCAATGAACACAGTGTAGGAGGTTTTTGAATTCTGGTCTCTTTCCAACTCATCTATTTCTCTTCTCGCCTTCTCTATCTCTAACTCTCACATGCTCTCACACACTCTGTCTTCACTCATTAATATTTTACTTAGATTCTTATTTTACTGACAGGCCCAGATAGACAAAGAGAGTTACCAGAGCATTGCTGAGCTCTGGCTTGTTGTGTTGGCGATTTCACCTAGGCTACTGGAGCCTCAGTTTGTAAGTCTTTCTGACACAAGCCATATTCTGTCTCCTCATTTCCATGCCAGTATCACTCAGAGTTTATAATAAAGATATACATACATGTATATATATACATATAGATTTATATATCTGTCATTTTTAGAATGTTCGACCTATGTATTTGACCTTCTTTCAGAATTACCACATTTATAACAGCCTAGTTTTTCTGAAATAATTGGCCATATAGTTGGAGCAGGATTCAATACAATTATAAATAATAGAACCTTCCAGTAGCATTTCTAATCGTGTTTCTATTAGCATCCTTATTGTAATTATCATGGCCCAGATCTTCCCTCCTTTTTCTAGTGTAAGCTTCAATACGTATGTGTTTGTTTTCTTTCTCCGGAAATCTTAATGACCCTGGACCCTGAAGTGTTAGGGAATTTTTGAAGCAGCCCTCTGTTTCTCAGCAGATGGTTTCTATGTTTCTGCTGTCATCAGGTCTTCTTGTGGTTTTTGTCTTTATTTATTTTTATTGTTTCAAGTCCTCCTAGATCATCCCCATTTATTTGCATATTTATTTATTTAGTCAGGTATCACATGTGGCATCATTTCTTCTGCTTGAGAGATTTTCTCTTATAACTGAAGGGAACTTTGGATGCACAATACATTTCCTGGGGCAAATACTACACACATATGGTGAAGGCTTGGGTTGTCTGGGGTCTGTGGGCATTAGAGCTGCTGCGTGACAATCTCTACAACCCAGGTTTGAACCTGTCATGAATGAACACAGCCTAGGGGGTTTTTGACTTCTGGTCTATTTCCAACTCTTCTATTTCTCTTCTCGCCATCTCTGTCTCTGACTCTCACAGGCTCTCTCTCACTCTGTCTGAACTCAGGAATATTTTACTTATATCCTTATTTTATTGACAGGCCCAGATATACAAAGAGAGTGGCCAGAGCACTGCTGAGCTCTGGCTGGTTTTGTTTGTGATTTCACCTAGGCTACTGGAGCCTCTGATTGGTAAGTCTCTCTGACTTAAGCCATATTCTGTCTCCTCATATCCATGGCAGTATCTCTCAGACTTTATAATAAAGATATACATCCATATACATATATAAATATACATATATATCTCTGTCATTTTTAGAATTGTCAACCTATGTAATTGATCTTAATCAGAATTCACACATTTACAACAGGTTCCTTTTTCCATACTAATTGGCCACATAGTTGGAGCAGGATTCAATACAATTATAAATAATAGAACCTTCCAGTAGCATTTCTAATAGCATTTCTATCAGCATCCTTATTTTAATTATCATAGTACAGAACTTGCCTCCTTTCTCTAGTGTAAGCTTCAATACATATGAGTTTCTTTTCATTCTCCCGAAATCTTAATTTCCCTGGACTCTGAAGGGTCTCGGAACTTTTGAAGCAGCCCTTGATTCTCAGCAGATGGTTTCTATGTTTCTGCTGTCATCAGGTCTTCTTGTGCTTTTTGTTTTTATTTTTCATTTGTTTCAAATCCTCCTAGATAACCCCCATTTACTTGCATATTTATTTATTTATTTATTTATTTGGTTCTATATTACATGAGGGGTCCATTCTTCTGCTTGATAGATTTTTCTCTTATAATTGAAGGGAAGTTTACACTCACAATACATATCCTGTCGTAAATACTACACACATATGGTGAAGGCTGGGGTTGTCTGGGGTCTGTGGACAGGAGGCTGCTGCCCTACAATCTCGACAACCCAGGTTTGAACCTGTCATGTATGAACACAGAGTGGGAGCTTTTGGACTTCTGGTCTCTTTCCAACTCTTCTATTTCTCTTCTTGCCTTCTCTGTCTCTTACTCTCACAGGCTCTCACTCACTCTGTCTGCACTCATTAATATTTAACTCTTATATTATTTGACTGACAGGCCCAGATATACAAAGCGAGTCACCAGGGCCCGGCTGAGCTCTGGATTGTTTTGTTGGCGATTTCACCTAGGTTTCTGGAGCCTCAGCTTTGTAAGTCTCTCTGGCACAAGCCATACTCTGTCTCCTCATAGCCATGCCAGTATCCCTCATAGTTGATAATAAAGATACACATACATATATGTACATATACATACATATATATATATATATATATATCAGACATTTTTAGAATTGTTGACCTTTTTATTTGATCTGAATGCAGAATTACCGCATTTATAATAGCCTCCTTATTCATAACTAATTGGTCACATAGTTGGAGCAGGATTGACTACAATTATAAATTATAAACTTTCCAGGAGCATTTCCAATAGCCTTTCTATCAGTATCCTTATTGTAATTATCATAGCACAGAACTTGCCTCCATTTTCTAGTGTAAGCTTCAAATCGTATGCGTTTCTTTTCATTCTCGGAATTCGTAATTTGCCTGGACCCTGTGTGTCAGGGAATTTTTGAAGCAGCCCTCTATTTCTCAGCAGACGTTTTCTATATTTCTGCTGTCATCAGGTCTTCCTGTGGTGTTTGTTTTTATTTTTTTATTTTTTTCAAATCCTCTTAGATCATTCCCATTTATTTGCATATTTATTTATTTATTTATTTCGTCCGATATCACATGAGGGGTCATTTCTTCTGCCTGATAGATTTTCTCTTATAATTGAAGGGAACTTTTGACACACAATACATTTCCTTTTGCAGATACTACACACTACTACAACTGCTACTGCACTGTTTTTGACAGTGACATCCAATGCACAATGGATTAGTATTGCATGGCTCTAGAGAATGTTCACTATTTAACCTACAATGTTTTTAACCTCACAAATATTTATTCTGTTCTTTCCTGGGGGATGAATGGTTTACAGTCAACAGTTCCATGTAATAGTGGGCACGGGGGGGGGGTAATTTTTCCCACTACCCTTGTATTTCTGTACATCCTTTGTAACTTTCTTATTGAGGAGAAGCAAACAGTCATAAATTGAGAGAGCAGGGCCCAAGCAGGAAGAGAGACAGAGAGACATCTGTAACTCTGATTTGTCACTAGTCCAGCTTTTCCCTAGCTGGGTAAGTGTGACCAGGGGCTCAAAACAGGGTCTTGGGATTCCACATAGTTC
The DNA here is from genome assembly GCF_950295315.1 of Erinaceus europaeus. Taxonomy (NCBI): domain Eukaryota; kingdom Metazoa; phylum Chordata; class Mammalia; order Eulipotyphla; family Erinaceidae; genus Erinaceus; species Erinaceus europaeus. The sequence goes on along the minus strand of NC_080176.1, from coordinate 90,304,994 downwards.
CCTGGCAGCTCCACCAGCTGTTCCTCCAACCCATGCTCCCTTCGTTGTCCATGTAACTATCGATCTGCTCTAGGCATTTCTCACCTTCATATGCCAGAAACTTAACACTTCTCCCTTCCACCCATGAAACTTTGACCTTTTGCTAGGGTGCAAAACAGCAACTCCAATCCAAATTATTTTCGGGACAAGTGTGTACGTCTCTGTGGGAAGGTGTGTGTGTGTGTGTGTGTGTGTGTGTGTGTGTAAGTGTGCATAAGTGTGTTTCAGTTAAGATTACCGCTGTTGATTCTTTATTCCTGACACAGGGACTTAGGAACTGGGTTGTGTTATGACAAAGGAAGTTTCCACTGCACAAGTGGTTTTTCAAGTATGAATTGGCACATTGGATTGTGGACTCTGTTGTGCATTCTCCCAGGTGGTCCTCAGATGGGTTCTTTCCTTTGCTATTCCCATGCTGTGTGTAATTTTCTGGGTAGACTCAAAGAGGAGTGGCATGGGGAGCTCAGCTGCATTCTTCTGTAGGTCCACAAGGTGGCGGCAAAGACCATAGTTGAGTGTAGTGATTCTGTGGAATTAGGAGAACTCTAGGAATTGTGGCCCGTGGACAGCAGGGTTGAAATTGACGTAGAGTGCCCTAGACATCTGTTCTTTCCTGTGGGGTGGGGGGATCCCCCATTTGGCTTTGCAAGTGGAAGGGGTTTCTCTCTTTGCCTGGGATGACTCTACTGGGAGCTTGTGAATCCCTGAGCTCAGCTGCATTCTTCTGGGTGTCCACAAGAGGGCAGCACCAGGGCGGGACTAAGGCTCCATGGGGCAAGTGCCCTGAGGCACTGGGCTAGGAGAGTGGCGACAGTGTTTCTGGGTGTGCCCCAAGAGCATGGCCAGCCTAGCGCAGGCAGGCAGTGTCCTAAGGACGGGCCCAGACAGGAGCTGTGGGGGTCGTGTTTGCAGAAACAGGGCCTTCAGAGGATGGCAGAATGTCCCCGGGGGCGGGCCTCAGAGCCCGTGCCCAATGAGCCTGAGGGGAGGGCCCAGTGGGTATTCATAGAGACAGCTGGCCAATCAGAGAGGAGGAACGTCACCCTCAGGGGCGGAAAGCAAGAGCTGGCCAATGAGAACAGAGGAGGAGTTGCGTGGGCGGGCCTCAGAGAGCAGCCCACCAATGAGAGCCTGGGTGCTGGCTCTGGGTGGGCGTACCCCTGGAGGTGAGCCAATCAGGGTCCAGCGGAAGTGCCTGGGGGGCGGGCCCTCGGGAGGCTGTCCAATGAGCGCCTGGGGCGGGCCTCATGGGCGGAGCCCAGGAGGCTGGCCAATCATGGGGCAAGGGCGGTGACCTTCCTGGGCGTGGCTTAGGAACTGGCCTATCAGAGGGCGCCCCTCAGACAGCAGCCCGCCAATGGGAGCCAAGAGAAGGCTGGCTGGGGGTGTGTCCCTGGGACACCAGGCCAATCAGAGTCGAGCGGAAGTGGCTGGTGGGCGGGCCTTCCGGAGGCTGCCCAATCAGCGTGCTGCAGGGCCGTGTGGGCGGTGCTCAAGGCCACTGGCCAATCACTGACTAGGGGCCCGGACCCTCCTGGGCGTGTCCAAGCACACTGGCCAATGAGATTGCTGGTGGGGTTCTGGGCGTGGCCTAGGCCTCTGGCCTATCAGAGCCTGGCTGGCGCCCTGTGGGCGGGCCTTCTGAAGGAATCCCGCCAATGGGAGCTCAGAGATGGCCTTAAAAGGCTGGGCGTGCTTCCAGGAAATGCGAAGCAGGGTTCAGCCCAGGGCCCTGCCTTGCAGAAGCTGTCCAGTGCGCATGTGTATAACTCCGTTTGTGCCTGTGCCTCTGTGGATTTGTGTGTGTGTGTGTGTGTGTGTGTGTGTGTGTGTGTCTGAGCGAGGGAGAGAGAGAGAGAGAACAACAGAATCACTGTGGCACAGGTGATTTTGTGCAAAACACTTGGCACATTCTGATTTACAGCTCAATATTGACACCAGGGCAGCTGTCCTTGGCCCTTGGTCACTTTTCTTCTTTTCAGATGTAAAGACACTGAAGAGGGAGAGGTTTTTGCCCTGAGGCTTGCACTGGGAACTAGCAGCTGCCCTGTTTGTGTTGCCAGACTAGGAAACCTGTGGTGCCTGTCCATGTGGAGAGTCTCCTGGATGAGTTCCTTCTCGAGCCTTTTTCGCTCGGTCCCGTTGGAGCTGCATATAGCTAATGATTTGGAGATTTTATTCCTTTGGACAATTCTTTTCCTGATGCAAAGTTTCTCTCCAGGTTTTAGCAATCAATTGTGTGAATGTCACATCGAATCCATTGTAGAAAATGACTACATCAGTGTCTCTCTCTCTCTTTCCTCTCTCTCTCTCTATCTCTCTCTCTATATATATATATGTATGTAACATGTAGAGGTCTGAAAATATTTTTTAGCTAGAGACCTGCACAGCTCTGGATTAGGGTCGCAATTTGGATACACCTGGCCCTTCTGAGCCACAGTCATGAGAGACATCTCACAGAGCCATATCGTATATCACTCTACAAATCTCTCTCAGCACAAACTACCACTGCCAAATCATCTACTTCCCTCTTGCTCTTTTTGTCCACCGAGTCTTATCCCAAAACTGTAAATCAAAGAAGAAATAGACATAGTGCAGTTCCCTGCACACAGGACAGGCTGAGGCTGGACCAGGGAGATGCAATACGCCAGCCTGCATCTTGGCTGGAGCATCACTATGACTACTTCGAATTTGGAGAGGCGAGGGCAGTTTTGGAGAGTGGGCTGCCGGCCAAGGGTTGCTTCTCAGAGTGGCTAAGACCTAGATGTTCTAAGTGTTACCTTTCCTCACAAACATAAAATAGCAATGCCACTTGTAAGAAGTATGCATGGGCATGGAGGGTTTGTCTTCAGTGCTCTGGCACTGATCAACACAGGGCCAGAATTTCAGTCCTTGTCTGTCTCTGTCATTCTGTCTCTCTGACTGTCTCTACGTGCCTTCTTCACTGGGCCCTTACTGGAAGTCAGTGCATGCATCGTGAACTCAGCCTTCCTGGTGTTGAAATTTTCCTTTCTTTGCCCTTTGGATTATTTAGTCTCCTGCACATGGTGTAGTACAGAGGGGAACTGCGGAGACAGCGTTGCTGATGCAGGTTCCAGGCATATGTCCATCTCCAGCTGCAGCTGTCCAGGCCCTCTGTGCTTGACTGCCATTCTCCAGGGCCCTGAGGCTGACACTCAGCCTCAATGCAGCCCTCCTCACCTTCCTGCACAGCATCCTTGTCCTTATTCCATGAGAGCCCCGGTCAAGGGAATTGAAACTCGATCCCCCTGGCACACACACTGTGCTTTCCCTCTATTAACCCAAATGGAAAGGATCTGTGGTACTGATGGCCACACCAGTGTCCAGATTTTTCCATGCAAAACGGAAGCTTCCAGTGTTCAGAAAGAGGGTGTTTTGATGGCTGTGAAATGTCTTTTCCAAGTGCCTCATGGTGTTTCAAATCCCTTTGAAACCTGAAGTTCTTTCTTGTATCTAGGGAATATTTTCACCACTGGCCAGAAGGGCCGCCCAACTAGGAGCACAGCTATCCAGGGGTCAGGAGGTCTTCCAGCCTGCTAGCTCCTGGAGGGATTCCTGAGTATGTCCTCAGGGCCCAAGTGTAAAAGGTGTTTCCAATTGCCTTGATTAGCAGCAGCCAGGCCCTCAGGTGAGGGGCGGGGCTGTGATCTTGACTGGAAGCCCCTAATTTGGCCAATGGAGGCATCCATCTTTTTTGTCTGTCCATAGCAAGGGCCCGGGGAGTTTGTGCTTCCTGCAAGCAGAGCGACATTGTATGGGACACTCATGCAAGCCTACTTCTGGGAATCTCTCTGAGTGTGATATGTGGACACCAGGACACCATGATCAGGGATGTGAGGCCACAGGAGCAATTGCCTTAGCCGGACCCAAAGGGTAGGTGTAAGGGGCCGGGTTCATCCACTATTGTTTGGTTCAACACACTTCCCATCTAAGTGGAAACACAGCCCTTTCTGGGTACTTTCTGGGCTTGTAATCTGCTGCCCTGAGCAGTGGACTGAGAGCCTGGAGGCTGAGTAGGCAGCCAAACGTGACTGGACAGGCTCAAGCCCCTGAATTCTGAGGGGTGCCCCAGCTTCCCCCATTGGCAGTGTTTGGATCATAGTGAGGCATGGCATTGATTCGGAACTCAGGAGAGTGAGACATGAGAGTCCCTTTGCATATGCATTCTTGCTTAGCCACAATCTGGGCTAGCTGGCTTGCCCTGACCCGATAGGTTCTCTGTACATAAGTTGCAGGAGAGGCTTGCTCCTTTGCCACCCATGCTCTGAGACTACTACAGGTGATCTCTGAGCACACACAGACACACACAAACAGACAGACACACACACACACACACACACACACACATTACTGTCAGGTTGGTAGTAGAGCCTATGGTGAAGGCTGGGGCTGTCTGGGGTCTGTGGGCATGAGAGCTGCTGCCTTACAATCTCTACAAGCCAGGTTTGAACCTGTCATCAATGAACACAGTGTAGGAGGTTTTTGAATTCTGGTCTCTTTCCAACTCATCTCTTTCTCTTCTCGCCTTCTCTATCTCTAACTCTCACATGCTCTCACACACTCTGTCTTCACTCATTAATATTTTACTTAGATTCTTATTTTACTGACAGGCCCAGATAGACAAAGAGAGTTACCAGAGCACTGCTGAGCTCTGGCTTGTTGTGTCGGCGATTTCACCTAGGCTACTGGAGCCTCAGTTTGTAAGTCTTTCTGACACAAGCCATATTCTGTCTCCTCATTTCCATGCCAGTATCACTCAGAGTTTATAATAAAGATATACATACATGTATATATATACATATAGATTTATATATCTGTCATTTTTAGAATGTTCGACCTATGTATTTGACCTTCTTTCAGAATTACCACATTTATAACAGCCTAGTTTTTCTGAAATAATTGGCCATATAGTTGGAGCAGGATTCAATACAATTATAAATAATAGAACCTTCCAGTAGCATTTCTAATCGTGTTTCTATTAGCATCCTTATTGTAATTATCATGGCCCAGATCTTCCCTCCTTTTTCTAGTGTAAGCTTCAATACGTATGTGTTTGTTTTCTTTCTCCGGAAATCTTAATGTCCCTGGACCCTGAAGTGTTAGGGAATTTTTGAAGCAGCCCTCTGTTTCTCAGCAGATGGTTTCTATGTTTCTGCTGTCATCAGGTCTTCTTGTGGTTTTTGTCTTTATTTATTTTTATTGTTTCAAGTCCTCCTAGATCATCCCCATTTATTTGCATATTTATTGATTTAGTCAGGTATCACATGTGGCATCATTTCTTCTGCTTGAGAGATTTTCTCTTATAACTGAAGGGAACTTTGGATGCACAATACATTTCCTGGGGCAAATACTACACACATATGGTGAAGGCTTGGGTTGTCTGGGGTCTGTGGGCATTAGAGCTGCTGCGTGACAATCTCTACAACCCAGGTTTGAACCTGTCATGAATGAACACAGCCTAGGGGGTTTTTGACTTCTGGTCTATTTCCAACTCTTCTATTTCTCTTCTCGCCATCTCTGTCTCTGACTCTCACAGGCTCTCTCTCACTCTGTCTGAACTCAGGAATATTTTACTTATATCCTTATTTTATTGACAGGCCCAGATATACAAAGAGAGTGGCCAGAGCACTGCTGAGCTCTGGCTGGTTTTGTTTGTGATTTCACCTAGGCTACTGGAGCCTCTGATTGGTAAGTCTCTCTGACTTAAGCCATATTCTGTCTCCTCATATCCATGGCAGTATCTCTCAGACTTTATAATAAAGATATACATCCATATACATATATAAATATACATATATATCTCTGTCATTTTTAGAATTGTCAACCTATGTAATTGATCTTAATCAGAATTCACACATTTACAACAGGTTCCTTTTTCCCTACTAATTGGCCACATCGTTGGAGCAGGATTCAATACAATTATAAATAATAGAACCTTCCAGTAGCATTTCTAATAGCATTTCTATCAGCATCCTTATTTTAATTATCATAGTACAGAACTTGCCTCCTTTCTCTAGTGTAAGCTTCAATAAATATGAGTTTCTTTTCATTCTCCCGAAATCTTAATTTCCCTGGACTCTGAAGGGTCTCGGAACTTTTGAAGCAGCCCTTGATTCACAGCAGATGGTTTCTATGTTTCTGCTGTCATCAGGTCTTCTTGTGCTTTTTGTTTTTATTTTTCATTTGTTTCAAATCCTCCTAGATAACCCCCATTTACTTGCATATTTATTTATTTATTTATTTATTTATTTGGTTCTATATTACATGAGGGGTCCATTCTTCTGCTTGATAGATTTTTCTCTTATAATTGAAGGGAAGTTTACACTCACAATACATATCCTGTCGTAAATACTACACACATATGGTGAAGGCTGGGGTTGTCTGGGGTCTGTGGACAGGAGACTGATGCCTTACAATCTCGACAACCCAGGTTTGAACCTGTCATGTATGAACACAGAGTGGGAGCTTTTGGACTTCTGGTCTCTTTCCAACTCTTCTATTTCTCTTCTTGCCTTCTCTGTCTCTGACTCTCACAGGCTCTCACTCACTCTGTCTGCACTCATTAATATTTTACTTTTATATTATTTGACTGACAGGCCCAGATATACAAAGCGAGTCACCAGGGCCCGGCTGAGCTCTGGATTGTTTTGTTGGCGATTTCACCTAGGTTTCTGGAGCCTCAGCTTTGTAAGTCTCTCTGGCACAAGCCATACTCTGTCTCCTCATAGCCATGCCAGTATCCCTCATAGTTGATAATAAAGATACACATACATATATGTACATATACATACATATATATATATATATATATCAGACATTTTTAGAATTGTTGACCTTTTTATTTGATCTGAATGCAGAATTACCACATTTATAATAGCCTCCTTATTCATAAATAATTGGTCACATAGTTGGAGCAGGATTCACTACAATTATAAATTATAAACTTTCCAGGAGCATTTCCAATAGCCTTTCTATCAGTATCCTTATTGTAATTATCATAGCACAGAACTTGCCTCCATTTTCTAGTGTAAGCTTCAAATCGTATGCGTTTCTTTTCATTCTCAGAATTCGTAATTTGCCTGGACCCTGTGTGTCAGGGAATTTTTGAAGCAGCCCTCTATTTCTCAGCAGACGTTTTCTATATTTCTGCTGTCATCAGGTCTTCCTGTGGTGTTTGTTTTTATTTTTTATTTTTTTCAAATCCTCTTAGATCATTCCCATTTATTTGCATATTTATTTATTTATTTATTTCGTCCGATATCACATGAGGGGTCATTTCTTCTGCCTGATAGATTTTCTCTTATAATTGAAGGGAACTTTTGACACACAATACATTTCCTTTTGCAGATACTACACACTACTACAACTGCTACTGCACTGTTTTTGACAGTGACATCCAATGCACAATGGATTAGTATTGCATGGCTCTAGAGAATGTTCACTATTTAACCTACAATGTTTTTAACCTCACAAATATTTATTCTGTTCTTTCCTGGGGGATGAATGGTTTACAGTCAACAGTTCCATATAATAGTGGGCACGGGGGGGTAATTTTTCCCACTACCCCTGTATTTCTGTACATCCTTTGTAACTTTCTTATTGAGGAGAAGCAAACAGTCATAAATTGAGAGAGCAGGGCCCAAGCAGGAAGAGAGACAGAGAGACATCTGCAGCTCTGATTTGTCACTAGCCCAGCTTTTCCCTAGCTGGGTAAGTGTGACCAGGGGCTCAAAACAGGGTCCTGGGATTCCACATAGTTCCCTGGAAGCTCCACCAGCTGTTCCTCCAACCCATGCTCCCTTCGTTGTCCATGTAACTATCGATCTGCTCTAGGCATTTCTCACCTTCATATGCCAGAAACTTAACACTTCTCCCTTCCACCCATGAAACTTTGACCTTTTGCTAGGGTGCAAAACAGCAACTCCAATCCAAGTTATTTTCGGGACAAGTGTGTACGTATCTGTGGGAAGGTGTGTGTGTGTGTGTGTGTGTGTGTGTGTGTGTGTGTGTGTAAGTGTGCATAAGTGTGTTTCAGTTAAGATTACCGCTGTTGTTTCTTTATTCCTGACACAGGGACTTAGGAACTGGGTTGTGTTATGACAAAGGAAGTTTCCACTGCACAAGTGGTTTTTCAAGTATGAATTGGCACATTGGATTGTGGACTCTGTTGTGCATTCTCCCAGGTGGTCCTGGGAGATGGGTTCTTTCCTTTGCTATTCCCATGCTGTGTGTAATTTTCTGGGTAGACTCAAAGAGGAGTGGCATGGGGAGCTCAGCTGCATTCTGCTGTATGTCCACAAGGTGGCGGCAAAGACCATAGTTGAGTGTAGTGATTCTGTGGAATGAGGAGAACTCTAGGAATTGTGGCCCGTGGACAGCAGGGTTGAAATTGACGTAGAGTGCCCTAGACATCTGTTCTTTCCTGTGGGGTGGGGGGATCCCCCATTTGGCTTTGCAAGTGGAAGGGGTTTCTCTCTTTGCCTGGGATGACTCTACTGGGAGCTTGTGAATCCCTGTGCTCAGCTGCATTCTGCTGGGTGTCCACAAGAGGGCAGCACCAGGGCGGGACTAAGGCTCCATGGGGCAAGTGCCCTGAGGCACTGGGCTAGGAGAGTGGCGACAGTGTTTCTGGGTGTGCCCCAAGAGCATGGCCAGCCTAGCGCAGGCAGGCAGTGTCCTAAGGACGGGCCCAGACAGGAGCTGTGGGGGTCGTGTTTGCAGAAACAGGGCCTTCAGAGGATGGCAGAATGTCCCCGGGGGCGGGCCTCAGAGCCCGTGCCCAATGAGCCTGAGGGGAGGGCCCAGTGGGTATTCATAGAGACAGCTGGCCAATCAGAGAGGAGGAACGTCACCCTCAGGGGCGGAAAGCAAGAGCTGGCCAATGAGAACAGAGGAGGAGTTGCGTGGGCGGGCCTCAGAGAGCAGCCCACCAATGAGAGCCTGGGTGCTGGCTCTGGGTGGGCGTACCCCTGGAGGTCAGCCAATCAGGGTCCAGCGGAAGTGCCTGGGGGGCGGGCCCTCGGGAGGCTGTCCAATGAGCGCCTGGGGCGGGCCTCGTGGGCGGAGCCCAGGAGGCTGGCCAATCATGGGGCAAGGGCGGTGACCTTCCTGGGCGTGGCTTAGGAACTGGCCTATCAGAGGGCGCCCCTCAGACAGCAGCCCGCCAATGGGAGCCAAGAGAAGGCTGGCTGGGGTCGTGTCCCTGGGACACCAGGCCAATCAGAGTCGAGCGGAAGTGGCTGGTGGGCGGGCCTTCCGGAGGCTGCCCAATCAGCGTGCTGCAGGGCCGTGTGGGCGGTGCTCAAGGCCACTGGCCAATCACTGACTAGGGGCCCGGACCCTCCTGGGCGTGTCCAAGCACACTGGCCAATGAGATTGCTGGTGGGGTTCTGGGCGTGGCCTAGGCCTCTGGCCTATCAGAGCCTGGCTGGCGCCCTGTGGGCGGGCCTTCTGAAGGAATCCCGCCAATGGGAGCTCAGAGATGGCCTTAAAAGGCTGGGCGTGCTTCCAGGAAATGCGAAGCAGGGTTCAGCCCAGGGCCCTGCCTTGCAGAAGCTGTCCAGTGCGCATGTGTATAACTCCGTTTGTGCCTGTGCCTCTGTGGATTTGTGTGTGTGTGTGTGTGTGTGTGTGTGTGTGTGTGTCTGAGCGAGGGAGAGAGAGAGAGAGAACAACAGAATCACTGTGGCACAGGTGATTTTGTGCAAAACACTTGGCACATTCTGATTTACAGCTCAATATTGACACCAGGGCAGCTGTCCTTGGCCCTTGGTCACTTTTCTTCTTTTCAGATGTAAAGACACTGAAGAGGGAGAGGTTTTTGCCCTGAGGCTTGCACTGGGAACTAGCAGCTGCCCTGTTTGTGTTGCCAGACTAGGAAACCTGTGGTGCCTGTCCATGTGGAGAGTCTCCTGGATGAGTTCCTTCTCGAGCCTTTTTCGCTCGGTCCCGTTGGAGCTGCATATAGCTAATGATTTGGAGATTTTATTCCTTTGGACAATTCTTTTCCTGATGCAAAGTTTCTCTCCAGGTTTTAGCAATCAATTGTGTGAATGTCACATCGAATCCATTGTAGAAAATGACTACATCAGTGTCTCTCTCTCTCTTTCCTCTCTCTCTCTCTATCTCTCTCTCTATATATATATGTATGTAACATGTAGAGGTCTGAAAATATTTTTTAGCTAGAGACCTGCACAGCTCTGGATTAGGGTCGCAATGTGGATACACCTGGCCCTTCTGAGCCACAGTCATGAGAGACATCTCACAGAGCCATATCGTATATCACTCTACAAATCTCTCTCAGCACAAACTACCACTGCCAAATCATCTACTTCCCTCTTGCTCTTTTTGTCCACCGAGTCTTATCCCAAAACTGTAAATCAAAGAAGAAATAGACATAGTGCAGTTCCCTGCACACAGGACAGGCTGAGGCTGGACCAGGGAGATGCAATACGCCAGCCTGCATCTTGGCTGGAGCATCACTATGACTACTTCGAATTTGGAGAGGCGAGGGCAGTTTTGGAGAGTGGGCTGCCGGCCAAGGGTTGCTTCTCAGAGTGGCTAAGACCTAGATGTTCTAAGTGTTACCTTTCCTCACAAACATAAAATAGCAATGCCACTTGTAAGAAGTATGCATGGGCATGGAGGGTTTGTCTTCAGTGCTCTGGCACTGATCAACACAGGGCCAGAATTTCAGTCCTTGTCTGTCTCTGTCATTCTGTCTCTCTGACTGTCTCTACGTGCCTTCTTCACTGGGCCCTTACTGGAAGTCAGTGCATGCATCGTGAACTCAGCCTTCCTGGTGTTGAAATTTTCCTTTCTTTGCCCTTTGGATTATTTAGTCTCCTGCACATGGTGTAGTACAGAGGGGAACTGCGGAGACAGCGTTGCTGCTGCAGGTTCCAGGCATATGTCCATCTCCAGCTGCAGCTGTCCAGGCCCTCTGTGCTTGACTGCCATTCTCCAGGGCCCTGAGGCTGACACTCAGCCTCAATGCAGCCCTAGTCACCTTCCTGCACAGCATCCTTGTCCTTACTCCATGAGAGCCCCGGTCAAGGGAAGTGAAACTCGATCCCCCTGGCACACACACTGTGCTTTCCCTCTATTAAGCCAAATGGAAAGGATCTGTGGTACTGATGGCCACACCAGTGTCCAGATTTTTCCATGCAAAACGGAAGCTTCCAGTGTTCAGAAAGAGGGTGTTTTGATGGCTGTGAAATGTCTTTTCCAAGTGCCTCATGGTGTTTCAAATCCCTTTGAAACCTGAAGTTCTTTCTTGTATCTAGGGAATATTTTCACCACTGGCCAGAAGGGCCGCCCAACTAGGAGCACAGCTATCCAGGGGTCAGGAGGTCTTCCAGCCTGCTAGCTCCTGGAGGGATTCCTGAGTATGTCCTCAGGGCCCAAGTGTAAAAGGTGTTTCCAATTGCCTTGATTAGCAGCAGCCAGGCCCTCAGGTGAGGGGCGGGGCTGTGATCTTGACTGGAAGCCCCTAATTTGGCCAATGGAGGCATCCATCTTTTTTTGTCTGTCCATAGCAAGGGCCCGGGGAGTTTGTGCTTCCTGCAAGCAGAGCGACATTGTATGGGACACTCATGCAAGCCTACTTCTAGGAATCTCTCTGAGTGTGATGAGTGGACACCAGGACACCATGATCAGGGATGTGAGGCCACAGGAGCAATTGCCTTAGCCGGACCCAAAGGGTAGGTGTAAGGGGCCGGGTTCATCCACTATTGTTTGGTTCAACACACTTCCCATCTATGTGGAAACACAGCCCTTTCTGGGTACTTTCTGGGCTTGTAATCTGCTGCCCTGAGCAGTGGACTGAGAGCCTGGAGGCTGAGTAGGCAGCCAAACGTGACTGGACAGGCTCAAGCCCCTGAATTCTGAGGGGTGCCCCAGCTTCCCCCATTGGCAGTGTTTGGATCATAGTGAGGCATGGCATTGATTCGGAACTCAGGAGAGTGAGACATGAGAGTCCCTTTGCATATGCATTCTTGCTTAGCCACAATCTGGGCTAGCTGGCTTGCCCTGACCAGATAGGTTCTCTGTACATAAGTTGCAGGAGAGGCTTGCTCCTTTGCCACCCATGCTCTGAGACTACTACAGGTGATCTCTGAGCACACACAGACACACACAAACAGACAGACACACACACACACACACACACACACACACACATTACTGTCAGGTTGGTAGTAGAGCCTATGGTGAAGGCTGGGGCTGTCTGGGGTCTGTGGGCATGAGAGCTGCTGCCTTACAATCTCTACAAGCCAGGTTTGAACCTGTCATCAATGAACACAGTGTAGGAGGTTTTTGAATTCTGGTCTCTTTCCAACTCATCTATTTCTCTTCTCGCCTTCTCTATCTCTAACTCTCACATGCTCTCACACACTCTGTCTTCACTCATTAATATTTTACTTAGATTCTTATTTTACTGACAGGCCCAGATAGACAAAGAGAGTTACCAGAGCATTGCTGAGCTCTGGCTTGTTGTGTTGGCGATTTCACCTAGGCTACTGGAGCCTCAGTTTGTAAGTCTTTCTGACACAAGCCATATTCTGTCTCCTCATTTCCATGCCAGTATCACTCAGAGTTTATAATAAAGATATACATACATGTATATATATACATATAGATTTATATATCTGTCATTTTTAGAATGTTCGACCTATGTATTTGACCTTCTTTCAGAATTACCACATTTATAACAGCCTAGTTTTTCTGAAATAATTGGCCATATAGTTGGAGCAGGATTCAATACAATTATAAATAATAGAACCTTCCAGTAGCATTTCTAATCGTGTTTCTATTAGCATCCTTATTGTAATTATCATGGCCCAGATCTTCCCTCCTTTTTCTAGTGTAAGCTTCAATACGTATGTGTTTGTTTTCTTTCTCCGGAAATCTTAATGACCCTGGACCCTGAAGTGTTAGGGAATTTTTGAAGCAGCCCTCTGTTTCTCAGCAGATGGTTTCTATGTTTCTGCTGTCATCAGGTCTTCTTGTGGTTTTTGTCTTTATTTATTTTTATTGTTTCAAGTCCTCCTAGATCATCCCCATTTATTTGCATATTTATTTATTTAGTCAGGTATCACATGTGGCATCATTTCTTCTGCTTGAGAGATTTTCTCTTATAACTGAAGGGAACTTTGGATGCACAATACATTTCCTGGGGCAAATACTACACACATATGGTGAAGGCTTGGGTTGTCTGGGGTCTGTGGGCATTAGAGCTGCTGCGTGACAATCTCTACAACCCAGGTTTGAACCTGTCATGAATGAACACAGCCTAGGGGGTTTTTGACTTCTGGTCTATTTCCAACTCTTCTATTTCTCTTCTCGCCATCTCTGTCTCTGACTCTCACAGGCTCTCTCTCACTCTGTCTGAACTCAGGAATATTTTACTTATATCCTTATTTTATTGACAGGCCCAGATATACAAAGAGAGTGGCCAGAGCACTGCTGAGCTCTGGCTGGTTTTGTTTGTGATTTCACCTAGGCTACTGGAGCCTCTGATTGGTAAGTCTCTCTGACTTAAGCCATATTCTGTCTCCTCATATCCATGGCAGTATCTCTCAGACTTTATAATAAAGATATACATCCATATACATATATAAATATACATATATCTCTCTGTCATTTTTAGAATTGTCAACCTATGTAATTGATCTTAATCAGAATTCACACATTTACAACAGGTTCCTTTTTCCATACTAATTGGCCACATAGTTGGAGCAGGATTCAATACAATTATAAATAATAGAACCTTCCAGTAGCATTTCTAATAGCATTTCTATCAGCATCCTTATTTTAATTATCATAGTACAGAACTTGCCTCCTTTCTCTAGTGTAAGCTTCAATACATATGAGTTTCTTTTCATTCTCCCGAAATCTTAATTTCCCTGGACTCTGAAGGGTCTCGGAACTTTTGAAGCAGCCCTTGATTCACAGCAGATGGTTTCTATGTTTCTGCTGTCATCAGGTCTTCTTGTGCTTTTTGTTTTTATTTTTCATTTGTTTCAAATCCTCCTAGATAACCCCCATTTACTTGCATATTTATTTATTTATTTATTTATTTGGTTCTATATTACATGAGGGGTCCATTCTTCTGCTTGATAGATTTTTCTCTTATAATTGAAGGGAAGTTTACACTCACAATACATATCCTGTCGTAAATACTACACACATATGGTGAAGGCTGGGGTTGTCTGGGGTCTGTGGACAGGAGACTGATGCCTTACAATCTCGACAACCCAGGTTTGAACCTGTCATGTATGAACACAGAGTGGGAGCTTTTGGACTTCTGGTCTCTTTCCAACTCTTCTATTTCTCTTCTTGCCTTCTCTGTCTCTGACTCTCACAGGCTCTCACTCACTCTGTCTGCACTCATTAATATTTTACTTTTATATTATTTGACTGACAGGCCCAGATATACAAAGCGAGTCACCAGGGCCCGGCTGAGCTCTGGATTGTTTTGTTGGCGATTTCACCTAGGTTTCTGGAGCCTCAGCTTTGTAAGTCTCTCTGGCACAAGCCATACTCTGTCTCCTCATAGCCATGCCAGTATCCCTCATAGTTGATAATAAAGATACACATACATATATGTACATATACATACATATATATATATATATATCAGACATTTTTAGAATTGTTGACCTTTTTATTTGATCTGAATGCAGAATTACCGCATTTATAATAGCCTCCTTATTCATAACTAATTGGTCACATAGTTGGAGCAGGATTGACTACAATTATAAATTATAAACTTTCCAGGAGCATTTCCAATAGCCTTTCTATCAGTATCCTTATTGTAATTATCATAGCACAGAACTTGCCTCCATTTTCTAGTGTAAGCTTCAAATCGTATGCGTTTCTTTTCATTCTCGGAATTCGTAATTTGCCTGGACCCTGTGTGTCAGGGAATTTTTGAAGCAGCCCTCTATTTCTCAGCAGACGTTTTCTATATTTCTGCTGTCATCAGGTCTTCCTGTGGTGTTTGTTTTTATTTTTTTATTTTTTTCAAATCCTCTTAGATCATTCCCATTTATTTGCATATTTATTTATTTATTTATTTCGTCCGATATCACATGAGGGGTCATTTCTTCTGCCTGATAGATTTTCTCTTATAATTGAAGGGAACTTTTGACACACAATACATTTCCTTTTGCAGATACTACACACTACTACAACTGCTACTGCACTGTTTTTGACAGTGACATCCAATGCACAATGGATTAGTATTGCATGGCTCTAGAGAATGTTCACTATTTAACCTACAATGTTTTTAACCTCACAAATATTTATTCTGTTCTTTCTTGGGGGATGAATGGTTTACAGTCAACAGTTCCATGTAATAGTGGGCACGGGGGGGTAATTTTTCCCACTACCCCTGTATTTCTGTACATCCTTTGTAACTTTCTTATTGAGGAGAAGCAAACAGTCATAAATTGAGAGAGCAGGGCCCAAGCAGGAAGAGAGACAGAGAGACATCTGCAACTCTGATTTGTCACTAGTCCAGCTTTTCCCTAGCTGGGTAAGTGTGACCAGGGGCTCAAAACAGGGTCTTGGGATTCCACATAGTTCCCTGGCAGCTCCACAAGCTGTTCCTCCAACCCATGCTCCCTTCGTTGTCCATGTAACTATCGATCTGCTCTAGGCATTTCTCACCTTCATATGCCAGAAACTTAACACTTCTCCCTTCCACCCATGAAACTTTGACCTTTTGCTAGGGTGCAAAACAGCAACTCCAATCCAAGTTATTTTCGGGACAAGTGTGTACGTCTCTGTGGGAAGGTGTGTGTGTGTGTGTGTGTGTGTGTGTAAGTGTGCATAAGTGTGTTTCAGTTAAGATTACCGCTGTTGTTTCTTTATTCCTGACACAGGACTTAGGAACTGGGTTGTGTTATGACAAAGGAAGTTTCCACTGCACAAGTGGTTTTTCAAGTATGAATTGGCACATTGGATTGTGGACTCTGTTGTGCATTCTCCCAGGTGGTCCTCAGATGGGTTCTTTCCTTTGCTATTCCCATGCTGTGTGTAATTTTCTGGGTAGACTCAAAGAGGAGTGGCATGGGGAGCTCAGCTGCATTCTGCTGTATGTCCACAAGGTGGCGGCAAAGACCATAGTTGAGTGTAGTGATTCTGTGGAATGAGGAAAACTCTAGGAATTGTGGCCCGTGGACAGCAGGGTTGAAATTGACGTAGAGTGCCCTAGACATCTGTTCTTTCCTGTGGGGTGGGGGGATCCCCCATTTGGCTTTGCAAGTGGAAGGGGTTTCTCTCTTTGCCTGGGATGACTCTACTGGGAGCTTGTGAATCCCTGTGCTCAGCTGCATTCTGCTGGGTGTCCACAAGAGGGCAGCACCAGGGCGGGACTAAGGCTCCATGGGGCAAGTGCCCTGAGGCACTGGGCTAGGAGAGTGGCGACAGTGTTTCTGGGTGTGCCCCAAGAGCATGGCCAGCCTAGCGCAGGCAGGCAGTGTCCTAAGGACGGGCCCAGACAGGAGCTGTGGGGGTCGTGTTTGCAGAAACAGGGCCTTCAGAGGATGGCAGAAAGTCCCCGGGGGCGGGCCTCAGAGCCCGTGCCCAATGAGCCTGAGGGGAGGGCCCAGTGGGTATTCATAGAGACAGCTGGCCAATCAGAGAGGAGGAACGTCACCCTCAGGGGCGTGAAGCAAGAGCTGGCCAATGAGAACAGAGGAGGAGTTGCGTGGGCGGGCCTCAGAGAGCAGCCCACCAATGAGAGCCTGGGTGCTGGCTCTGGGTGGGCGTACCCCTGGAGGTCAGCCAATCAGGGTCCAGCGGAAGTGCCTGGGGGGCGGGCCCTCGGGAGGCTGTCCAATGAGCGCCTGTGGCGGGCCTCTTGGGTGGAGCCCAGGAGGCTGGCCAATCATGGGGCAAGGGCGGTGACCTTCCTGGGCGTGCCTTAGGAACTGGCCTATCAGACTGCGCCCCTCAGACAGCAGCCCGCCAATGGGAGCCAAGAGAAGGCTGGCTGGGGGCGTGTCCCTGGGACACCAGGCCAATCAGAGTCGAGCGGAAGTGGCTGGTGGGCGGGCCTTCCGGAGGCTGCCCAATCAGCGTGCTGCAGGGCCGTGTGGGCGGTGCTCAAGGCCGCTGGCCAATCACTGACTAGGGGCCCGGACCCTCCTGGGCGTGTCCAAGCACACTGGCCAATGAGATTGCTGGTGGGGTTCTGGGCGTGGCCTAGGCCTCTGGCCTATCAGAGCCTGGCTGGCGCCCTGTGGGCGGGTTTTCTGAAGGAATCCCGCCAATGGGAGCTCAGAGCTGGCCTTAAAAGGCTGGGCGTGCTTCCAGGAAATGCGAAGCAGGGTTCAGCCCAGGGCCCTGCCTTGCAGAAGCTGTCCAGTGCGCATGTGTATAACTCCCTTTGTGCCTGTGCCTCTGTGGATTTGTGTGTGTGTGTGTGTCTGAGGGAGGGAGAGAGAGAGAGAACAACAGAATCACTGTGGCACAGGTGATTTTGTGCAAAACACTTGGCACATTCTGATTTACAGCTCAATATTGACACCAGGGCAGCTCTCCTTGGCCCTTGGTCACTTTTCTTCTTTTCAGATGTAAAGACACTGAAGAGGGAGAGGTTTTTGCCCTGAGGCTTGCACTGGGAACTAGCAGCTGCCCTGTTTGTGTTGCCAGACTAGGAAACCTGTGGTGCCTGTCCATGTGGAGAGTCTCCTGGATGAGTTCCTTCTCGAGCCTTTTTCGCTCGGTCCTGTTGGAGCTGCATATAGCTAATGATTTGGAGATTTTATTCCTTTGGACAATTCTTTTCCTGATGCGAAGTTTCTCTCCAGGTTTTAGCAATCAATTGTGTGAATGTCACATCGAATCCATTGTAGAAAATGACTACATCAGTGTCTCTCTCTCTCTTTCTCTCTCTCTCTCTCTATCCCTCTCTCTCTATATATATATATGTATGTAACATGTAGTGGTCTGAAAATATTTTTTAGCTAGAGACCTGCACAGCTCTGGATTAGGGTAGCAATGTGGATACACCTGGCCCTTCTGAGCCACAGTCATGAGAGACATCTCACAGAGCCATATCGTATATCACTCTACAAATCTCTCTCAGCACAAACTACCACTGCCAAATCATCTACTTCCCTCTTGCTCTTTTTGTCCACCGAGTCTTATCCCAAAACTGTAAATCAAAGAAGAAATAGACATAGTGCAGTTCCCTGCACACAGGACAGGCTGAGGCTGGACCAGGGAGATGCAATACGCCAGCCTGCATCTTGGCTGGAGCATCACTATGACTACTTCGAATTTGGAGAGGCGAGGGCAGTTTTGGAGAGTGGGCTGCCGGCCAAGGGTTGCTTCTCAGAGTGGCTAAGACCTAGATGTTCTAAGTGTTACCTTTCCTCACAAACATAAAATAGCAATGCCACTTGTAAGAAGTATGCATGGGCATGGAGGGTTTGTCTTCAGTGCTCTGGCACTGATCAACACAGGGCCAGAATTTCAGTCCTTGTCTGTCTCTGTCATTCTGTCTCTCTGACTGTCTCTACGTGCCTTCTTCACTGGGCCCTTACTGGAAGTCAGTGCATGCATCGTGAACTCAGCCTTCCTGGTGTTGAAATTTTCCTTTCTTTGCCCTTTGGATTATTTAGTCTCCTGCACATGGTGTAGTACAGAGGGGAACTGCGGAGACAGCGTTGCTGCTGCAGGTTCCAGGCATATGTCCATCTCCAGCTGCAGCTGTCCAGGCCCTCTGTGCTTGACTGCCATTCTCCAGGGCCCTGGGGCTGACACTCAGCCTCAATGCAGCTCTCCTCACCTTCCTGCACAGCATCCTTGTCCTTATTCCATGAGAGCCCCGGTCAAGGGAAGTGAAACTCGATCCCCCTGGCACACACACTGTGCTTTCCCTCTATTAAGCCAAATGGAAAGGATCTGTGGTACTGATGGCCACACCAGTGTCCAGATTTCCCATGCAAAACGGAAGCTTCCAGTGTTCAGAAAGAGGGTGTTTTGATGGCTGTGAAATGTCTTTTCCAAGTGGCTCATGGTGTTTCAAATCCCTTTGAAACCTGAAGTTCTTTCTTGTATCTAGGGAATATTTTCACCACTGGCCAGAAGGGCCGCCCAACTAGGAGCACAGCTACCCAGGGGTCAGCAGGTCTTCCAGCCTGCTAGCTCCTGGAGGGATTCCTGAGTATGTCCTCAGGGCCCAAGTGTAAAAGGTGTTTCCAATTGCCTTGATTAGCAGCAGCCAGGCCCTTAGGTGAGGGGCGGGGCTGTGATCTTGACTGGAAGCCCCTAATTTGGCCAATGGAGGCATCCATCTTTCTTTGTCTGTCCATAGCAAGGGCCCGGGGAGTTTGTGCTTCCTGCAAGCAGAGCGACATTGTATGGGACACTCATGCAAGCCAACTTCTGGGAATCTCTCTGAGTGTGATGTGTGGACACCAGGACACCATGATCAGGGATGTGAGGCCAAAGGAGCAATTGCCTTAGCCGGACCCAAAGGGTAGGTGTAAGGGGCCGGGTTCATCCACTATTGTTTGGTTCAACACACTTCCCATCTATGTGGAAACACAGCCCTTTCTGGGTACTTTCTGGGCTTGTAATCTGCTGCCCTGAGCAGTGGACTGAGAGCCTGGAGGCTGAGTAGGCAGCCAAACGTGACTGGACAGGCTCAAGCCCCTGAATTCTGAGGGGTGCCCCAGCTTCCCCCATTGGCAGTGTTTGGATCATAGTGAGGCATGGCATTGATTCGGAACTCAGGAGAGTGAGACATGAGAGTCCCTTTGCATATGCATTCTTGCTTAGCCACAATCTGGGCTAGCTGGCTTGCCCTGACCAGATAGGTTCTCTGTACATAAGTTGCAGGAGAGGCTGGCTCCCTTGCCACCCATGCTCTGAGACTACTACAGGTGATCTCTGAGCACACACAGACACACACAAACAGAGAGACAGACACACACACACACACACACACACACACACACACACACATTACTGTCAGGTTGGTAGTAGAGCCTATGGTGAAGGCTGGGGCTGTCTGGGGTCTGTGGGCATGAGAGCTGCTGCCTTACAATCTCTACAAGCCAGGTTTGAACCTGTCATCAATGAACACAGTGTAGGAGGTTTTTGAATTCTGGTCTCTTTCCAACTCATCTATTTCTCTTCTCGCCTTCTCTATCTCTAACTCTCACATGCTCTCACACACTCTGTCTTCACTCATTAATATTTTACTTAGATTCTTATTTTACTGACAGGCCCAGATAGACAAATTGAGTTACCAGAGCACTGCTGAGCTCTGGCTTGTTGTGTTGGCGATTTCACCTAGGCTACTGGAGCCTCAGTTTGTAAGTCTTTCTGACACAAGCCATATTCTGTCTCCTCATTTCCATGCCAGTATCACTCAGAGTTTATCATAAAGATATACATACATGTGTATATATATACATATAGATTTATATATCTGTCATTTTTAGAATGTTCGACCTATGTATTTGACCTTCTTTCAGAATTACCACATTTATAACAGCCTAGTTTTTCTGAAATAATTGGCCATATAGTTGGAGCAGGATTCAATACAATTATAAATAATAGAACCTTCCAGTAGCATTTCTAATCGTGTTTCTATTAGCATCCTTATTGTAATTATCATGGCCCAGATCTTCCCTCCTTTTTCTAGTGTAAGCTTCAATACGTATGTGTTTGTTTTCTTTCTCCGGAAATCTTAATGTCCCTGGACCCTGAAGTGTTAGGGAATTTTTGAAG
Organism: Erinaceus europaeus; assembly: GCF_950295315.1. Taxonomy (NCBI): domain Eukaryota; kingdom Metazoa; phylum Chordata; class Mammalia; order Eulipotyphla; family Erinaceidae; genus Erinaceus; species Erinaceus europaeus. The sequence goes on along the minus strand of NC_080176.1, from coordinate 90,284,180 downwards.
CAGCCCTCTGTTTCTCAGCAGATGGTTTCTATGTTTCTGCTGTCATCAGGTCTTCTTGTGGTTTTTGTCTTTATTTATTTTTATTGTTTCAAGTCCTCCTAGATCATCCCCATTTATTTGCATATTTATTTATTTAGTCAGGTATCACATGTGGCATCATTTCTTCTGCTTGAGAGATTTTCTCTTATAACTGAAGGGAACTTTGGATGCACAATACATTTCCTGGGGCAAATACTACACACATATGGTGAAGGCTTGGGTTGTCTGGGGTCTGTGGGCATTAGAGCTGCTGCGTGACAATCTCTACAACCCAGGTTTGAACCTGTCATGAATGAACACAGCCTAGGGGGTTTTTGACTTCTGGTCTATTTCCAACTCTTCTATTTCTCTTCTCGCCATCTCTGTCTCTGACTCTCACAGGCTCTCTCTCACTCTGTCTGAACTCAGGAATATTTTACTTATATCCTTATTTTATTGACAGGCCCAGATATACAAAGAGAGTGGCCAGAGCACTGCTGAGCTCTGGCTGGTTTTGTTTGTGATTTCACCTAGGCTACTGGAGCCTCTGATTGGTAAGTCTCTCTGACTTAAGCCATATTCTGTCTCCTCATATCCATGGCAGTATCTCTCAGACTTTATAATAAAGATATACATCCATATACATATATAAATATACATATATATCTCTGTCATTTTTAGAATTGTCAACCTATGTAATTGATCTTAATCAGAATTCACACATTTACAACAGGTTCCTTTTTCCATACTAATTGGCCACATAGTTGGAGCAGGATTCAATACAATTATAAATAATAGAACCTTCCAGTAGCATTTCTAATAGCATTTCTATCAGCATCCTTATTTTAATTATCATAGTACAGAACTTGCCTCCTTTCTCTAGTGTAAGCTTCAATAAATATGAGTTTCTTTTCATTATCCCGAAATCTTAATTTCCCTGGACTCTGAAGGGTCTCGGAACTTTTGAAGCAGCCCTTGATTCACAGCAGATGGTTTCTATGTTTCTGCTGTCATCAGGTCTTCTTGTGCTTTTTGTTTTTATTTTTCATTTGTTTCAAATCCTCCTAGATAACCCCCATTTACTTGCATATTTATTTATTTATTTATTTTTTTATTTATTTGGTTCTATATTACATGAGGGGTCCATTCTTCTGCTTGATAGATTTTTCTCTTATAATTGAAGGGAAGTTTACACTCACAATACATATCCTGTCGTAAATACTACACACATATGGTGAAGGCTGGGGTTGTCTGGGGTCTGTGGACAGGAGACTGATGCCTTACAATCTCGACAACCCAGGTTTGAACCTGTCATGTATGAACACAGAGTGGGAGCTTTTGGACTTCTGGTCTCTTTCCAACTCTTCTATTTCTCTTCTTGCCTTCTCTGTCTCTGACTCTCACAGGCTCTCACTCACTCTGTCTGCACTCATTAATATTTTACTTTTATATTATTTGACTGACAGGCCCAGATATACAAAGCGAGTCACCAGGGCCCGGCTGAGCTCTGGATTGTTTTGTTGGCGATTTCACCTAGGTTTCTGGAGCCTCAGCTTTGTAAGTCTCTCTGGCACAAGCCATACTCTGTCTCCTCATAGCCATGCCAGTATCCCACATAGTTGATAATAAAGATACACATACATATATGTACATATACATACATATATATATATATATATATATATATATATATATATCAGACATTTTTAGAATTGTTGACCTTTTTATTTGATCTGAATGCAGAATTACCGCATTTATAATAGCCTCCTTATTCATAACTAATTGGTCACATAGTTGGAGCAGGATTGACTACAATTATAAATTATAAACTTTCCAGGAGCATTTCCAATAGCCTTTCTATCAGTATCCTTATTGTAATTATCATAGCACAGAACTTGCCTCCATTTTCTAGTGTAAGCTTCAAATCGTATGCGTTTCTTTTCATTCTCGGAATTCGTAATTTGCCTGGACCCTGTGTGTCAGGGAATTTTTGAAGCAGCCCTCTATTTCTCAGCAGACGTTTTCTATATTTCTGCTGTCATCAGGTCTTCCTGTGGTGTTTGTTTTTATTTTTTTATTTTTTTCAAATCCTCTTAGATCATTCCCATTTATTTGCATATTTATTTATTTATTTATTTCGTCCGATATCACATGAGGGGTCATTTCTTCTGCCTGATAGATTTTCTCTTATAATTGAAGGGAACTTTTGACACACAATACATTTCCTTTTGCAGATACTACACACTACTACAACTGCTACTGCACTGTTTTTGACAGTGACATCCAATGCACAATGGATTAGTATTGCATGGCTCTAGAGAATGTTCACTATTTAACCTACAATGTTTTTAACCTCACAAATATTTATTCTGTTCTTTCTTGGGGGATGAATGGTTTACAGTCAACAGTTCCATGTAATAGTGGGCACGGGGGGGGGTTAATTTTTCCCACTACCCCTGTATTTCTGTACATCCTTTGTAACTTTCTTATTGAGGAGAAGCAAACAGTCATAAATTGAGAGAGCAGGGCCCAAGCAGGAAGAGAGACAGAGAGACATCTGCAGCTCTGATTTGTCACTAGCCCAGCTTTTCCCTAGCTGGGTAAGTGTGACCAGGGGCTCAAAACAGTGTCTTGGGATTCCACATAGTTCCCTGGCAGCTCCAACAGCTGTTCCTCCAACCCATGCTCCCTTCGTTGTCCATGTAACTATCGATCTGCTCTAGGTATTTCTCATCTTCATATGACAGAAACTTAACACTTCTCCCTTCCACCCATGAAACTTTGACCTTTTGCAAGGGTGCAAAACAGCAACTCCAATCCAAGTTATTTTCGGGACAAGTGTGTATGTCTCTGTGGGAAGGTGTGTGTGTGTGTGTGTGTGTGTGTGTAAGTGTGCATAAGTGTGTTTCAGTTAAGATTACCGCTGTTGTTTCTTTATTCCTGACACAGGGACTTAGGAACTGGGTTGTGTTATGACAAAGGAAGTTTCCACTGCACAAGTGGTTTTTCAAGTATGAATTGGCACATTGGATTGTGGACTCTGTTGTGCATTCTCCCAGGTGGTCCTCAGATGGGTTCTTTCCTTTGCTATTCCCATGCTGTGTGTAATTTTCTGGGTAGACTCAAAGAGGAGTGGCATGGGGAGCTCAGCTGCATTCTGCTGTATGTCCACAAGGTGGCGGCAAAGACCATAGTTGAGTGTAGTGATTCTGTGGAATGAGGAGAACTCTAGGAATTGTGGCCCGTGGACAGCAGGGTTGAAATTGACGTAGAGTGCCCTAGACATCTGTTCTTTCCTGTGGGGTGGGGGGATCCCCCATTTGGCTTTGCAAGTGGAAGGGGTTTCTCTCTTTGCCTGGGATGACTCTACTGGGAGCTTGTGAATCCCTGAGCTCAGCTGCATTCTTCTGGGTGTCCACAAGAGGGCAGCACCAGGGCGGGACTAAGGCTCCATGGGGCAAGTGCCCTGAGGCACTTGGCTAGGAGAGTGGCGACAGTTTTTCTGGGTGTGCCCCAAGAGCATGGCCAGCCTAGCGCAGGCAGGCAGTGTCCTAAGGACGGGCCCAGACAGGAGCTGTGGGGGTCGTGTTTGCAGAAACAGGGCCTTCAGAGGATGGCAGAAAGTCCCCGGGGGCGGGCCTCAGAGCCCGTGCCCAATGAGCCTGAGGGGAGGGCCCAGTGGGTATTCGTAGAGACAGCTGGCCAATCAGAGAGGAGGAACGTCACCCTCAGGGGCGTGAAGCAAGAGCTGGCCAATGAGAACAGAGGAGGAGTTGCGTGGGCGGGCCTCAGAGAGCAGCCCACCAATGAGAGCCTGGGTGCTGGCTCTGGGTGGGCGTACCCCTGGAGGTCAGCCAATCAGGGTCCAGCGGAAGTGCCTGGGGGGCGGACCCTCGGGAGGCTGTCCAATGAGCGCCTGGGGCGGGCCTCGTGGGCGGAGCCCAGGAGGCTGGCCAATCATGGGGCAAGGGCGGTGACCTTCCTGGGCGTGCCTTATGAACTGGCCTATCAGAGGGCGCCCCTCAGACAGCAGCCCGCCAATGGGAGCCAAGAGAAGGCTGGCTGGGGGCGTGTCCCTGGGACACCAGGCCAATCAGAGTCGAGCGGAAGTGGCTGGTGGGCGGGCCTTCCGGAGGCTGCCCAATCAGCGTGCTGCAGGGCCGTGTGGGCGGTGCTCAAGGCCGCTGGCCAATCACTGACTAGGGGCCCGGACCCTCCTGGGCGTGTCCAAGCACACTGGCCAATGAGATTGCTGGTGGGGTTCTGGGCGTGGCCTAGGCCTCTGGCCTATCAGAGCCTGGCTGGCGCCCTGTGGGCGGGCCTTCTGAAGAAATCCCGCCAATGGGAGCTCAGAGCTGGCCTTAAAAGGCTGGGCGTGCTTCCAGGAAATGCGAAGCAGGGTTCAGCCCAGGGCCCTGCCTTGCAGAAGCTGTCCAGTGCGCATGTGTATAACTCCCTTTGTGCCTGTGCCTCTGTGGATTTGTGTGTGTGTGTGTGTGTGTGTGTGTGTGTGTGTGTGTGTGTGTGTGTGTGTGTCTGAGGGAGGGAGAGAGAGAGAGAACAACAGAATCACTGTGGCACAGGTGATTTTGTGCAAAACACTTGGCACATTCTGATTTACAGCTCAATATTGACACCAGGGCAGCTCTCCTTGGCCCTTGGTCACTTTTCTTCTTTTCAGATGTAAAGACACTGAAGAGGGAGAGGTTTTTGCCCTGAGGCTTGCACTGGGAACTAGCAGCTGCCCTGTTTGTGTTGCCAGACTAGGAAACCTGTGGTGCCTGTCCATGTGGAGAGTCTCCTGGATGAGTTCCTTCTCGAGCCTTTTTCGCTCGGTCCCGTTGGAGCTGCATATAGCTAATGATTTGGAGATTTTATTCCTTTGGACAATTCTTTTCCTGATGCGAAGTTTCTCTCCAGGTTTTAGCAATCAATTGTGTGAATGTCACATCGAATCCATTGTAGAAAATGACTACATCAGTGTCTCTCTCTCTCTCTCTTTCTCTCTCTCTCTCTCTCTATCTCTCTCTCTCTATATATATATATGTATGTAACATGTAGAGGTCTGAAAATATTTTTTAGCTAGAGACCTGCACAGCTCTGGATTAGGGTAGCAATGTGGATACACCTGGCCCTTCTGAGCCACAGTCATGAGAGACATCTCACAGAGCCATATCGTATATCACTCTACAAATCTCTCTCAGCACAAACTACCACTGCCAAATCATCTACTT